>NC_053027.1:287996446-288318550 GCF_003073215.2 Triticum urartu | reverse complement strand
CCCCGAAACTACGCACAGTGAAGGCCTTGTCAGTTTCCTGAGATGCTTTCCGTGCCTGAAGAAGCTATATATCGAGGTGATGTTCCTTTGCTGTTAAATGTTAACCATAAGGGAGTTTAATTTGTGACACATTTTACCAAGTTTACAATGACAATGTACTACGATTTCTGAAGGATTCTTTTGGAGGATTTCAGTACATACATGTCCCCCCCCCCCCATATTGGTTGCTTGATCCATATGGTTACAATCAATGAGCATTTCTCCTTTGGATTCATGTGTACTAGTTTTCTTAGGGAACTTTTCATCCACTCCAACCTCTTGTGAAGAAGGCTACATTTTCTAGAATGTAATAAAATGCCCATGTTAATCATGTTAGATCGAAGATGGCATGTTAGTGCATTTTACAAATCCTGCAAAACAAATAGGCCTGTAGTAATGTCCAAAACTGCATGTGGTCACTAACATGTTTTCTTCTTTTGCTGAAAAGATTAGGCCCAGTGGTGGATAATGTGATACAATATAACACTCACATCGAATGCCTAGATCTGCATCTCCCAAAAATTACTTTGAACTCCTACCGAGGGACCTTACCAGAGATTATATTCGCCAGTTCTTTGTTCTCAGAGCAAGGGTGCTGAAGGTAATGAGGTTTGCCCTACATTAATTTTGCAGAATGGAATAGGCTCCAAAAATGCTGAATTTCATTTTGGAACTTCAGATGACAGAGTAATCGGAAGTCATCGTGTCAAACCCATACATGACTTCTCAGTGGCTAACCCCCTTACAAAAATGGTGAGGTTTCAAAACCAGACTTTGAAGTAGTAATATTAGTTTGAACCTCTCTGATATCCATGTTCAGCGGATCACAAGAGCGTTTGCAGCTGATGAGCTGAATTTCATTTCTAATATCAGTTTGAACCTTGTAATCTTCGAATTTGAGCCATATAACTCTGGATTTCGAACCTTGTAATATTTCGAGCTTTTGTGGTACAATCATTGAAATGGCAGCGTATGAGACTCATATATTGGTAGCACTATTTTGACCTTAATATGCAATGGTCTTAGATTTTATTAACCATTCTCGAATCCGTTTACCTTGTCAATCTCATAGCACACGATCTGTATAGCTAACTCGACTGCGATCTTCGACATTATTGCACACAGTTGGTTTCTTCCACCGTGTGCCCTGTAGAGCGCAGAAATAATTATCGCACTCGAGTGTCTATCATCACCCTTCTGTGTAACTTTGACCTCATCACCCACGGGTAAACTTATGACCGAAGTCATTCCACACACTTCGTTTTTACAGAGCTTTTTGCCAATAAACACCCACTATTTTTCCCTCTTCTAGCCGACGCGTGACCAAACTAGCCGGGCGGCTAGCTTGTGTGATAAACTACGCGGTAGCGCGGGAACAGGCTCACCGATGATACATTTGGCGCCTCTTCGAGCCTCGCGTGCGGTGCTATGTTGTCAAGCGTGCACAGGAATCCTCCGCCATGAACGCCATGACATGACGATTACAGGCCGGCCGGCGCCCATTTATTATAGCGGCCATTTAACCCTTGTGTCTCTTCAACCTTTCGATGGCACCCTACCATTGCAAGAACCACACCCACCATGAGAAATTCTTAGAGGGTATCCTGCACGGCTCCAATGGTGCTCTGTGCAGCTGCCGACGACGAGCAGCAGTTCACCATGCAAGCCGTGGTGGACACCCACAAAAGGTTCATGGACCTCTCGGTGGTGTACACCAACGACCCGGTCTGGGTGGAGCACTCCATCCACATCATGGAGCTGTTGCTTGCCGACGAGAAGTACAAGGTGGTCGGGTTCGACCTCAAGTACACCCACGCTCATGTCGGGTCTCATCCCAAGATCATCGTTGCCCAGATGTGCGTGCGCCACCGCATCCTCTTCTACCACTACTGCCTGGCCACAAGACCTTGCAAGCGTTTTGCTAGTTTCTCAAGAGCCGCCACTACATGTTTGCTATGGTGGACATCACCAACGATGTAAAAACACTCGAGAATTCGGGCATCGCCTGCCAGAATCTTATCGACATCCAGGGCCAATACAAGATCTGGGGCAGCAAGGAGCATGAGAATGACTCACCGGTTCACCTCGCTGAGGCCATCATCGACCCCTACTACAGAGACATGAAGGATTCGTGCAACAAGGACAAGCGTGCCTGGCACTCGGCCTGGATGGAGAAACTCGACAAAGCTCACGTCGTGTACGCGGCCAAGGAGACGTACACGAGCTATGAGATGTACAAGCGGATCGTTGACATGAGGAAGTGCCTCCTTCCCCAAAACGGCCAGGGATCCATCTGGAAGCAGAGCAATGGCAAGCGTCATCGCAACAATAAGTTGATGGTTAGATCCTCGTTTCTCCTAGTTTAGTGTGCATGTAATTGCTTACTTTGGTGTGTGGAAATGTTATGTGTGTAGTCACTTGTGTAATTGTATGCTTAATTTGGTTATGCAATGTTGTATTTTTAAGTATATATGTTGATGCTCTGTCAGAGCGTAGATGTTGTGCGGACAAAGGAAATCACATCGCACACAGACTAAACAATGGAACCCGTCGGTGACGTTTTCATCAATCACTCAGAATTGTATACCAGCAATCGTTTGCTCACAACACACACGGCTTGTTAGCAGCAATCGTCTGTGTTGTTATCGGTCTTCGCACACGTTTCTGAATACACACATGTTTGCCGCGTATCACACACATATTGTTAAGTTGAACCATTTCTATTCTCTTGTCTCAATGCAAATAGTTCATCCGAGTGAACCGCATGTCATATATCGCACACACCTTGATCTGGCCAACCGTTTTTTTGTGTTGCCTAATCACAAACAACTCATCTGAGTGAACCGTATGATCTATATCGCACACACCTTCATCTGGCTGCCTGTTTCTTTTGTTCCTCCTCATCGCAAATAGTTAATTGAAATGAATCGTATGCCCTCCATCACACATGCAACTAAAATCTGAACCGTGTTTGATGCATCCTCCATCGCAAAGGTTTTGCATCTTTTTGTACTATTTTTTACACCACCATTTGGGATTATTGCATCGCACACAGTTTCATCGAAGGGTCTCTGATCGTAGTGTCGCGTTAGCAGCATCCTGCAGTAGTGCACCTTTCCAGCAGTAAGTTGGACAGACAAAACAACCATCATTTCACTCTTCTCCCTCAGCTTCCTTTCTTGAAGAAAACCCCAACTCACTTCTCCCTCATCTTGTTCCTCATTTCTTCAAGAAAACCCCGACGCGCTTCTGCCATTGTTCTTCTCTCCCAAAGAAGGAAAGATGAGCGCATCAATGGTGTTGATTTTGGCGAAGGGCCGATCTTGCAACCCCGAGAATGATCCTATAACTCCCTCTCTATTCTTCTATTGGGTTTGTGGTTATGGTTTCTTTTCTTTTATTTCTATTTGACAGTTTCTTGATGGACGCTGGAGCACCGGCCGGAGTGATGTCTATGGCTCTAGCCAAAACTATACAGGCTCATGGTACGAAGAAGCGCAAGCACCCCACCGAGACTAGTGCACACAAGCTCAAGGCCATCGCCCTGTCCAAGCCCCCTCTCCGGGATCCCTCATTAAGCAAGTCCAAGTAATATCTCTTCTTGACGATCTTTTTCTCGATCTTGATCGTGTTTTTTCATCTAATACGCAGTACTAGTACTAGTAGTACAACTTTCTCGGTGATCTTGCATGTGATTTTTGTGTGCCAAATGACGGTTCTAAAGTCGTCTTTTGACCAAAACATGCGATTGGTTGACACTGATTTCTTATAGATTACTTTCAACTACTTTATGAACATCAATGCTACCTTTGAAGACATTATATTTGCCTCAGTAACTTGTGTTATGGATATTGCAAGTAATCCCTCTACTCTCATGCCTTTGAAGATACGTTCTAGTGTCTTTGTTCACTCATTTCTGTGCGTATATGTAATCTTATATGTAGTAAAATATCGAAAATCATCTTATATTTCTGAATGGAGGCAGTAATAAAATATTTGGTTTCTGTTTGAATTAGAACCAACGCGGTGGAGATGAAGTTCTCAAAGTCATGCCATCTGAACTGGAAGACCTGAGGATGAGTTCTACTACTAAATTATCCAGCTGATGTGTCCTTGTCGCCACGTGTCTTGAACTAGTGTTTTCCTATAGCATTATTGTCAGGCGTGTTCTCAAGGGTGTACTTGACCACAACAATTTCCTAGTTGTGCCTTCGATTACAAAGGGTGTAGTTCTTGTAAAGCTTCCGACAAATCTATTGCAGACTGTCTTCATCGTCATGTTTATGAGTGGAAAGACCACTCTGTTAGGTTCTCCAAGGTTGACGAGATGGTGCTGGTGCTGGTAGACATCGCTCACGAAGTCTATGGCCTAGTCAGTTATGCAGGGTTCATCCCGTAGGTCGGTGGCAAGAAATAGTCTGCATAGTTTAATTAGTGCAACTTTGCTTTTCTGTATTAAGTACTATTGTTCAGTACTTGATTTGTGTGTGTAAACCCTGTATTGTTTAGTACTGCCGCTTTTGTTGTGGTGTGAGTCCTGAGAATAGTCTATGTTAATGTCTGTTTGCTCAATTCAGTCTGTATATTTTGAAGTATCCATATCATATTTTTTGTGAGGACAGTTTATCAATTATGGTTACACTCCAATATCTATATGCACTGCAGGGTTTATCGCACCCACCAGGATTTCAAGTCCCATGGATGTTCGGTCCATACGATTTGTCACGACCTTTGGACTATCCTGCTTGTGGGAATAAGTGGGGGCCCTGCATGCCACACGTAATTGGACGATCAATCTTCTGTTTAGAACTTCAACATAGTGATTTCCTGGTAAGGATTCACTCATGTAACATCAAGTAAATCTTATTGATTTACTATCTAAATCTTATTGATTTAATGTCATGTTTTCTTACTTTTGCTACAATTTTACGATGCGGGTTTTGCCATGTGACATTCATCACAGAATAAACCATTTGGTTGCTCTGTGATGGTTATTTTTGCAGTTTTCACTTCTTATGTCGTGTCAGTAACGAAGGCACTGTCCATCACTTATATTACTGGACACAATTGGATCAGTCTGTTGTTTGAGTACAAACTAAAACCCTATGATGAACTGCAGTTTCAGACACTCCACAGTTAGTCATTCTCGCGTTTAAAAGAAATTAAGAAAAAGACTGGATCATGGTCACGGAGCCTAGTCAGGTTAGAAAGTTGGTCATAGCAGCCAGAGACAATCACTGCTTTCTCACACATCGGTACCACCTTCAGCAACGGATCGAGCACCGGCACCTTCTCCCATGGCACTTGCTCTAGCAATGATAGCGGCAGCAACTCAGTTTGATCCACCTAAGGATTGGGCACCAACCGCATCAACGGATCAGGCTGATCTACCAAAGGATCGGGCATCGACACTGGCACCAGCTCCACAAGGAGCACCATCTCCGGCAGCAGCAGCGGCAATACCAGTCGCACCAGCACGGGCACCAGGAATGGCTCTGGCACCTGCTCCAACACTTGCACTTGCATCTGCTCCGGCCCGTGCAGCGGCAACAAAACCAGGAGTTCCACAGGCAACAGACTAGGCTGCATTTTGCACTGCATAGACCAAAGTCCTTACAAAAACTGACATCTCCACCTTCTTGGTAAGCATTGGCCGCTCAAGTGCTTCATTCGTTTTTCTTTCCATGTTGTTTCAAATCATTCACTGTATTGGTATAACTGTTTGTGTATGTCTTCTTATTTGCAAACAGAGAATTCCTAGAGCAACGAGGGAGTCATTCAACAATCCGAGCGACCGTGGCCAAGTTTCTCTTACCATGCGCAGCCTTGGTGTGAATGAACCTGCTCAATATACCATAAGTACAAAGGATGGTTGCATGATGATTGATGCTAAATGATGGTCAAGGTTCAAATATAAATCAAATCTTGCGGTAGAGGATGATGTCAAAATCAAACTTTCTCAGCAAGGAGATCTGGTCCAAATCAACTTTAAAATCCTTTAGTAGCAGCACGCAACTGCCGAACTGATCTATCCTCTGAGAGATTTTGATGTAATAATCTCACATGGTGAAACAAGTGTCCTGTGTGTATAAGTAGTATGACAGTATTATTTATCACATAGGACATCATTGATAGAATTGGAACTCTGATTGCTAGTTAGGAACTGTCGTTCGATTTCATTCTAATAGCTGTCGTGATTTGTTCAATTTTTTGTATTCGCCTTGCGACAGCATCTAAAACCAGCGTTGTACCGATCGCTTGCAATATGAAAAGCGCTGAGGTAGAACACATGGGCCCCCAAACATGTAGGCCCGACGGCCTTTGGCCCAAAGTCCAGAACCGTGAGCCCGTCTGAGTATTATATTCTCAGCTGAACCCCCATATTATGTTATATATATTCCCCCTGATTTTTCTTATGTACAAAGTTGTGATATAAAAGATTTTTTTATTTCTTTACAGAGGGAGTATCTCTTTGTCAAGAATATATTTATGTGTAACTAGTTACTCCTGCCTTTCTACTTCCTTTCGCTGATATGTGGGGTACCCGGCAACGACGTCCATATGCCATGCACCAAATTAGAGTGCATAACTGCACGGTAGACTCACCCCGGTCGTAGCACCACAGTAATGCCCAATGAGCCATCAAATCACAAAAAAACCCACCTTTCCAGCTTTAGCAGTAAGCTAGACGGACAAAGCAGCAATATTTCATTGGGCCTAAATCCCCTTCTCCCTTGTCTGCTTGTTCAGAGAAAATCCCCTCTCGGCGATTGCATAGGGTTTTCTCATGGAGAACCAGGTACGAATTCTTCATCAATCCCCGATAAATCCAAGTCCCTTGGTTCCGGGTAATCCTAGGATGGCAGCCGCCGCCGGATATCTACTACACAACTTTATTCTTGTAGACTCGTGTTGGGCCTCCAAGTGCAGAGTTTTGTAGGACATTAGCAATTTTCCCTCAAGTGGATGACCTAAGGTTTATCAATCCGTGGGAGATGTAGGATGAAGATGGTCTCTCTCAAACAACCTTGCAACCAAATACAAGAAATCTCTTGTGTCCCCAACACACCCAATACAATGGCAAATTGTATAGGTGCACTAGTTCGGCGAAGAGATGGTGATAAAAGTGTAATATGGATGGTAAAAATATATTTTTATAATCTGAATAAATAAAATCAGAAAGGTAGCAAATAGTAAATGGGCACAAAAACGGTATTACAATGCTTGAAAATGAGGCCTAGGGTCCGTACGTTCGCTAGTGCAATCTCTGAACAATGCTAATATAATTGGATCATATAACCGTCCCTCAATGTGCAACGAAGAATCACTCTGAAGTTCCTATCTGGCGGAGAACATAAGATAGAATTGTTTGTAGGGTACGAAACCACCTCAAAGCTCTTCTTGTCGATCAATCTATCATGGAGTTCGTACTAAAATAACATGAAGCTATTCTTTCCGATCGATCTAACCAAGAGTTCATACTAAAATAACACCAAAGCAAATTCAGATTCATAGTATTCAATCCAACACAAAGAACCTCAAAGAGTGCCCCAAGATTTCTACCGGAGAAACAAAGACAAGAACATGCATCAATTCCTATGCATAGATTACCCCAATGTCACCTCGGGAATCCGCGAGTTGAGTACCAAAACATATATCAAGTGAATCAATACGATAGCCCATTGTCACCATGAGTATTCAATTGCAAGACATGTATCAAGTGTTCTAAAATCCATAAACGTATTCAATCCGATAACAACGAAATCTCAAAGGGAAAAATTCAATTCATCACAACAAGATAGAGAAGGGACAACACCATATGATCCGACTATATTAACAAAGCCCGCGATACATCAAGATCGTTCCATCTCAAGAACACGAGAGAGAGAGAGAGAGATCAAATACATAGATACTGGTACAAACCCTCAGCCCCGAGGGTGGACTACTCCCTCCTCATTGTGGTGGCCGCCGGGATGATGAAGATGGCCACCGAAGATGACTCCACCCTCTGAGAGGGTGCCGGAACAGGGTCTAGATTGGTTTTCGGTGGCTACAAAGCCTTGCGGCAGCGGAACTTCTGATCTAGGTTAACCCCAAGGGTTTTCATAATATTTGTGAATTTATAAGGTAAACGGGGGGTGTGGGAGGCCACCGAGGTGGGCACAACCCACCTAGGCGCACCTGGGCCCGCAGGAGCACCCTGGTGGGTTGTGCCCCACTTGGGGCACCCCCCAGGTGCTGCTCTGGCCCATCCTGGGTGTTCTGGTCCATAAAAAATCCACAAAAAGTTTCACCGTGTTTGGACTCCGTTTGATATTGATTTTCTGCAATGTAAAAAACAAGCAAAAAATAGCAATTGGCACTGGGCACTGGGTCAATAGGTTAGTCCCAAAAAACTGATATAAAGTTGCTATAAAATGATTGTAAAATATCTAAGAATGATAATAAAATAGCATGAATACTTCATAGATTATAGATACGTTGGAGACGAATCAGCATCCCCAAGCTTAATTCCTACTGGTCCTCGAGTATGTAAATGATAAAAGAAATAATTTATGAAGTGTGAATGCTAGCAAAGTGCATAAGTTTGATCAATGATAATTTCAATCACTTTTCCTAGCATCATAACAACAATTATTTCTTATAAAACTTCTGTTGTTATAGTAGCAACCAATTCACATGTTAAGGTTCAAACAATGAATTCTCTTGAAACTCAACAACCTATGTTCTTGGTCACCAAGCAATTGCAATTCAACTTATTGAACGGAGTTTAAGTAAGAGCTCCACATACTCAACCATCATATAGTGTTCTACGATTGCTAACACTCACCTCATACACATGAGCAAAACGTTTCAACCGGACACATAGAAAGATAGGGGCTTATAATTTCGCCTCCCAACGTATTCACCTCAAGGGTGATGTCAACAATAATAACTCATGCTACCCATATCCAACTAGATATATGTGCCTAGATCTTTCCTCGCCACATGATGCTTGCCAAAAGAGAAAAAATAAAAAGGAATAGAGAGAAGAACTTTGACTCTTTGCATAAAAGTAAAAGATAGGCCCTCCGCAGAAGGAAACAGAGGTTGCCATGCGCTTATTTGTTTGTATGCTCAACACCTTAGTGCAAAAGAACGTCACCTTGTATTGCCCCTTGTGATGGCAACCTTTATTATGCAGTCTGTCGCTTTTATTCTTCACCATCACAAGTTCGTACAATGCTCAATTTTCTCTTACATTAAATGATCCCATACTTTTAGAGGCAATTTTTACTGCCTTATTGCACCGATGACAACTTACTTGAAGGGTCTTGCTCAATCCTTAGGTAGGTATGGTGGACTCTTGAAGATAAGATTTGGGTTTAAGGGTTTTTGGATGCACAAGTAGTATCTCTACTTGGTGCAGAATTTTTGGCTAGCAAAGATGGGGGGCAAGCACCACATGTTGAAGGATCTATGAAAATATAACTTCTATGTGAATATGAACAGACATAACCCATTACGTTGTCTTCCTTGTCCAACGTCAACAATTTTGGCATATAATATTTTGATGGGGGCTCACAATCACAAAAGATTTCCATGATAGTGTATTTGTATGTGAAAGTTCTCTTCTTTATACTAATTATTCGTGAATTGCTTGTATGACCAATATTGTGATTGTCAAGCCTCAAAAGATTTCACTTTCTAAACCCAATGTGAAGCTACCACTAGGCATGATATGATTTCAACTTCATGACATTCAATTTATTCAACAATTTACTCATAGGATATAAGTGAAGCACAAGAGTAAATGACAAGCTACTCCAAAAAGATATAAATGAAGATCATGAGCATAATATTTATTTCTCTTAAATTAATTTAATTGAAGCAATATATAATTTCTTAAAAAATACTAAAGCACACCATGCTAAAAGATATAGGTGAAGCACAAGAGCAATTCCACAGAAAAGTGCTTCGTTGACGGGATGTTAATGCCGCTTACCTAGTGTCCCTGGTAACTATTTGAGGGCTCTATTTTATGTAAAAACTTTAAGATCTAATTACTTTATTAAAACAGGAAGCAAAACAAAATAAAATGACATTCCAAGGATAGCACACATCATGTGAAGAAGCAAAAACTTAGGCTCAACCGATACTAACCGATAATTGTTGAAGAAAAAGGTGGGATGCCTACCGGGGCATCCCCAAGCTTAGATGCTTGAGTATTCTTGAATATTATCTTGGGATGCCTTGGGAATCCCCAAGCTTGAGCTTTTGTGTCTCCTTAATTCTTCTCATATCACAGTTTTTCTAAATCTCAAATGCTTCATCCACACAAAACTCAACAAGAACTCGTGAGATAAGTTAGTATAAACTAATGCAAAAACCTTATCATTATCTACTGTAGCAAATCACTAAAATTCTTATTCAACATTTCATACTAAATGCCTCTGCATATTTAATACTCATATCCTCAAATAGAATCATTAAACAAGCAAACATATGCAAACAATGCAAACATAACAGCAATCTGCCAAAACAGTACAGTCTGTAAAGAATGCAAGAGTATCAATACTTCCCTAACTCCAAAAGTTATGAAAATTTTCCACACTGTAGAAAATTTATCATATCTCATTTTTCAAAAAGTTTCAACATTTTATCACATTCTTACTTTTCTAGGGAATTTCTGCAACAGCGATAAACTTTCTGTTTTCATACAGCAACATTTGTACTAGCTTAATAAGCATGGCAAAGGCTATCATTGCCACTTTTATTGAAATAAAAGATGAAAAACATTATTCTAAATAAAAGCAAGCAAATCCTAACAAAATAAAATGACGCTCCAAGTAAAACTCATATCATGTGACGAATGAAGACATAGCTCCAAGTGAGGTTACCGATAATGTTGAAGACGAAAGAGGGGATGCCTTCCGGGGCATCCCCAATCTTAGTGGCTTGGATCTTCCTTGACTATTACCTTGGGGTGCCTTGGGCATCCCCAAGCTTAGGGTATTGTCACTCCTTATTCTCCTCATATCGACATCTCACCCAAAACTAGAAAACTTCAATCACACAAAACTTAACGGAACTTTTTGAGATAGGTTAGTATGATAAAGAGCAAACCATTTCACTTTGGTACTGTCAAAGAAAAGATTCATAATTGTTTCCGCACAATGCCTACTGTAGCATATCATTTCCACAATTTATATTGAGCAATATAAGCCATAGAAACTAGAAAACAAGCCAACTATGCATTGAAAAGAGAATCCGTCAAAAAAAAAGAACAGTCTGTAGTAATCTATACTCCAACCATACTTATACTACTCCAAAAATCCTGAAAAATAGGAAAAAATGGGAAATTTGTCTATTAATCTTCTGAAAAAAGAATCAGCATTTTATCATGCTTCTGTTAAAAATGAGAATTGTTTTCCTGAGCGCAAAAGTTTCTATTTTTCAGCAAGATCAAATCAACTATCACCATAAGCCATCCCAAAGGTCTTACTTGGGACTTTATTGAAACGAAAGAGATAAAACATGATTACTACAGTAGCCTAATCATGTGAACACAAAAAAATAGTAGGTAAAAGTGTTGGGTTGTCTCCCAACAAGCGCTTTTCTTTAATGCCTTTTAGCTAGGCATGATGATTTCAATGATGCTCACATAAAATATAAGAATTGAAACATAGAGAGAGCATCATGAAGCATATGACTTGCACATTTATGTCTAACCCACTTCCTATGCATAGGGATTTTGTGAGCAAAGAACCGATGGGAACAAGAGTCAACTAGCAAAGGAAGGCAAAACAAACAAAACTTCAAGATTTTCAACACATAGAGAGGAAACTTGGTATTATTGCAATACCTACAAGCATATGTTCCTCTATAATAATAATTTTCAGTAGCATCATGAATGAATTCAACAATATAGCTATCAGATAAAACATTCTTTTCATGATTCACAAGCATAGAAATTTTATTACTCTCCACATAAGCAAATTTATTCTCAGCAATAATTGTGGGAGCAAACTCAACAAAATAACTCTCATGTGATTGGAAATTAAAATCAGGATGAAAAGTTTGATGTTTATAGTTATTTAATATAGCATACATGTCATCACCATAATCATCATATATAGGAACTTTGTTGTCATAATCAATTGCAACCTCCTCCAAAATAGTGGATTCATCATTAAATAAAGTCACGACCTCTCCAAATCCACTTTCATCAATATAATCAACATAAATAGGAGGCATGAAATCATCATAATAAATTTTCTCATCAAAACTTGGGGGACTAAAAGTATCATATTCATCAAATATAGCATCCCCAAGCTTATGGCTTTGCATATCATTAGCATCAAGGATAGTCAAAGAATTCATACTAATAACATTGCAATCATGCTCATCATTTAAATATTTTGTGCCAAACATTTTATTGACTTGTTCTTCTAACAATTGAGCACAATTTTCCGAAACATCATTTTCAAGAAAGATACTATAAAGATGATCAATAATATGATGCAACCTCAATTCCGTTTTTATGTAGTTTTCTTTTATAAACCGAACTAGTGATAAAACAAGAAACTAAAATATTCAATTGCAAGATCTAAAGATATATCGTCAAGCACTCACCTCCCCGGCAATGGCGCCAGAAAAGAGCTTGATATCTACTACACAACTTTATTCTTGTAGACTCGTGTTGGGCCTCCAAGCACAGAGTTTTGTAGGACAGTAAATTTTCCATCAAGTGGATGACCTAAGGTTTATCAATCCGTGGGAGGTGTAGGATACAAGAAATCTCTTGTGTCCCCAACACACCCAATACAATGGCAAATTGCATAGGTGCACTAGTTCGGCAAAGAGATGGTGACAAAAGTGTAATATGGATGGTAAAAAATATTTTTATAATCAGAATAAATAAAAACAGCAAGGTAGCAAATAGTAAACGGGCACAAAAATGGTATTGCAATGCTTCAAAATGAGGCCTAGGGTTCGTACTTTCGCTAGTTTAATCTCTCAACAATGCTAATATAATTGGATCGTATAACCATCCCTCAACGTGCAATGAAGAATCACTCCAAAGTTTCTATCTAGAGGAGAACATAAGACGGAATTGTTTGTAGGGTACGAAACCACCTCAAAGCTATTCTTTCCGGTCAATCTATCATAGAGTTCATACTAAAATAACATGAAGCTATTCTTTCCGATTGATCTAACCATGAGTTTCTAAAATAACACCAAAGCAAATTCAGATTTATAATATTCAATCCAACACAAAGAACCTCAAAGAGTGCCCCAAGATTTCTATCGGAGAAACAAAGACAAGAACGTGCATCAACCCCTATGCATAGATTACCCCAATGTCACCTCGGGAACCCGTGAGTTGAGTGGCAAAACATATATCAAGTGAATCAATACGATACCCCATTGTCGCCACGAGTATTCAATTGCAAGACATATATCAAGTGTTCTCAAATCCATAAAAGTATTCAATCCGATAACTATGAAATCTCAAAGGGAAAAACTCAATTCATCACAACAAGATAGAGAAGGGAAAACACCATATGATCCGACAATATTAACAAAGCCCGTGATACATCAAGATCGTGCCATCTCAAGAACACGAGAGAGAGAGAGAGATTAAAAACATAGCTACTGGAACAAACCCTCAGCCCCGAGGGTGTACTTCTCCCTCCTCATCGTGGTGGCCGTCAGGATGATGAAGATGGCCACCAGAGATGATTCCCCCCTCCGGCAGGGTGTCGGAACGGGGTCTAGATTGGATTTTGGTGGCTATAGAGCCTTGCGGCAGCGGAACTTCTGATCTAGGTTAACCCCGAGGGTTTTCGGAAAATTTGTGAATTTATAGGTTAAAGAGGGGGTGCGGGAGGCCACTGAGGTGGTACAACCCACCCGGGCGCGCCTGGGCTCCCAGGTGCGCCCTGATGGGTTGTGCCCCCCTTGGGGCGCCCCCAGGTGCTGCTCTGGCCCATCCTGGGTGTTCTGGTCCATAAAAAATTCACAAAAATTTCACGGTGTTTGGACTCCGTTTGATATTGATTTTCTGCGATGTAAAACAAGCAAAAAAAACAACAACTGGCACTAGGCACTGGGTCAATAGGTTAGTCCCAAAAATGATATAAAATTGCTATAAAATGATTGTAAAACATATAAGAATGATAATAAAATAGCATGAATACTTCATAAATTATAGATACGTTGGAGACGTATCACTGCCGTTGATGCATTTTTCTTCCTACTGAATCTACTGTGTTTCATTTGCAGTGCCCAAGGTACGAGGACCCTACAGGTTTCTGCACCCTTGGTGAGATGCCACACTTGTACCTTCTCATCCTAACACGGGATTTTAAAGTGCGCACGGTATGTTCCTAGAATCCTCTTTTCTATCCGGGAGGGTTGTGTTTTTTTAACATGTTGTCGACTAATTTGGAAATTTGGATTGCTATATTTGGATAAAAGGTACTAGTACCATGGTCAACACTAACGTGAAGGAGGAAATTATTTCTAGATTTGGATAGGGAATACATTGTGTGTTGGAAACATGACACAGAGTCACGCTCGACCCACAACCAACGCCCTGGACCGAGTCCCTCGGCTGGATAGCTCACGCTCCCGCACACGTCGCCCACGCCCCACGTTACCTTGTACGGCGTGATCGCCCATACTGTTGTAACGATCTCTCTCTCCCAGCGTATCTCCTGTATATAAACACTTTAGCCTGCATTGATGGAATATACACATAGATTGATCTTCCTTACTTGGTATGAGACATTTTCATTCCTCATTCCCTTTCGCCATGAGCATCCGTCGACTTCTCCGTTGCACTCGCTCCTTCGGGGACACTGACGCCACCTTCATCCTCCCCTATGTCGCCCCCGAGCCCGCGTCGGCTGCCCCGCCCCAGCTCTCCTAGTGCAGCCCGTCGCCCCGGTGCCTGTGACGCCAAACGCCTACACCCTGCGCCGCCCGCCCGCGCTCCCCGCGGTGCCTCCCCTCCGCGCCATGCGTCCTCCCGTCGACGCCCTCGTGCACCCACCTCCCCAGGTTCCCCTCGCCCCAGCCCCATCAATGCATCAAGTTAACATAGCTTCCTGCATCCCCTTCAAGTTGTCCCTCGACTCCAGGAACTATTCGAAGTGGCGCCACCTCTTCTGGTTCGTCTTGTGCAAGTACTGGGTGGAGGACCATGTCCTAGAGGAGGTGGAGCCACTCCATGCTGACGCCGTGTGACGTAATGATGATATCACCATTATCCTATGGGTGTACGGGATGATCTCTGATGAACTCTACGACATCATCCAGTCGCCGAAGAGCATGGCATACCGTCTCTGGTAGCTGCTCGAGATCTTCTTCTGCGACAACACAGTCGACCGCGCCGTCCACATCGGCGCCGACTTCTGTGCCACCATGCAGGGAGACATGACGGTGGCCTAGTATTGTCGTCGTCTGCAACAGCTCGCCACCGACATGGCCAACGTGGGGGAGCCCGTCACCGACCGGTCCCTCACCCTCCAGCTCATCTGTGAGCTGAGCCGGGGGTTCCATGTCATGGCGACTCTCCTCCCCTTCCAAGAGCCCTTCCCCACCTTCCTGCAGGCGCGATCGTGGTTGCTGTTGGAGGAGATCACCATCATTGAGCGCGAGCGCGCTGCGGGCACGACTACACTCGTCCTCGGCCACGGCGGTGGCTCTTCCTCCGGCGCGTCGTCTTCTCGCAATCGCCGCCCTCCTTCACCGAGCGACAAGGGCAAGGCCCCCCTCTCGGACGGGCCCCCTCCCGATCGTCCGCGTGGCAGGCGCGGCCGCGGACAGCCGGGCTCTTCGTCGACCTCCATCGGCGGGCGCGGCCAGCAGGGGCAGCAACCCTAGATGGGGTACTTTGCCTCGTTCGGCACACCACCACCGATGCCACAGCAGTGGCGCGCGACATGGGCTCCGCCCAACACTGTGGGTGTCCCTGGCCCACGCCCTAGCGCGCCGCAGTAGGTCTACCCTGTCATCGGGCCCGCTTCCTCCACGCCATGCGATCAGCAGCTGCAGCTCGCCCACGCCTTCGCCAACATGCAGCTGAACCAGCCACCCACTGCGTCCCAGTGGTGCACGGATACTGGGGCCACATCCCACATCGCCGGATCGTCAGGTAACCTCACCAACGTCTCCTCTTCAGCGTACTATCCTCCAAGCATAAATGTTGGCAATGGCTCTGTTATCCCTATCATTCCTACCGGCTCCACCTCCCTCCCCCCTTCCATCTTAATGAAATCTTAGTCTCTCCTGGCATCATTCAAAATCTTATTTCTGTACGCTGTTTTACTCATGATAATTGGTGTATTGTGGCTTTTGACCCTTTTGGATTCTCTATGAAGGACATGGCAACGAGGAAGCTTCTCATGAGATCTAGTAACTCCTGCGACCTCTATCCGTTCCTTTCCAATAATGGCGGCACCCATGCTGTTTTCGTGTCAAGCAATGGTGATTTATGGAACCTACGGCTTTGCCACCCTAGTCGTGCTTCCCATTCAATTTTAGCAAAGTACTTTTTAGATTCATGTAATAAGAATCAAGGCACCACTGTTTGTGACTCTGGTATGATTGGCAAGAAACCACGTTTACCCTTCCCTGACTCGCATTCTCACACTACCATGCCTTTCCAAATTATACATTGTGACTTGTGGACCTCTCACGTGTGTAGTTTTTCAGGCTACCAATACTATCGTATCATTCTTGACGATTACGCACACTACTCTTGGGCCTTCCCCCTGCGCCACAAATCCGACACCGCCGCCACCCTACAACGTTTCTTCTCTTATGTGCTTACCCAATATAACCTTGTCATTAAATGTATGTAGTGCGACAACGGGGCAGAGTTCCTCTCCCACGCCCTTCGAGAACACTTCTCGCAACTCGGCGTCTCCTTCCGCCTCTCATGCCCCCACACATCACCACAAAATGGCAAGGCCAAACGGCTCTTGCGCACCACCAACGACGTCCTCCGAACTTTGCTCATACACGCACACATCCCACCCGAATATTGGGTGGAGGCACTCCACACTCCCAAGCACCTCATCAACCGGCGCCCTTCCTCTGCCGTGAACCAGCACACACCTTATTTCCTACTCCACGGCCAACACCCAAGATATGACCATATACGTGTGTTTAGGTGCCTCTGTTTCCCAAATCTTAGCCACCTTGCACCTCACAAACTAGCTCCCCGTTCAGCCCCGTGTGTCCTACCTGGTTACCCCCTCGAACACAAGGGGTACTGCTACCTCGATCTTCACACTCGACGCGTCTACATATCCCGACACGTAATCTTTAACGAGCACAACTTTCCATTTGCTGCAACCACCACACCAGACTCCACAGGCACCCAATACGCACCAGATCCCACCCCACCACCCCTGCCACCTACCTCGTATTGGCCGGCGCCATCACCTCCTGGGTTCGTACGGCCCCACTCAGCCCTGATCCCGGTGCCCACTTCACCCAATCTGTGCCTGCTTCCACGTTTAGCTGCTGCACCAGCCCCACCAGCCACCAATCCCACGCCACCTGCCTCTCCTAGACACCACGGGGCCGCTAGCCCCGATGCCTCCCCACGGGATCCTGCGCCTGTCGCTCTCCCTACATCCTCGACGAATCGCACACGCGCCTCGGAGTCCCAGCCACCCTCACTCGCTCCCACGTATGTCTCCTCTTCCACGACCGCTCCCGCATCTCTAGCACCGCCGGCTCCGCCACGTTTGCCTCCCCGTGCTGTGCCGGTACAGCCTCCCGAGAACCTTCACACAATGTGCACTCGGTCTAAATCAGGATTTACCCTTCCCAAATAGCGCGCTAACCTCTCTATTTCCCATGCTATAAGCCCTATACGCTCTTCCTACCGTGTAGCACTGAAGGATCTGAACTGGGCTGCGGCTATGCTTGACGATTATAATGCGTTGTTGCGGAATGACACTTGGTCGTTGGTTTCCTGTCCTGCAGGTGCGAACATGGTGAGAGGCAAGTGATATTCAAGCACAAACTCCATCCGGATGGCACGCTGGCTCGGTACAAGGCGCGGTGGGTGCTCTGCGGCTTCACACAGCAAGCCGGCGTCGACTACGGCGAGACGTTCAGTCCCGTTGTGAAGCCCGCCATGATTCGCGTCATCCTCAGCATTGCTGCGAGCAGCTCGTGGCCCATACATCATCTCAACGTCAAGAACGCCTTCCTCCATGGGCACCTCGTTGAGACGGTCTACAGCACGCAGCCGGCTGGCTTCATCAACACGGCGCGACCCAGGGACGTGTGTCGTCTCAACCGGTCACTCTACGGGCTCAAGGAAGCCCCGAGAGCGTGGTTTGCGAGGTTCACCTCGTACTTGGTCACTCTCAGCTTCACCGCATCCAAGGCCGACTCATCGTTGTTTTCTCTCCATCACGGCATTGACACGGCCTACCTACTCCTCTACATCGATGACATCATCCTCACCGCCAGCACACCTTCTTTTCTTCAGTCCATCATCGCATCTCTCCACCGCGAGTTCTCTATGACTGACATGGGCTCCCTCCACCACTTCTTAGGCATAAACATTCACCACACACCCGCTGGGCTCCACCTCTCTCAGGAGCAATACGCGCTCGAGATTCTTGATCTTGCTGGCATGCTCAATTGCAAGCCGGTATCCACCCCCGTCGATACCACCTCCAAACTATCTACCACCGATGGCCTTGCCTTCCATGATCCGTCATTGTACCGTACTCTCGCGGGTGCACTCCTGTATCTCACCCTCACACGGCCTGATCTTTCTTACGCCGTCCAGCAGTGTTGTCTGTTTATGCATGATCCTAGGGATGCCCACTTTCAGCTGGTGAAGAGGATTCTTTGGTATGTACGTGGGACCACCCACCTCAGGCTTTAGTTCCATCACTCCGCCACCATTGACCCGATGGCCAATCAGATGCAGACCGGGCGGGGTGCCCCGACACCTGCAATTCCACATCTGGCTTCGCCGTGTACATCGGCTCCAACCTCGTCAGCTGGTCGTCGAAGCGCCAGAACACAGTCTCCCGCTCGAGCGCGGAGGCTGAGTACAGGGGCATCGCCAACGCCGTCGCCGAGCCTTGCTGGTTGCGGCAGCTCCTCACCGAGCTTCGCCGCCCGCCGTCGCGCTCCACCATTTTTTACTACGACAACATCAGCGCCATGTACATGTCGAGCAACCCTGTTCAACATCAGAGGACGAACGATATCGATATCGATCTACACTTCGTCCGGGAGTGCGTCGCTCTCGGTGAAGTGCGCGTCCTGCATGTGCCCACGTCATTGTAGTTTGCCGACATCTTCACGAAGGGGCTTCCTACAAGCATGGTCTCTGCTTTCCGTTCCAAGCTCAACATTGGTGAGCACCCCGCTTCGGCTGCGGGGGGTGTTGGAAACCTGACACAGAGTCACGCTCGAATCACGACCAACGCCCTGGATCGAGTCCCTTGGCTGGATAGCTCACGCTCCCGCACACGTCGCCCACGCCCCACGTTTGCTTGTACGGCGTGATCGCCCATACTGTTGTAACGGTCTCTCTCTCTCCCAGTGTATCTCCTGTATATAAACAATGTGACCTGCATTGATGGAATATACACAGAGATTGATCTTCCTTACTTTGTGTTCTCATATTATTTTTCCTGCAGTGCATTCCTTGCTCTGTCAGAACACATGTACTCAAGATGGTCAGCCTTGCCATAACTGAATACACCAGTTTAATGGTCACATTGAAGACAAGCCATGGATATAAGTTCCGAGTTGGGTTCATGAACCAAGAAGGTCGCTGCTTTTTTTATGGCTGAACTTGGATAAACTTTCTCAAGTGTTACGGACTCAAAGTTGGCGCACGAATGTTGATGGAAATAGCAGAACCTGGTCTCATATTAACTGTGATCTTCCACCCCGACGTCGTTCCAATTGTTCATTCATGTTAGTTTTGTATCTGGTTCTTGCTTGTTGCCTCGATCATAATTTAACTTTAGAAGTAGCAACGAATCTCTCGCGAACATGCAACTTCTAACAAATATTTCTTATAATTGGTGGCATGTGTAGGTTATTTCAAAGTTAAACATGCTACTCGTTTGTTATTCTATAAGACCTCGATTATTACTGATGGCACTGAAGTTGACTGGGACGACATCCACAAGTCCCTACACTTTATTGATCGTCTTGAGGTCCATGTGGGGCGTTTCAATGGTGGAAGGCTACGTGGGATATGTGTGCCACTGCTTCACACGTTGAACAGGTCCAACTGTGTCGACAACCTTATGGTACAAGCTGTTTTCTGTTCTATATGTTGTTCATAAAATCTTGCTTATACACAGTTTTATAGTTGCGATCTTCTTGAAACAGAAACTTCCCAGTTCTATTATTCCTATACAGATGACTAACCATGGTCGGGTCAGACTTGCACTTGGTCACAACATGATGTTTATGTCGACCTACTCCATTCCCCTTGGAGGTGAAAAGATACTTATTCATGGGTGGTCTCAAACAATGAAGGCCCGTCCATCTTCGAGAATAGGATAGAAGATTATGTTCATGCTTTTCCATGGCTCTAAAGCGGAAAACCTGTTTACTGACCACATTGCGAAATGAAGCCGCTTTCAGAAGGTTGTGGATGTGCGGGGTGGTGCCTGGGCGTTGTCCTAGGGCTTGGTGACCTCACCCTTGGTTAACTGTACGTAAAGTAGCACTGTTCGAGGCGAGCTTTGTATGGTTGAACCTATGTAAGTACTCATACTTCTTTCAGCTATGGTTGTTAAGTGCCCCTACTGGTTTCAGTTAAGGTTGTTGAGTACTCCTGCTGCTTTTACTGTCTGTCGTGTTTCTTCAGTCCTGTTGTCCTCTAGCAGCCAAAACCAAACCAGTGCCAGTGTGGCCGCCTGCTTCCGCCTCCCACGGCTGGCTGCGCCTCAGTGCACGCATCGCCGCCCCACCGTCTCCTAAATCATTAACACCGATGTTCGAGGCCTCGCTGTCGTCCTCCGCGCGCTTTGGTGCACTCACCGCGGCGCTGTTGGAGAACGTAGTAATTCAAAAAAAATCCTACGATCACGTAAGATCTAACTAGGAGATGCATAGCAGCGAGAGGGGAGAGTGTGTCCACGTACCCTCGTAGACCGAAAGCGGAAGCGTTTAGTAACACGGTTGATGTAGTCGAACGTATTCACGATCCAACAGATCCAAGTACCGAATGTACGGCACCTCCGTGTTTGGCACACGTTCAACACGATGACGTCCCTCGAGCTCTTGATCCAGTAGAGGGTCGAGGGGGAGTTCCGTCAGCACGACGGCATGGTGACGGTGTTGGTGATGTGATTCGTGTAGGGCTTCGCCTAAGCACTACAATAATATGACCGAGGTGGTAAACTATGGAGGGGGCACCGCACACGACTAAGACAATTGATGTTCTTACTTTGGGGTGCCCCCTGCCCCTCTATAAAGGGGGGAGGAGGAGGTGGCCGGCCCAAGGGGGGCGCGCCAAGGGGGGAGTCCTACTTGGACTCCTAGTCCAAGTAGGATTCGGCCCCCCTCCTTCCAACTAACAGAATGGGTAATGGGGAGGGGGGAGAAGGAAAGGGGGGCTGCGCCCCCCAACCCTAGTCCAATTCGATTTGGGCTTGGGGGGTGCACCCCACCTCTTTTGGCAGCCTCCTCTCTCCACTATGGCCCAATAGGCCCATTAACTTTCCCCGGGGGTTCCGGTAACCTCCCGGTTCTTTGAAAAATCCCCGATCTTCTTCGGAACCATTCCGGTGTCCGTATAAAACCTTTCAATATATCGAACTTTACCTCTTGACCATTTCGAGACTCCTTGTCATGTCTGTGATCTCATCCGGGACTCTGAACAAACTTCCGTCAACAAAACACATAACTCATAATACAAATCGTCAACGAACGTTAAGCGTGCGGACTCTATGGGTTCGAGAACTATGTAGACATGACCGACACACATCTTCGGTCAATAACTAATAGAGGAACCTAGATGCTCATATTGGTTCCTACATATTCTACGAAGATCTTTATCGGTCAAACCGCATAACAACATACATCATTCCCTTTGTCATCGGTATGTTGCTTGCCCGAGATTCGATCATCGGTATCATCATACCTAGTTCAATCTCCTTACCGGCAAGTCTCTTTACTCGTTCCGTAATGCATCATCCCGCAACTAACTAATTAGTCACGTTACTTGCAAGGCTTATAGTGATGTGCATTACCGAGAGGGCCTAGAGATACCTCTCCGATACTCGGAGTGACAAATCCTAATCTTGGTCTATGCCAACTCAAAAAACACCATTGGAGACACATGTAGAGCATATTTATAATCACCTAGTTACGTTGTGACATTTGATAGCACACAAAGTGTTCCTCCGGTATTCGGGAGTTGCATAATCTCATAGTCATAGGAACATGTATAAGTCATGAAGAAAGCAATAACAATAAAACTAAACGATCATTATGCTAAGCTAACGGATGTGTCTTGTCCATCACATCATTCTCCAATGATGTGATCCTGTTTATCAAATGACAACACATGTCTATGGTCAGGAAACTTAACCATCTTTGATTAACGAGTGAGTCAAGAAGAGGCATACTAGGGACACTTTGTTTGTCTATGTATCTACACATGTACTAAGTTTCCGGTTAATACATTTTTAGCATGAATAATAAACATTTATCATGATATAAGGAAATATAAATAAAAACTTTATTATTGCCTCTAGGGCATATTTCCTCCAGTCTCCCACTTGCACTAGAGTCAATAATCTAGATTAGATAGTAATGATTCTAAAACCCATGGAGTCTTGGTGCTGATCATGTTTTGCTCGTGAGAGAGGCTTAGTCAACGGGTCTGCAACATTCAGAACTGTATGTATCTTGCAAATCTCTATGTCTCCCTCCTTGACTTGATCGCGGATGGATTGAAGCGTCTCTTGATGTGTTTGGTTCTTTTGTGAAATCTGGATTCCTTCGCCATGGAAATTGCTCCAGTATTGTCATAAAAAGATTTTCATTGGACCCGGTGCTCTAGGTATGACACCTAGATTGGATATGAACTCCTTCATTTGCTGCTTCCGAAGCAGCTATGTACTCTGCTTCACACGTAGATCCCGCCACAATGCTCTGCTTGGAACTGCACCAACTTACAGCTCCACCATTCAATATAAATATGTATCCAGTTTGTGACTTAGAGTCATCTGGATCAGTGTCAAAGCTTGCATCGATGTAACCATTTACGATGAGCTCTTCGTCACCTCTATAAACGAGAAACATATCCTTAGCCCTTTCAGGTATTTCAGGATGTTCTTGACCGCTGTCCAGTGATCCACTCCTGGATTACTTTGGTACCTCCCTGCTAAACTTATAGCAAGGCACACATTAGGTCTAGTACACAGCATTGCATACATGATAGAACTTATGGCTAAGGCATAGGGAATGACTTCAATTTTCTCTCTATCTTTTGCAGTGGTCGGGCATTGAGTCTGTCTCAACTTCACACCTTGTAACACATGCAAGAACCCTTTCTTTTACTAATCCATTTTGAACTTCTTCAAAACTTTATCAAGGTATGTGCTTTGTGAAAATCCAATTAGGCGTCTTGATATATCTCTATACATCTTGATGCCCAATATATAAGCAGCTACATTGAGGTCTTTTGTGACGACTCGAGACCGACGCTCAAGACGGCTTCCATGTTTTTCGTTGTCGTCGTGTGTTTCATTTTCTTGCTCTATTTTATTTTTTCATTTTCATCATGGCATCATTTGCATTACATCGGCACTCCCTTGCCGTCATTTTTCAAACTTGCATCCACTCGTAGTTGTCGCTTCTTCCTTGTCTCTGTTAACCTTCTCTCAGATCAACCGGATTGCCATGGTCTCTCTCTTCTCTGAGCCCATCAAACCGCCTTGCCTCCATGGCCTATTGTCAACCCTTCGCGCGCGTCTGAAAGTTGTCCCGAACCTGACCCGAGGAGTCGCGGCCAATGAGTCTGGATCATCCCCAAACATCCCTAAAATATCTCCGATTTCTTCTTGGCCGTTTGATTACGACCGATGGGTCCGATTAGCCCTTACCCAAAAATCCACATGCTATAAATAGTAGTCTAACCCTAGTCCTAGTCCCAGGATCAGTCCCATCCATCCACCGAAACCATCAGCAGCCGCCGCCTGACAACCTCCCACATTTTCCTCGCGTGGCCAGACAACCCCCTCTCACCTTCTTCCTTGGGATCGCTCCCGATCCAAAATCCATCGGCCAACCACCTTCTCCTCGATCCAAATCAAAACACTCTCCCTGGTTTTCCCCAATGAGTCTACCACAGCCCGAGTCGTCCTCGATCCAGATCGAGGTGAGCCGTCCGCGCGCTCCATGCACCTCACGCCTCCTCCCCTGCGCCTCGACGTTGCTGGAGACCAGCTCCCCTACTCCTTTCTCTCCTCTCTCTCTCTCTCTCTCTCTTACGCAATGAAGCTCTCCCCTTGTTCTCTTCTTCACAGGGAACCGAGCCCCCATGGCACCGCCGCCTCGTCCCCACTGTCCTTCATCTCGTTGCCACCCTGGCCTCCTCCACCCTCACCGGAGTTCGTGCCAAGTACAGCGCGGCCACCGCCCCTGCTTCGCAGCAAGCCGCTGCCCCACGTTAACCTGCTGCTCGTCCTCAAGGTCGCCGGCATGGGTCTCGCCAAGCCATCGCCCGTTCGTCCCCGTCGGAGCCATGAAGTCGCCCGTACGAGACCTCGTCTGCCTCCCCTGCAACACTCATCTTCTGCCGGTGAGCAGCACCAGTCGGGTCCTTCTTCATTCTCCCCACCGTACCTCCTCTCCACTATGAAACTCTATTTCGCGTTCTTCCTACAGAAACTCGAGCCTCCACCGTCGCCCTCTGCATCTCCCTGCATCCCGCGCCTCGATCTTCCCCAAGACCGGCAGGATTCATCTTCCCTCGCCCGGATCCACCCGTTCTGGTCGGTTCCCGCCGACCCCATCGCCAGAACCTCCCCTGGCGCCATCTTCTGCATCGCCATGAACCTGATGCTGCTTCTGTTCTTCATTCTTCAGTAACGAACAACAGCAACTCGAGCCGCTCACCCCTCTGCTTCACACGCTGGACCGCCAAGTCCCTCCTGTGCACCAAGGCCCAGTGCGCCCCTCTCCTCTCAGTTGTGGGCCTCAGCCCAGGGTGAGATCCCCACAGCCCCTCCTCTCTGTTGGCCCAACATGCACCAGTTTCAGCCCAGCTCTATTTTTTTCCGTCAGCGATTTTACCTATTTCCAGAGAACTGCATATTTACAGATCGACCCCTATTGTTCATGCATTTAATAACTTCTAAACCATGCATCGGAATTAAACAAACTTTATATGTAAAATTCTTAGAATTTAGTCTAGTTTCATAATATGCCACTTTCATCCATGTTCAAACTGTTAAACTTGTTGTTTCCATTAATTTGCTTAAATAACTTGTTAAAATAGTTTATTTCATAACTAATTAACTGTAGCTCCAAATTAAATAAACTATATATGTAAATGGGGTGTAAAAATGCATAGATTAACATGATGACATTACTTTGCATGATTAACAACTCTAAAATTGTGTGTAGGGCAGAACTGTACCAAATTCAAAATATGCACATGGGGATTTTCTGGAATTGTTGTTTGTCATTCCGGCCTCATTTAAACTTGCCTAAATAGTAGTTTTATTATGCTTCACCTCTTGCCATGTTAACCAACATTTAATTTGATGAGTAGCTTAAACGAGAACGAACGAAATAATTGAATGTGGTGTTTCGTCAATATGCAACTTGTTGCATATTGAGCTCCAATTAACTTGTAGTATTTTTTGTTGCACTTTGGCATGCCATGCCTCATTAAACCGGACATGCATCATACTTGCTTGTGCATCATGTCATGTTTATGTTATGGTTGTTTACTACTCCCTCCGTCCCATAATGTAAGACGTTTTTTGACTGTAGTGTAGTGTCAAAAAACGTCTACATGATGGGACAGAGGGAGTATGTTGTTTGCTTCTTTCCAATGTTGCTTCTTCTTGATAGTTCCGGTTACGTTGCGATTGTGAGGACCCGTTCGACTACGTTGGTTCGTCTACTTCATGGATTCGGTCTTCTTGCTAGCGGGATTTCAGGCAAGATGACCGTCACCTTGGATCTCACTACTATCTTTGCTATGCTAGTTGTCTCGATGCTATCGCTATGTCGCACTACCTACCACTTGTTTATCAAGCCTCGCAATATGCCATGATAAGCCTCTAACATTTTCCACCATCCTAGAAGACCGTTGTTTGGCTATGTTATCGCTTTGCTCAGCCCCTCTTATAGCGTTGCTAGTTGCATGTGTACTGGCAGGTTGTTCCATGTTGGGACATGGATATAATGGATATCATGGGATATCATAATATCTCTTATTTAATTAATGCATCTATATACTTGGTAAAGGGTGGAAGGCTCGGCCTTTCGCCTGTTGTTTTGTTCCACTCTTGCCTCCTTAGTTTCAGTCATACCGGTGTTATGTTCCTTGATTTTGCGTCCCTAACACGATGAGGGTTTATGGGCCCCTCTTGACAGTTTTCTTTGAATAAAACTTCCAGCAAGGCCCAACATTGGTTTTACCATTTGCCTAATAACAACTAAAACTTGCATAGGGACCCGCTGGCACCCAAGGTCTCTAAATTACCCCCGGTCCAGTGCTCCTTATGAGTGTTGGTCCACCTACCTAGCAGTCGGCGGTGCCGCCTCGGGGCAACTCGATGGTATTTTGGCTACCGTCCACTTAGCATAGACGGTGTTGTCCTGAGAACGAGATACGCGCGGCTCCTATCGGGGTATCGACGCACCGGGTGGTCTTGCTGGTTTTGTTTTACCATTATCAAAATGTCTTGTGCACCGGGATCCCGAGTTTGATCGGATGTCCAGCAATGGAGGATTGTCTCCGCAGATCGTGAGCTTGTCATGGGCTAAGTTGGGACACCGCCGCAGTGTTTAAACTTCCGAGGGCCGTGCCCGTGGTTATGTGGCAGATGGGAATTTGTTAATATCCGGTTGTAGTGGACTTGAACGAAACTCAATTAATATACAACAACCGCGTGAGTAACCGTGACGGTCTCTTTTCGACGAGGTTTGGGAAGAGAACACGGTTGGTTATGTTTGAACGTAAGTAGTTCAGGATCACTTCTTGATCATTACTAGTTTGCGACCATTGCATAGTTTCTCATATTACTCTTGTACTCGTAAAGTTAGCCACCATATAATGCTTAGTCGCTTGCTGCAACCTCATCACTTATCCATTCCATACCCATTAAGCTTTGCTAGTCTTGATACCCATGCTAATGGGATTGCTGAGTCCTCGTGGCTCACAGATTACTACAAAAATAGTTGCAGGTACAGGTAATGCGATGATCTGACGTGAGAGCGATGCTTGACTGCTTTTGGAGTTTTTCTTCTTCGATCAAGAGATAGGTTCCGTGTTGGGGAGTGTCAGTGTCAAAACCGGCGGATCTCGGGTACGGGGTCCCGAACTGTGCGTCTAGGCCAGATGGTAACAGGAGGCAGGGGACACAATGTTTTACCCAGGTTCGGGCCCACTTGATGGATGTAAAACCCTACGTCCTGCTTGATTAATATTGATGATATGGGTAGTACAAGAGTAGATCTGCCACGATATTAGAGAGGCTAAACCCTAGAAGCTAGCCTATGGTATGATTGTTATTCGTCCTATGGACTAAAACCCTCTGGTTTATATAGACACCGGAGAGGGCTAGGGTTACACAGAGTCGGTTAAAATGGGAGGAGATCTACATATCCGTATTACTAAGCTTGCCTTCCACGCCAAGGAAAGTCCCATCCGGACATGGGACGAAGTCTTCAATCTTGTATCTTCATAGTCCAAGAGTTCGGCCAAAGGTTATAGTCCGGCTATCCGAACACCCCCTAATCCAGGACTCCCTCAGTAACCCCTGAACCAGGCTTTAATGACGACTAGTCTGGCGCGCAGATTGTCTTCGGCATTGCAAGGCGGGTTCCTCCTCCGAATACTTGATAGAAGATTTTGAACACAAGGATAGTGTCCGGCTCTGCAAAATAAGTTCCACATACCACCGTAGAGAGAATAATATTTTCGCAAATCTAATTTGCTGACTTGTTTTGGCAGCATGACGTTATGTCATGGCCCGGTGATTATTCAAACCCTTTCCTTTAACTAGCCCTGCACATAACTCGAGGAAGTTTTTTGACACGTCTTGTCAAAGCAGAGATCGTGTCCCCTTATTACGGGATTCTCATCAATACGGGCGTGGGTAACCCAACCGCGCCATCGATTACGGCGCTTGGGGGATAAGGGAGTTTTACCAGGCTAGTGGGGACGCTTAGTTTCGTCCGCCCATATAACGGGATAAGGATTCACCTTTCCATCCATGCCTTCTTCCTCCTTTGCTCATCCGTTTTCGCACACTCGAGCTCTAGCGCCCAAGTCCGCACTTCCCACCTCAACCTTCTCCAACCATGTCCGGAGCGGGAGGCAGGTGGATGGTCTCCTTCGTCATGGAGGGAGACATCAAGAAGCTGAGGAGAGCCGGATACCTGCCCGACGACATCGCGCACCGGCTCTCAGATGAGGGGCAGCTCATCCCCACCCTCGTGCCCCATGAGAGGGTAGTGTTCCTTACCCATTTCCTCCGCGGACTCGGATTCCCTCTCCACCCATTCGTCCGGGGTCTCACGTTCTACTATGGCCCGGATTTCCACGATCTGGCCCCGAATTTCATCCTCAATATCTCGGTGTTTATCGTCGTGTGCGAGGCCTTCCTCCGCATCAAGCCCCACTTCGGCTTATGGTTGAAGACCTTCAATGTCAAGTCGAAGGTTGTGGGTGGCCGCCAGGCGGAGTGCGGATGCGCCATGGTGGGCAAGATGCCCAATGTTACATGGCTCGAGGGCTCCTTTGTGGAAACCATAAAGGGGTGGCAATCAGGGTGGTTCTACATCACCGAGCCTCGTGACCCTGCATGGGCAGCGGCCCCAAGTTCCGATCTGGCATCCCCATGCGGCTCACCTCCTGGAAAGAGAAGGGCCTGTCCTGGGGTAGTTCGGGAGAGATGACCGGACTCCAAACATGTATTCAAAACATGGTGAACAAGAAGCTCAAACTTGTCAACGTGATCCAGGTCATGCTCTACAGTTGGATCCTCCCGTGCCAACAATGGGACTTCAACTTGTGGGAGTTCGACCCGGCGCAGCACCGAACTCTGAACTGGCTCTTCGACACAACTCACAAAGATGCCTGGAGGGTGCTATTCAAAAGCACCGAGGTCCCCCCCTCCCATTACTGAGGATCGCGGATTCAGCGCGAAGCGCCAGGCCAGTGCGGTAAGCTGTTTTACCTTTCACAGGATACTTATTTTTTATAGGTTGACTCCATGCGGGATCTAAACTCCCGAACCTTTGATAGGACTGGCAGGAGACGGCCGGACAAATCGACTGTCCGGCTCCTTTGCCCGAAGGCCCAGCGGACGCTCTTCTGGCGAAGATGCTGACTCCGGCTCCTTATACGGTGCCGGAGAAGACCAAGAAGGCCAAGGGAACCCGAACGAGTTCCCGACGCCAGGCGTCGTCGGACCCATGGTCCGATGACTTTGCGGCGCACTCCTCCCCCGAGGACGAGGAAGAAGAAGAGGAAGATGCTCCCCCTCCAGCTGGGGGAGATAAGAAAAGGAAGGCCGCCCCAACTAGGGGGGCGAAGGGTCCAGGAAGGGAAGGACTCTCCTTCCGGACAATTCCACGCCGCCGACGAAGGCGAAGACGAGTGGTTGCCCAGGGCCAAGCCCCTCGGGAGATCGTAAGTATTTGAATACCAGAGTAACTCATAGCATTCCTTTGTCGCACTACTTTCCCTAACGCCGAACATAATTATGCAGGCCGCCACGAGCCAGTATCGATGTATCATCGGACGGCTCCCTGGGCTCGTCGGACATGGATAGCGATCCAGTTTCGACCGCCACCTCCCCTCATCCTGCTAACGACGCCGAGGTGCTCTCTCAAGAGGCACCGGGTCAAGGGGAGACAGTCCCGGAGGCGCCTCAAGGCGACCGTCCGGACTCCGGGAGCCGAGGGGACGGGGCCCCTGAGAGCTCCGAGTTCGGTCCTCCGCCAAACACCACGTCGGAACCTCCAGTGGTTCAGGGCTTGGGCAGGCGGCCTCCTTCTAAGAGGGGAAAGACGCCTGTGCCGGTGACCTCTGTCCATCCAGAGGCGCTAGACAATCTGCTGGAAGCGCTTCGCAGCGCTTCCATCGACGAGGAGCACTGTACTATTATGAGTGCGGTGGTCCAGAAGGTTCAGTCCACCAAGAGCGGATTGACTGAAGCCTGTGCCAGTCTTCTAACAGGCTTTGAGGTAAGTGTTTTAGAATGTAGTAAAAATATTACCGCATAGACAGTAGCCCCTGATGCTCTGTTTGGTGTTCACAAAGAAAAGTCGGATAGAGGATCAAATAATATCGCAGGAGTCTTATATAAGTATGTCAATATGCATATGCAGGCTTCGCTGCTGGCGTCCGCCGCACTGACTGCGGAGGTCGCCGTACTGAAGCAGGACCTCGAGGGGTCCAAGAAAGAGCTCGGCCTTGCTAAGAGGCAGCTCGAGGAGAATAAGGGTAAGTAATACCCTGTATATAGATATGTATATATAAAAGAAGATGCGATTGCAAAATGACAGGATCATCGTATATTTGGCAGGGGCCACGATCGAGGTGGCGACCCTGAAGCAAGCGCTAACCAAGGCCGAAGATAAAGCAGCCAAGGAGCGCACCGAGCAGGAAAAATAAGAGGCTCGGGTGAGCGAGGTGCAGCAAGAGCTCCAGGCTCTCGTGACGAAGCACGAGGCGTTGGAGCTTGACTCGAAGACGCGAGAGTCTGAGCTTGCCGCGGCCCTCGAGGGCGCAAAAAGTGCCAAGGACGAAGCCCAAGAGGCCCTCTAGGAGATCGACGCAATGAAGAAGATAACGGCGGGTAAGCCATCCTATATGCAGAGCAAGCATGTAAAAGTAAATTACCGATTACTTACCCGGATTCGGAGCTCTCCAGGAGCATTCGCAGATTTGCCCCGCAGCGTGTCGGATGCCGCACAATTTTACCAGGCCGAGGAGGGAAGCTCAACGGAGAAGCTGTTTGGGTCCTTCGAGGGAGGTTCTCAACACAACGAACAAGGGAACCGGGCTAATAATGCTTTATCACTCTCACTTAGCCATAGAATTCTATAATTTTAAATTCCGGCGAAGCCCCTGGTATTCGGAAGGCCGAATTCGGGGCGCGATACACGCCTTTAAGCCGGACAGGGCCGGCCCCTCGCCCTAAGCGGCATAAGTCTTTAGGGACTCAAAAACCTCGCCGAACAGCGACCAGTCTCTCACCTTATCATGACAGTCAGTTTTAGCTTTCTCTACTGAGGTGCTCAGCCCGGCAGAACCGGGGCACAATCGCAGTAGTTCTCCTAGCGCTACCTTAGCCGATAGAGCGGAATGTAAGGTACCAAAACATAGGAGCCGGGCAAACCCAACATTTGACCAAAGACATGATTCGGAGTTGATGCATATAATGCTATAAGTTCGGGGTGCCGCACTTGTGAAAGTGTTCGGACTTTTCACACCATATTGTGGGGTACGTAAGCCCCTGGTGTATTGGTCGTACCAAAGTGTACGGTTGCAAGGCGTCATTAATGAATGCATATATATATAACAAGAATGCAATAATAGTCGTGATGTTATGCATTGTTTATTCAAAAAGGTGCGTTAAAGAAGAATGATACAAATAGTGCGATAAGCAAGAGATGGGACTATTTGACATGTCCCCCTCCAGGGGCGAGCTGCGAGACGGTATGTAAGACAGGTATTTTGCTCGTTATAGAGACCACCTGGGAATTCGACGTAGCTTTCTGCCACCTTGGTTGTTGCATCGTGTGTTCGGCGGTTGTACTGCCGGACAGGCCTTCCGGAGAGTGGAGTCCTGAAAGTAGGAAATAATGACAAAATCGGGAGCCCCTAGTGCGGTTGAGCCGCATTTTTGGGCGTGTCGTGGTCGTGCCCCTCCCCCTATGCCCATGGTATTTTTAGAGCGTAGTTATGTACGCGTAGTACTGATTTCGCAGTTTCGCGAGGGTTGGGGTTGGGGCCGTATTGCTACGCTTGCCCGGAACATGCCAGGCGGTCTTGTTATAGGTTACTCCGGGCACGCTTGACGGTGTCCGGACGTTTAATAGCCAGACTGGAGAATTGCCTTGAGAGGCTGCTTTGTACTTCCGCTGTGAGGGCCGCCGTGTGCTCCTCCATTCGGAGAGAGCGTTCGGTGTTTCGATTGACCGTAATGACTCCTCGAGGGCCTGGCATCTTGAGCTTGAGATGTGCATAGTGCGGCACTGCATTGAACTTTGCAAATGCGGTTCGTCCGAGCAGTGCGTGATAGCCACTGTGGAACGGGACTATGTCGAAGATTAACTCCTCGCTTCGGAAATTATCCGGGGATCCGATGACCACTTCATGTGTAACTGAGCCTGTACAGTTGGCCTCTACACCTGGTATGACGCCTTTAAAGGTTGTTTTTGTGGGTTTAATCCTTGAGGGATCTATGCCCATTTTCCGCACTGTATCCTGATAAAGCAGGTTCAGGCTGCTGCCGCCGTCCATATGGACTCTAGTGAGGTGAAATCTGTCAATGATTGGGTCTAGAACCAATGCAGCGAATCCGCCATGGCGGATGCTAGTGGGGTGGTCCCTTCGATCAATAGTGATCAGGCAGGAGGACCATGGGTTGAACTTTGGGGCGACTGGCTCCAACGCGTATACGTCCCTGAGTGCACGCTTCCGCTCCCTTTTGGGGATGTGGGTTGCGTATATCATGTTCACCGTCCACACTTGTGGGGGGAAGCCCTTCTGTCCACTATTATTCGGCGGCCGGGGCTCTTCGTCCTCATCGCTGTGCAGCCCCTTGTCTCTGTGTTCGACATTTAACTTGCCGGCCTGCTTGAACACCCAACAACCCCTGTTGGTGTGATTGGCTGGTTTTTCAGGGGTGCCATGTATCTGGCACGAGCGATCGAGTATACGGTCCAAACTGGACGGGCCCGGAGTGTTCCTCTTAAATGGCTTTTTCCGCTGACCGGGCTTAGAGCCTCTGAATCCGGCATTAACTGTTGTATCTTCAGTGTTGTCGCTGTTAATGCGGCGCTTGTGCTTGTTGCGACGTGACCTGCCATTGCTGTCCTTGGTATCCGAATTACCAGGGCTCTTGGTCATGTTATTGCTACGAGCCAGCCAGCTGTCTTCTCCCGCGCAAAAGCGGGTCATGAGTATCGTGAGGGCTGCCATAGATTTCGGATTTTCCTGTCCAAGGTGCTGGGCAAGCCACTCGTCACGTATGTTATGCTTGAAGGCTGCTAGGGCCTCTACGTCCGGACAATCGATGATTTGATTTTTCTTGGTTAGGAACCGTGTCCAGAATTGTCTGGCAGATTCTTCTGGCTGCTGAATTACGTGGCTCAGGTCATTGGCGTCTGGTGGTCGCACATAAGTGCCCTGAAAGTTGTCGAGGAATGCGCCTTCCAGATCTTCCCAACAGCTGATGGACTCGGCTGGCAAGCTGTTAAGCCAATGCCGCGCTGGTCCCTTGAGCTTTAGTTGGAGGTATTTGATGGCGTGTAAGTCGTCACCGCGGGCCATGTGGATGTGGAGGAGGAAATCCTCGATCCATACTGCGGGATCTGTTGTGCCGTCGTATGATTCAATATTTACAGGTTTGAAACCTTCTGGGATTTGATGATCCATTACTTCGTCTGTGAAGCATAAGGGGTGTGCGGCGCCTCGTATTGGGCTATATCGCGACGCAGCTCGAATGGGTCTTGCCCGCTGTGTTCGGCCCGGCCGGATTTGCTTTTACTGTATCCGGCGTTACATTTATTGTCTCGCAGAGTGGCGCGCCCTCGTGATCCATAGATCAATCTTGCATGCTTTGCTTTGTCCTCCAATATGTCTCGCAGGTCTCGCGTATCTCCCCATGCCTTTTTATTTGAATGGCGTCGAGGTGGAGGCTGAGTTTTTGGCTAGAATGCCTCTCTATCGCGGCCACGAGGTGGCCGATCAGCCGTATCATAGGCTTCTTCCTCCAGTCGAGGTAGCAACCTGCACTTTGGGTAACTCTTGGAGGGGCGCTCGAGTTTATATTCCTCGGCCGCGAGGACTTCAGTCCATCTTTCAGCTAGCAGATCCTGATCAGCTTGAAGTTGCTGCTATTTTTTATTAAGGCTATTTGCCATGGCTATAAGCCGGTGTTTGAAGCGCTCTTGTTCGACGGGATCCTCTGGCACAGCGAATTCGTCGTCGCCGAGGCTTGCCTTGTCTTCGGAGGGGGGGCATGTAATTATCATCATCCTCTTCTCCATTTGCCGCTCTCTCAGGAGGGTTGGCTCCTCCATTCTCCTGTTCTAAGTCTTGCTGGAGGGAATTGTTGTTGTCTTCGGCACTATCCGGAGTATTATTATCTCCTGTGCCGGTATCACCACTTTTGCTTTGGCGGGACTTAGAGCAGCGCCGCTGACGTTGGTGCTTGGGTTGCTTCTTGGAGGGGTCATCCTCCGCTATCTCGTCGCCATTGCCTTCTTTGGGTGTATCCACCATGTATATATCGTATGATGAGGTGGCTTTCCAGTGCCCTATAGGCGCTGGTTCATGTTCGTCTCCTACATCGTCCTCCATACCGTCGATGTCTTCGGAGTCGAAGTCGAGCATGTCGGTTAAATCATCGACAGTGGCTACGAAGTGGGTGGTGGGTGGGCGTCGAATTTCTTCATTGTCCGCATCCCAATCCTGTTGGCCATAGTCCGGCTAGGGCTCTCTGACAAAGAGAGAGACCTTAGTGAATTCAGAATGTCGCCGAAGGGCGGGTGCTGAAAGATATCAGCGGTGGTGAATTCCATGATCGGCGCCCAATCGGATTCGATTGGCAGGGGCACGGAAGGTTCGAAGTCCAGAAAAGAGTCCGACACCTTGGAGTCACGGGCTTCGCAGAGGATGAGGCTAATATTCGGCTCGATCGCCACTGAGACTGCAGCCCGTGAGGCGGTGTCTAGCCACCCGTCCTCGATCAGCGCAGTTTGCTCTGAGCTAAGGGTCGGAGCTGATGCGGGCGCGGCCTCTAGGGTACTGTTCGACGGCAGAGCTAGGTCATACCCATCGTGACAGTGCGGCGCGCCCAGCTGTGGCTCGAATCCGTCGAAGATCAAGTCTCCGCAGATGTCGGCCGTGTAGTTCAAACTTCCAAATCTGACCTGATGGCCAGGGGCGTAGCTTTCGATCTGCTCCAGATGGCCAAGTGAATTAGCCCGAAGTGCAAAGCCGCCGAATACGAAGATCTGTCCGGGGAGAAAGGTCTCACCCTGGACCGCATCGTTGTTGAAGATCGGAGGAGCCATCGGGCCTAAAGGTGACGAGCCAGAGGAACTCTCAATGAAAGCACCAATGTCGGTGTCAAAACCGGTGGATCTCGGGTAGGGGGTCCCGAACTATGCGTCTAGGCCGGATGGTAACAGGAGGGAGGGGACACAATGTTTTACCCAGGTTCGGGCCCTCTTGATGGAGGTAAAACCCTACGTCCTGCTTGATTAATATTGATGATATGGGTAGTACAAGAGTAGATCTACCACGAGATCAGAGAGGCTAAACCCTAGAAGCTAGCCTATGGTATGATTGTTATTCGTCCTATGGACTAAAACCCTCCAGTTTATATAGACACCGGAGAGGGCTAGGGTTACACAGAGTCGGTTACAATGGGAGGAGATCTACATATCCGTATCGCTAAGCTTGCCTTCCACGCCAAGGAAAGTCCCATCCGGACACGGGGCGAAGTCTTCAATCTTGTATCTTCATAGTCCAAGAGTCCGGCCAAAGGTTATAGTCCGGCTATCCGGACACCCCCTAATCCAGGACTCCCTCTGGGAGCCTGGGATTAGCAGGGTGGATGTCGTTCTTCTTTTTCGTTTGATTTCATCTGTAGTCGGATCCTGCTCTTCTGTATGTTGATCACTATGTATTGCTGAAGTATTGTATTTGTGTTGTAGCTTGTGGCGAGTGTAAGCCTTTACCTTGTATTCTCATCTATTCAGTACATGGTATGTTGTAATGTTATCCACCTGGATATGAGCTCGAAATGCGGTTGTGCCCTAATCCTGAATTCATCACGTGATTGGGATAGAATCGCATCTTCGGCACTACAAGTTGGTATCAGAGCCTTACCGACCTAGGAGCCCCCTTGATTGATCGAACCGCTGCCGTTGTTGTGTCTAGAAGAAAACTATTTTGAGTCTAGTTATATATCAGAGAGTGGGAATTCTTTTTACTCCTCAGACCCTTCGTGACATAGGTTTTTTCCCACTCTTCTATCCTTTTTGACTAAGAATTTTTAGGATCATGCGGGTATTGTTGGATCGTTGCGATATCATTCTGACGGGGATTCTGTCTTGGTGCTTCCTGACAGTTAGGGGTTGTGGCAGTGTCCCGGGGAGTTGAGCTCCAAGGTGTTTTCATCATAGTGCTTATCGTTTCAGTTCCGGAATACCAGCGGACACCGACATCGAAAACGCTTCTATACTCTTTGTGGTGAGAGTCGTTTGATGACACCCAGTACTGGGGAGAGCGATCAGATGTATTGCCACATCTAGTATATTGGATGTTTTCGAAGGTCAGAGGTACACGATTTCCGAGGTTTTCTTAGTTATGTGTTGATGGATGGATACAGTTGGAGTGTAGGATTTGTTTGTTGTGTGAGATATTTGTGCCTCCCTGTATCCCCAACACCAGATTGCATAACCAGAAAGTTTCAGGAGTTTATAGGTGGGAATTCAATTATCACGTAGGATATCTTTCCAACAAACACATGATACGATATGGGGTCTATCATATGTTTGTTCTGGCTTATTCTGCAAGCATATCCTTTGTTTTGTTTTGAGTTGTGGTATTCGAGTTGCTTCAATATCAAGTGTTGATTCCATACCTTTCCTAAGTGGTGTTCTCATGCTTCTATGGGAGTTCTAATCCTTCTTGATCATCGAGATGATCATGTCAATTCTTTTCCAACTGGTGTGCTTCTCGTCAAGATGATCCTATCATTTTCCCCATTCGTAAGATCACTTCTCAGTTTTTCCAACGGTGTTTGTTTCATCGGTCCCAAGTTGCCTTTGTTTTTCCCACCATCCCACCCTTTATGTTAAGGACTCGGATTTCTTAATCAAGTATCCATTTTATTCATGTGAACTTTCTTCATCCTTTCCATCAATGTTCATATCCGGTGATTTCTCGTGAAGATGCTAAGTAAGCTTCGAGTTTATCATTCTTCATTCTCATATTCTCTTCGGTGGATTCAATTCAAGCTTTCGGTGTTTATATCCATTTCCTCCTTTCAAATGCTTTCTCATGCCGGTGCACCTGTTATCATTCACCTCTCGCTTTTCATTTGTTCTGGAGTGTTGAAGATATCTTAGAAGATTCATGTTTTCATTCTCAATCCGTTCAAGCTATTTTGAGGTTGTTATCTTATTGAAGCCATTAAATTCAACCGGTGCATTATCTCTTCCTAAGAAATCTTTTCAACGGTGTTTCTTTTGAGTGGGCCCTAACCCATAGGTCTTTTCCCATGATCTTACCTGACTCTTCTAATTTATCTGGAGCGATTCTCAAATTCTTTCAAAGTTTGACGTAAGAATGAATTCTCATTCGTCAAATGTCTTCTCTGAGTTTCCCTTCAATTCCTTCCATTTTGATCCCAATCTTCATCTTATCTTCACTCTGGAGTGTCTCAAACAATTTTGGTGGTTCTTGTCCTTATTCTCGGCATTTAAAGACTGAAGAAGAATTTCTCTTAAATTATGGTCTGTTCTCTTGACGATTCATGGTTCTAGCTTCATGCCATCCTCATAATTGTTTCGATCATGAGAAATTCTTTTCATACCCATCCGGAGCATTTCATGAGTTGTTTTCGTTTCTTGACCATCCAGAGGCCATCATTTCAGAAGATTTATTCATTCTCAACATTCAGCTCTCATTCCACAATTCTACCGGCCGACGCATCGCTCAAATATCCTCAAATTAGTTCATGATTTCTTCGTTCTCTTGGATCTAAATTCCCTCAAGTATCTACGTTGTTTCCTAATTCGTCCCGGCAATTCGTTCTCTCTCTTCAATCATTTTCAATTCTTACGGCGGTTCATTCAAGATTCCTCTTCCTTTGTTCTCGTATCAGTTAATTCATTCGTTCTTTCCAAAATCCTACCGGTGATTCATCGATGACCTTACCAAGTTTGCGCTATATCTCCCTTTTCAATGAGAATGAGTAGTATGCCAAATCCATTGTGGGTCATCAATTTAATTGGTGAAGGATACGCATAACATAATTATTATTCTTGTTTCATCCAAGTGATCTAAATTCCTTCTTCCGGGGTTTGTTCATGATACCAAATTCTCAATTTCAAGTGCTTCATCTTTTCTTCCGGATTTCAGGCTCTCTCAATTATTTCATCATGAAGCTCCATCTAAATCATTGCAAGGCTCATCTTCTTCTTTCAACTTCTCTTTCTTTCTATCATTCTTTTATTACCGGAGTTCTCACGAAGGCTCAACATGGTGGTTCGTCCAGGGTTCCTTTCATTCTTCAATTGTTCTTCAAGATTTCTCTCGTAGTTATGATCCGCCAAGCTATACTCTAAAATAAACTTGGTCCTCAACAAATGTTTTGTTTTGAGGAGTTCAAGTATTCTTCTTCTTGCATTCCGAAGTGGAATTCCTTCTACCTTATCATTTGAGGTGGTGTTATGCCATTCTTCACAATTTCCCTTCGTGTTTCAAGGTTCACAAGTTGTTAAGAATGAGATACTTAAACCCATCATTGTCTCTTCATTCAGGAGATCCTTTGCAACTCGTCAATCTCTTCATTGGAGTTATCTTGGGTTATATTTCACCTAAAGCTTTCCATTGGGAATGTTGCTATTTGTGGTGCTTATCATTGATCCAAGTTTTCTCCATATCTTATTGGTGAGAAAATTTTCTCTTCTCTTTCATTCCTCTCAAGCTATCGATCATTTGGTAGTGGCAGAATTTCACCTCAAGTTTTGAGATGTTTTCCATAAGCCCGCTACAAGCTTATTCTTTTCCCTGTTGGTTTTCCAAAAACTCCGCTCTATCCTCCATGGAAGGATGCTTTCCAAATTCAATTGTGGTAGAAGTTATCATTTCCTTCTCCGTTCTCTTATTCCGACGATCTATCTTCTATCCGTTCATTCCGGAGGCATTCTGATGTTGCTCTCATCGACCAATCATCTCATTTTATCAAGATCATGTTCTTTTATTGCTTACCCATTTAACCGGAGTGTTGTGTCTATCATTCCTCTTTTAACCGAAGTCTCATCAAAGTGCTTTCATTTTGCCAAGTTCATATTCTTCTATCCTTCCATTTCCAACCGAAGTGTTGTCGTAATTGTTCTTTATCGTTCCTTGTACATCTCGTTTCAACCGGAGTGCTTGCATGTAGTACTCGTCCATTATAACCCTTTTCTTATGTCTTTCAACCTACAAGGTTCTTGTAATGTTCCTTGTTCCTCTTTTCTAACAGAGTGTTTTCAACTTTGTTCATCTTCGTTGTATTCTTTCTTTCAAGTTGTTCAACCTCTCAAGGTTCTTTGTTTCACTCATTTGTCAAAGAAGCAACTTAGTTTTACCTATTCTCTTCATCTTCTGTTTGTCATCCCTAGATCTCGGGGCGAGATCTCTTATAAGTGGAGGAGAGTTGTGACGACCCGAGACCGATGCTCAAGATAGCTTCCATGTTTTTCGTTGTCATCGTGTGTTTTATTTCCCTGCTCTATTTTATTTGTGCATTTTCATCATGTCATCATTTGCATTACAATGGCACTCCATTGCCATCATTTTTCAAACTTGCATCCGCTCGTAGTTGTCGCTTCTTCCTTGTCTCTGTTGACCTTCTCTCAGATCAACCGAACCACTCTCGTCTCTCTCTTCTCTGAGCCCATCAAACCCCCTTGCCTCCATGGCCTTTTGTCAACCCTTCGCGCGCGTCCGAAAGCTGTCCCGAACCCGACCCGAGCAGTCACGACCAATGCGTCTGGATCATCCCCAAACATCCCTAAAATATCTCTGATTTCTTATTTGGACTCTCTAACGTATTTATTCTCGGCCGTTCGATTACGACCGAAGGGTCTGATTAGCCCCTACCCAAAATCCACATGCTATAAATAGTAGTCTAACCCTAGTCCTACTCGCAGGATTAGTCCCCTCCATCCACCAAATCCCTCAGCCACCGCCGCCCGACAACCTCCCTCCTTTTCCTCGCGTGGCTAGCCAACCCCCTCTCACCTTCTTCCTTGGGATCGCTCCCGATCCAAAATCCACCAGCCAGCCACCTTCTCCTTGCTCCAAATCCACACAATGTCCCTCATTTTCCCCAACGAGTCTACCATAGCCCGCAGTCGTCCTCGATCCAGCTCTAGGTGAGCCGTCCTCGCGCTCCATGCCACAGAGAACTCCCGTGCTCGAGCTCATCGTCCCGCACGACCTCAACCGAGCACCTCCTCCCCTACACCTCGACGTCGCTGGAGACCAGCTCCCCTGCTCCTTTCCCTTCCTTCTTTCTCTCTCTATCTCTTACACGCTCAAGCTCTCCCCTTGTTCTCTTCTTCACAGGGAACCGAGCCCCCATGGAGCCGGCACCTCGTCCCCGCCGTCCTTCATCTCGTTGCCGCCCCGGCCTCCTCTGCCCTCACCGGAGTTCATGCCAAGTATAGCGCTGCCTCGCCCCTACTTCGCAGTGAGCCGCTGCCCCGCGTTGACCTGCTGCTTGTCCTCAAGGTCTCCGACATGGGTCTCGCCAAGCCGTCGCCCGTTCGTCCGAACCGGAGCCACGAAGTCGCCCGTATGAGACCTCGTCTGCCTCCCCTGCATCACTCCTCTTCTGCCGGTGAGAAGCGCCAGTCAGGTCCTTTTTCATTCTCCCCACCTTCCCTCCTCTCTACTCTGAAACTTTGTTTCACGTTCTTCCTACAGAGACTCAAGCCACCACCGTCGCCCTCTGCTTCGCGCTGCATCCCGCGCCTCGATCTTCCCCAAGATCGTCCGGATCCATCTTCCCGCTCCCGGATCCGCCCGTTCTGGTCGGTTCCCGCCGACCCTGTCGCCAGAACCTCCCCTGGCGTCGTATTCTGCATTGCCATGAACCTGCTGCTTCTTCTGTTCTTCATTCTTCAGTAACGAACAACAGCAACTTGAGCCGCTCGCCCCTTTGCTTCGCACGCTGGACCGCCAAGTCCCTGCTGCGCGCCAAGGCCCAGCGCGCCCCTCTCCTCTCAGTTGTGGGCCTCAGCCCAGGGTGAGATCCCCATGGCCCCTCCTCTCTGTTGGCCCAACATGCACCAGTTTCAGCCCAGCTCTGTTTTTTTCCGTCAGCGATTTTATCTATTCCAGAGAACTGCATATTTACAGATTGACCCCTATTGTTCATGCATTTAATAACTTCTAAACCGTGCATCGGAATTAAACAAACTTTATATGTAAAATGCTTAGAATTCTGTCTAGTTTCATAATATGCAACTTTCATCCATGTTAAAAATGGTAATCTTGCTATTTGCATTAATTTGCCTAAATAACTTGTTAAAATGGTTTATTTCATAACTAATTAACTTTAGCTCCAAATTAAATAAACTATATATATAAATGGGGTGTAAAAATGCATAGATTAACATGGTGGCATTACTTTGCACGATTAACAACTCTAAAATTGTGTGTAGGGCAGAACAGTAGCAAATTCGAAATATGCACATGGGGATTTTCCGGAATTGTTATTTGTCGTTCCGGCCTCATTTAAACTTGCCTAAATAGTTAGTTTTATTATGCTTCACCTCTTGCCATGTTAACCAACATTTAATTTGATGAGTAGCTTAAACGAGAGTGAACTAAATAACTGAATGTGCTGTTTCGTCAATATGCAACTCGTTGCATATTGAGCTCCACTTAACTTGTAGTATGGTTTGTTGCACTTTGGCATGACATGCCTCATTAAACTGGACATGCATCATACTTGCTTGTGCATCATGTCATGTTTATGTTATGGTTGTTTACTATGTTGTTTGATTCTTTCCGGTGTTCCTTCTTCTTGATAGTTCCGGCTACGTTGCGATTGTAAGGACCCGTTCGACTACGTTGGTTCGTCTACTTCATGGATTCGGTCTTCTTCCTAGTGGGATTTCAGGCAAGATGACCGTCACCTTGGATCTCACTACTATCTTTGCTATGCTAGTTGTCTCGATGCTATCGCTATGTCGGGCTACCTACCACTTGTTTATCAAGCCCCGCAATATGCCATGATAAGCCTCTAACATTTTCTACCATCCTAGCAGACCGTTGTTTGGCTATGTTATCGTTTTGCTCAACCCCTCTTATAGTGTTGCTAGTTGCAGGCGCAGTGGCAAGTTGTTCCATGTTGGGACATGGATATCATGGATATCAAGGGATATCACAATATCTCTTATTTAATTAATGCATCTATATACTTGGTAAAGGGTGGAAGGCTCGACCTTTTGCCTAGTGTTTTGTTCCACTCTTGCCGCCTTAGTTTCTATCATACCGGTGTTATGTTCCTTGATTTTGTGTCCCTAACATGATGAGGGTTTATGGGCCCCTCTTGAGAGTTCGCTTTGAATAAAACTCTTCCAGCAAGGCCCAACATTGGTTTTACCATTTGCCTAATAACAACTAAAACTTGCATAGGGACCAGCCGGCACCCGAGGTCTCTTAATCAACTGAAAAGATCGAGAAGAGGTGTCTAGAGGGGGGTGAATAGACTCTTAACAAAGAAAAGTAGCAGTTTTCAATTTCTTCAAGTTAAGGTGGAGTTTTAGCACAAGTTTAAACATTCACAATACATTCAAGCAAGCATGGCAAGAGTATATAAGCAGCGGAAAGTAAGGCATGCAATTTGCACGAAAGTAAAGGGATGGGATTGGACTGTGCAAATGCAATTGGAGACACGGAGATTTTTGGCGTGGTTCCGATAGGTGGTGCTATTGTACATCCATGTTGATGGATACTTCAACCCACGAAGGGTAATGGTTGCGCGAGTCCACGGAGGGCTCCACCCACGAAGGGTCCACGAAGAAGCAACCTTGTCTATCCAACCATGGCCATGGCCCACGAAGGACTTGCCTCACTAGGGTAGATCTTCACGAAGTAGGCGATCTCCTTGCCCGTACAAACTCCTTGGTTCAACTCCACAATCTTGACGGAGGCTCCCAAGTGACACCTAACCAATCTAGGAGACACCACTCTCCAAAAGGCAATAAATGGTGTGTTGATGATGAAATCATTGCTCTTGTTCTTCAAATGATAGTCTCCTGAACACTCAACTCTCTCTCACCGATTTGGATTTGGTGGAAAGATGATTCGAGTGGAAAGCAACTTGGGAAGGCTAGAGATCAAGGTTCATATGGTTGGAATGGCATATCTTGGTATCAAAACATGAGTAGGTGGTTCTCTGTTAGAAAATAAATGTTGAAGTGTAGGCACATTCTGATGGCTCTCCTTGCTAATGAAGGATGGGTAGAGGGGTATATATAGCCTCCACACAAAATCTAACCATTACACACAATTTTCTAAACTCGGTGGGACCGAATCAGAAAACTCGGTCATACCGATTCAGCTCATAATGTGACCGTTAGGCATTTCGGTGGGACCGATGTGCTAGGGTTAGGGTAAAACCTCAACTCGGTTTAACCGATTACACAAAGTCGATGAGACCTATTTTGGTAATAAGCAAAACAGAGAGTTGGTCAAGCAAAGTCGGTGGGACCGATGTGCCTATCTCGGTGGGACTGAAATAATTGCAACATGCAACAGAGAGTTTGCAATCCCATCTTGGTGAGACTGAGATCCCATCGGTGAGATCGAATTGATTAGGGTTTCTGGCAGTGGCTATGTCAAGTGAACTCGGTGGCGCCGGATGGATCAAATCGGTGGGGCCGAGTTTGACTTTTGGTTTGGGACATGTGTGGATATGGGAAAGTGGTTGAGGGCTTTGGAGAATACCACTAAGCACTTTGAGCAAGCAAGCCATTAAGCAACACCTCATCCCCTTTTAATAGTATTGGCTCTCCTAAGGACTCAATGTGATCCTGGATCACTAAACTGAAAATGTAGAGCCTTGAGCTTTTGAGCTTGATCTAATCCTTTGTCCTTAGCATCTTGAAGGGGTTCCACATCCTCTTGTCCACGCCACTCCATCTGTTGAACTTATCTAAAATATACTAGATAAAAACATTAGTCCAACAAGAGATATGTTGACATTAATTACCAAAACCACCCAGGGAGCACTTGTGCTTTCAATATCCCCCTTTTTAGTAATTGTTGACAACGTACATCAAAGCTTTAGATAAAGATGTAAAGAATAGTAGATAAAGCTTTGGAAACACATGTAACATGCATAAGCTCCCCCTACACGTATGCAATCATGTGAATGCTGAGTATAAGAGCATGTGAATGCATAATCATGATAGAGCAAGCAATGAGTTACATGTATCTTGGCTATATGCATCGGAGCAAATGATGTGCATATAGGAATTGTACCTCCATGGTCATGAGTCCTTCTTGCAAACAATATGTACAATAGCAAGAGATCATCATGCACATGGGTGAGATGCATATACTTACATTGTGGTCTTAAGCTGGCTTAGGAAGAGATGAGCCTAAGTAAACAAGGTTAGATAACATAGATATATCTACTAAACATAGCAAATGGCAAACCACAAGAGTACCAATACTGGGATGACGTGTAGAGAATGAGTACTAGGTACTCCTATTGGATATAGACATGTCTCCAAAGATAAATATATGCAACGAATTCAAGATTTCCTTCCCTTAGATGTCTTTCTCCCCCTGAATCTTATATTTGATAATGGGAGAATATAGGGAACAGAAAAATGATACGTCTCCATCATATCTATAATTTTTGATTGTTCCATGCCAATATTATACAACTTTCATATACTTTTGGCAACTTTTTTACTATTTTTGGGACTAACATATTGATCCAATGCCCAGTGTCCGTTCCTGTTTGTTGCATGTTTTTTGTTTCGCAGAAAATCCATATCAAATGGAGTCCAAACGGGATAAAAATTTACGGAGATTTTTTGGAATATATGTGATTTTTGGGAAGAAGAATCAACGCGAGATGATGCCCGAGGGGGGCACGAGGGTCAGGGGCGCGCCCACCCCCCGTAAGGCGGTTGGTGCCCTTCTTTCGCCGCAAGAAAGCCAATATCCAGATACAAATCGTGTTAACATTTTATCCCAATCGGAGTTACGGTTCTCCGGGAATATAAGAAACGGTGAAAGGCCAAATCTGGAAATCAGAAACGGAGAGAGACAGATCCAATCTCGGAGGGGCTCTCGCCCCTCCGCTGCCATGGAAGCCATGGACCAGGGGGTAAACCCTTCTCCCATATAGGGAGAAGGTCAAGGAAGAAGAAGAAGAAGGGGGGCTCTCCCCCTCTCTCCTGGTGGCACCGGAACGCCGCCGGGGACATCATCGTGTGATGACGATCTACACCAACACCTCCGTCATCTTCACCAACATCTTCATCACCTTCCCCCATCTATCTACAGCGGTCCACTCTCCTGCAACCCGTTGTACCCTCTACTTGAACATGGTGCTTTATGCTTCATATTATTATCCAATGATGTGTTGCCATCCTATGATGTCTAAGTAGATTTTCGTTGCCCTATCGGTAATTGGTGAATTGTTATGATTGGTTTAATTTGCTTATGGTTATGTTGCTGTCCTTTGGTGCCCATCATATGAGCGCGCATGTGGATCACACCATAAGGTTAGTTATATGTTGATAAGGCTATGTATTGGAGGGCATGAGTGACAGAAGCTTCAACCTAGCATACAAATTGATGCATACGGGATTGAATGGGGACCAATATATCTTAATGCTATGGTTGGGTTTTACCTTAATGAACGTTAGTAGTTGCGGATGCTTGCTAATAGTTCCAATCATAAGTGCATAGAATTCCAAGTCAGGGATGACATGCTAGCAATGGCCTCTCCCACATAAAACTTGCTATCGATCTAGTAAAGTAGTCAATTGCTTAGGGACAATTTTGCAACTCCTATCACCACTTTTCCACATTCGCTATACTAACTTTATTGCTTCTTTACCTAAAAAAGCCCCTAGTTTTTATTTACGTGCTCTTTATATGCTTGCAAACCTATTCTGTTACACCTACAAAGTACTTCTAGTTTCATACTTGTTCTAGGTAAAGCGAACGTTAAGCGTGCGTACAGTTGTATCAGTGGTCGATAGAACTTGAGGGAATATTTGTTCTACCTTCAGCTCCTCATTGGGTTCGAAACTCTTACTTATCGAAAGAGGCTACAATTGATCCCCTATACTTGTGGGTTATCGAGACCTTTTTCTGGCGCCGTTGCCGGGGAGCAATAGTGTGGGGTGAATATTCTCGTGTGTGCTTGTTTGCTTTATCACTAAGTAGTTTCTATTTTGTGCTCTTGTTTTCTATCTCTAGTTATGGGTAGGAAACACAAAATACCAAAAAAATTAGTGGTACCTACTGAACCAGTGCTTGAAGAACCACTCAAAATCTATCACACTACTGAAGCTTTTTACTTGGATCATCTTCGTTTTTATGTGCTCGGTCTGAAACCCCAACTAGCTTAGTTGAGGGAAAATCTTTAGATGAGCATTCTTGTTGTGCGACACCGCATATCTGAAAAAGGGAAACTTTTACTGGATCAAATTCATGGTTTGCAGTGATAGCTTAGAATTTATGTGAAATATATGATTGTACTTGTTTTCCTAAAGACCCTAAGAAACACCATCCTTACCAATGTGAGTTTAGTGATAATGGAATCATATCTTCGTATACTAAGGGTGTTTATAATTACTATGATGTTCAACAAATTGAAGAATTTGGTGCTTTTAGGGGTACTTGTGAAATTTCTTCTTTTATTAAAGAGTGTGAAACTACTCTCTACAAATCCGAAAATTTGGCCATACTTAAATGTTGCTATGATAATTATGCTTCTAATCATTATATTAAACCATATAATGTGGACTCCTTCGCTGTCCAAGAAGAGAGTAATATTTTGCAGGAGTCTATGGAAGAAGAAATTAATGACATTGTGAGCTCATTGGATGAACAAGATTAGGAGGAGAGGGAAGAACAAAAGGAGGAATAGCGGATTGATCAACCGTTACCACCATCTAATGAGAGTAACTCTTTATCCCATACATTGTTTAATTTCCCTTCGAATTTACCGAAGGATTAATGCTATGATGATTGTTATGACCCCGTTGATTCTTTTGAAATATCCCTTTTTGATGATGCTTGCTATGCTTGTGGCCAAGATGCCAATATGAATTATGCTTATGGATATGAACTTTCTATAGTTCCTTATGTTAAACATGAAATTGTTGCTATTGCACCCATGCATGATAGTCCTATTATCTTTTTGAATTCTCCCGACTACACTATATCGGAGAAGTTTGCCCTTATTAAGGATTATATTGATGGGTTGCATTTTACTACTACACATGATGATTTTGATAGATATAATATGCATGTGCTTGCTTCTCCTACTTGCAATTATTATGAGAGAGAAACTACATCTCCGCCTCTCCATGTTTCCAATATGATAAAATTGCAAGAAACTGTTTATACTTTGCATTGGCCTTTACTATGTGTGCGTAAATTGTTCTTTTATGACATGCCGATGCATAGGAAGAGAGTTATACTTCGTTGTTGCATGATATATGTTACTTTGTGCTCACTACTAAATCACAAATCATTGTTAATTAAAATTGGCTTTGATATACCTTGGGATCCGGGTGGATCCATTACTTGAGCACTATATGCCTAGCTTAATGGCTTTAAAGAAAGCGCTGCCTGGGAGACAACTTGGAAGTTTTAGAGAGTCATTTATTTCTTTTTTGTGCTTTTATAAAGTTTTAAAATAAAAAAAGTAAAGAGGGAAACCTAAAAGTTTTTCAAAAGAAAAGCGAAAGTGAGAAAGACGAGCATTGTTAAAGTGGGAGCTAGCCTTGAACTTTGTTCATGCCCATGGAAACTTTATGACCCTTGATTACAGAAAAAAATTTAAAAAATAATTATCCCCTTGTAAAAATCCATTGTATCATAAAAATAATGTGCCAAGATTTGCCTTTAGGATGTTTACATTGCTTGTTGGTTTGTGCAGTGCAAAACAGAAACTTTGGCTGTAGTGTGCGATTTTACATTTTTTACTGGAACGTCAAACGGTTCTAAAAGTTTTTGCACTATCTTTCTATACAAATTGTTTATCCTAATTTTGTCAGAATGTTTGGAGTAGCAGAAGTATGGTGAATGTTCAGATTACTACAGACTGTCCTATTTCAGACATATTCTGTTTTTGATGCACTCTTTGCTTGTTTTGATGAAACTATCGATTTCTATCAGTGTATTAAGCCATGGAAAAGTTATATTACAGTAGCTACAATTCAAAAACAAAATATGAATTGGTTTGTAACAGTACTTAGAGTAGTGATTTGCTTTATTATACAAACGGATCTTACCGAGCTTTCTGTTGAGTTTTGTGTGGATGAAGTGATCAAAGATCGAGGAGGTCTCGATATGTGGAGAAGGAGAGGCAAGAGCTCAATCTTGGGGATTCCCAAGGCACCCCAAGTAAATATTCAAGGAGACTCAAGCGTCTAAGCTTGGGGATGCCCCGGAAGGCATCCCATATTTCTTCAACAAGTATCGGTATGTTTTCGGTTTCGTTTCGTTCATGTGATATGTGCAAATCTTGGAGCATGTTTTGCATTTAGTTTTCACTTTTCTTTGATGCACCATGATGTTATGAGATGCTCCATGGTTGATTTATAGAATGTTCTTTGCACTTCACTTATGTCTTTTGTGTATGGCTTTATAGAATGCTTCATGTGCTTCACTTATATCATTTGAAGTTTGGATTGCCTGTTTCTCTTCACATAGAAAACCGCCATTTGTAGATTGCTCTTTTGCTTCACTTATATTTGTTAGAGTGTGGGCATATCTTTTGTAGAAATAATTAAACTCTCTTGCTTCACTTATATATATTTAGAGAGATGACAGGAATTGGTCATTCACATGGTTAGTCATAAAATTCTACATAAAACTTGTAGATCAATGAATATGATATGTTTGATTCCTTGCAATAGTTTTGCGATATAAAGATGGTGATATTAGAGTCATGCTAGTGGGTAATTGTGGATTGTAGAAATACTTGTGTTGAAGTTTGTGATTCTCGTAGCATGCACGTATGGTGAACCGTTATGGAACGAAGTTGGAGCGTGAGGTATTTATTGATTGTATTCCTTATGAGCGGCGGTCGGGGACGAGCGATGGTCTTTTCCTACCAATCTATCCCCCTAGGAGCATGCGCGTAGTACTTTGTTTCAATGACTAATAGACTTTTTCAATAAGTACATGAGTTCTTTAGGACTAATATTGAGTCCATGGATTATACGCACTCTCACCCTTCCATCATTGCTAGCCTCTTCGGTACCGTGCATTGCCCTTTCTCACCTCGAGAGTTGGTGCAAACTTCGCCGGTGCATCCAAACCCCGTGATACAATACACTCTATCACACATAAGCCTTCTTATATATTCCTCAAAACAGCCACCATACCTACCTATCATGACATTTCCATAGCCATTCCGAGATATATTGCCATGCAACTTCCATCATCATCATATACATGACTTGAGCATTCATTGTCATATTGCTTTGCATGATCGTAAGATAGGTAGCATGATGTTTTCATGGCTCGTCCCTTTTTTGATATCCTTGCTATGCTAGATCATTGCACATCCCGATGCACCGCCGGAGGCATTCATATAGAGTCATATCTTTGTTCTAGATATCAAGTTGTAATATTGAGTTGTAAGTAAACAAAAGTGTGATGATCATCATTATTAGAGCATTGTCCCATGTGAGGAAAGGATGATGGAAGTTATGATTCCCTCACAAGTTGGGATGAGTCTCCGGACTTCATGAAAAATAAAAGAGGCCAAAGAAGCCTAGATAAAAAAAGAGGCCAAAGAAGCCCACCAAAAGAATGAGAGAAAAAGAGAGAAGGGGCAATGCTACTATCCTTTTACCACACTTGTGCTTCAGAGTAGTACCATGTTCTTCATATAGAGAGTCTCTTGAGTTATCACTTTCATATACTAGTGGGAATTTTCATTATAGAACTTTGCTTGTATATTCCAACTATGGGCTTCCTCAAGTGCCCTAGGTCTTCATGAGCAAGCAAGTTGGATGCACACCCACTTAGTTTCAGTTTGAGCTTTCATACACTTATAGCTATAGTGAATCTATTGCATGGCAATCCCTACTCCTCACATTGACATCAATTGATGGGCATCTCCATGGCCCGTTGATTAGCCGCATCAATGTGAGACTTTCTCCTTTTTTGTCTTCTCCACACAACCTCCATCATCATATTATATTCCACCTATAGTGCTATATCCAGGTTTGCAAGGAATTAATGGAAGGATTTGCAATGAATTTGATGAAAGGAATGCAAAACAAAACAAAGAAAAGAAAAGGGAAACAAACATGCAAGAGACAAATGAAACAAAAATACAGAGAGACACTAGAGAACTTCATCTAGAATTGGTCGGCGACAAAGTCACCTATGTTAGAGTATATTGACTGAGGAGTCAAGTGAGAACACTTGATGGTAGGTCATACTCATCGTTTAAGCTCAAAATGGGGTTACCTTTTTTCGTTTAAGAATTTGATGTATTCACATCTTGTTGAGTTGCTTTGACCCATGACTTGGGGTAAAGCTTCTCTCAGATGGAATAGCATACCTTGGGTGGTGGAGTTGAACTTGATCATTTAGTTGAACTTGTGTGGGATGCTCAAGGTTGATGTAGCTCAGCAAGGATTGGGAGCACCACTTGTAATTTGAGTTCATCTACCTACATGGGTTAGTCTTGCAAGGAAGAGCACTTGTGTATCCAAATTGACAATCATGAATTTGATATCAAATGGAATTTGATATATAGAAATGGTCAAAGGATATGTTTAAAGGTTTCATGCTTCCTTGTCTTCAACCACCATATTGTAGAGACTTGGTGATGTAGAGATTGCTCAAGATGTGAGTGATTTGCAATCTCATAGATTTTGGTTCATCCAAGTACCTACAAGGGTTAGATAGCATGCAAGGGTGCAAACATATCCAAGATATATGATCATCATCATAAGAGAAATATCAAGGATTAGTCAAAGGCTCATGCCTTGCATGTATCCAAATGGAGTTTCTACTCCAAGTTTGAGGCATCAATGATGTTCAATTCACCTCTCAAACAGCAAAATACTTTCTCATCAAGCGGCTTGGTGAATATATCCGCCAATTTCTTATTGGTATGAACATGCTTAAGATCAATATCCCCTTTGGAAACATGATCTCGAATGAACTAATGACAAACTTCAATATGCTTGGTTCGAGAATGTTGCACGGGATTATGAGCAATCTTAATAGCACTTTCATTATCACAAAGCAATGGAACATGTTTCACATAGATCCCATAATCTTTAAGAGTTTGGGTCATCCAAAGTAATTGAGCACAACATGAACCGGTGGCAACGTATTCCGCTTCAGCGGTGGATAAGGATACCGAGTTTTGTTTCTTGGCGGACCAAGATAGAAGAGATCTACCAAGAAATTGACAAGTACCTGAAGTGGACTTTCTATCAACCTTGTCACCGGCATAGTCCGAGTCAGAATAGCCAACAAGATCAAAAGAAGACCTCTTAGGATACCAAATGCCAAAATTTTGGTGTATGGATTAGGTATCTCACTATCCTTTTCACAGCCTTAAGATCACATTCTTTGGGGGCCGCTTGATATCGTGCACACATGCACACACATAGCAAAATATCGGGACAGGAGGCACATAGATATAACAATGAACTAATCATAGAGCTATAAACCTTTTGGTCAACTGGTTTGCCATCCTTGGTTAAGTCAAGATGTCCACTAGTAGGCCTGGGAGTTTTCATATCTTTGCTTTCTTGCATGTTGAACTTATTGAATAAGTCCTTAGTATACTTTGTTTGGGAAACAAAGGTGCCTTCCTTAGTTTGCTTGATTTGCAAACCAAGGAAGAATTTGCGTTCACTCATCATAGACATCTCAAACTTCTCCGACATTAGCTTTCCAAACTTTTCACTAAAATGATGGTTAGTTGAACCAAATATGATATCATCAACATAAATTTGGCACACAAATAATTCACCATTAACCCTTTTAGTAAAAAGAGTAGAATCAATCTTTCCAATCTCAAAGCCTTTTTCAATAAGGAACTTGGTCAAGCATTTGTACCACGCTCTAGGAGCTTGTTTAAGACCATAAAGAGCTTTATGAAGTTTGTAAACATGATCAGGTTTCTTAGTATTAATAAACCCGGGAGGTTGTTTAACATAAACTTCCTCCTCAATTTCACCATTTAGAAAAGCACTTTTAATGTCCATTTGGTACAAGGTGATATCATGGTGATTAGCATAGGTAAGTAAGATGCGGATGGACTCAAGTATAGCAACGGGGGCATATGTCTCATCGTAGTCCATACCTTCGACTTGAGTGTAGCCTTGGGTGACAAGATGTGCTTTGTTGTGAACTACTTGTCCATCTTCGTCTTGCTTGTTGTGAAACACCCATTTGGTACCGATGATTTTATGGTTGTTGTCGGGCTTCTCGACCAATGTCCACACTTGGTTTCTCTTAAAATTGTGTAGCACTTCATGCATGGCATTTATCCAATCCGGATCTTCGAATGCTTCTTCAACCTTCATAGGTTCAATGCTAGAGATGAATGAATAATGTTCACAAAAATGAGCCAAACGAGTTTTAGAGCGAGTGATTCTCCCGGTTTGAATATCGTTGAAGATTTGTTCAACGGGATGGTCTCGTGAAACTCTTGCTTGAACCCGTGGGAGCTTTTGTTTGGGTCGGGGTGGAGCATCTTCTTCATCATCTCGTTCTTCTTCTTGGCCTTCTTTGTTGTTGACGTTGTCGTTGTCTTGTCGAGGTGGAGAAGGAGGTTGATGAGGTTCATCTTGGTGTACTTCCTCGTTTTCTTAATCTTGGCGTGTTCCACTTGTGGATGTTTCCATGTCATCTCTTGGTTCACCTTGTTGTGAGGTAGAAGCTTCCACTTGGACGGACGGGGTAATCTCCCTCACCTCCGTTGGATGAATCTTGCCAATAGAAAAGTCCTGGATTGCTTCCAAAGGGTCTTTTGTCTCCTACATCAATTGGCAAGTGATCTACTTGTGAGCCGTTAGATTCATCAAACTTCACATCTACCGTCTCTTCAACCTTTCGGGTGAAATTGTTGTAGACACGGTAAGTGTGAGAGCTTGAGCCATAACCAAGTAGGAAACCCTCATGAGATTTAGGAGCAAATTTAGAATGACGGTGCTTATCAAGAATGAAACACTTTGAGCCAAATACTCGAAAGTATCCAACTTAGGTTTTGTACCGGTGAGAAGTTCGTATGCCGTCTTGACGAGTAGCTTGTCAAGATACAAGCGATTTGTTGCATGACAAGCTGTCTCAACCGCTTCCGCCCAAAAGTGTTTTGGAGTCTTGTACTGATCAAGCATCGTTCTCACCATCTCAATAAGAGTCCGGTTCTTCCTCTCAACAACTCCATTTTGTTGAGGCGTATACGTTGCCGAGAACTCATGTGAAATCCCTTCTTTGTCAAGAGAGGTATCCACATTTGCGTTCTTGAACTCCGTTCCATTGTCGCTTTGAACCTTCTTGATCTTCACTTCAAATTGATTTTGGGCCTTCCTAGTGAAGTTCTTGAAGATCTTTTGGACCTGTGATTTATCATCAAGAAAGAACACCCACGTAAATCTTGAAAAATCATCGACTATGACTAGACCAAATGAGTTACCACCGAGACTTTTGTAGGCATTGTGACTGAAGAGATCCATATGAAGTAGCTCGAGCGGTCTTCTCATGGTCATGATGTTCTTCACGAGATGACTTCCTCCAATTTGTTTTCCTGCTTGACAGGATCAACATTATAAGTGATAGTCTGTTCTTCAACTTTAATAGGTGCAACTACTTCTACTTCAATGGGAGGATTATATTTAAACCACTTCTCCTTAGGGAGGTCAACATGAGTAGCAAAGGATTCATAGAAAGAAGCTGCTATCTCAGAGTCAAGTCCGTATTTAGTGCTAAATTCACGAAAGGCATCGGTATCCATAAAAGATTTAACACAATTAAACTTTGGGGTTATACCTGGGTCCTTACCTTTGTCGAGATCCCAATCTTCAGAGTTGCATTTAATTCTTTCCAATAAATCCCATTTGAATTCAATAGTCTTCATCATAAAATATCCAATACAAGAAGTATCGAGCATGGAGCGATTATTGAGAGAAAGCCGCGCATAAATTTTTTGAATAATAATTTATCTTGAGAGCTCATGATTGGGGCATGAATATAACATTGACTTAAGCCTCCCCCAAGCTTGAGAGATTATTTCTCCTTCGCGAGGCCAAAAATTATATATATAATTACGATCACGATGAACAAGATGCATAGGATAAAACTTCTGATGAAATTCCAATTTCAATCAGTTGTAGTTCCATGATCCCATATCATCACATAGCCTAAACCATGTCAATGCCTTTCCCTTCAAAGATAAATGGAAGACCTTCTTCTTCATAACATGTTAGGCATACCTGCAAGCTTAAATAATCCACAAACTTCATCCACATAGATTAGGTGCAAATCGGGATGTAATGTTCCATCGCCCGTGAAAGGATTAGCTAGCAGTTTCTCTATCATAACCGAAGGAATTTCAAAATAAACATTTTAAGTAGGTTCAGTAGGTTGACGAGCAACTCGATGCTCTACTCAGGGGTGAAGATACCCCGAACAAGGCCCTCAAAGGATTATGTTCCATAGTAACCAGTGACAGTGAATTTCAGCACACTATATAAATTTTTTCCTTACCAAATTCCACCTACCAAAGGTGCTTCACTTCCTAGAAACGGCGCCAGAAAAGAGTCTTGATGACCCACAAGTGTAGGGGATCTATCGTAGTCCTTTCGATAAGTAAGAGTATCAAACCCAACGAGGAGCAGAAGGAAATGATAAGCTGTTTTCAGTAAGGTATTCTCTACAAGCACTGAAATTATCGGTAACAGGTAGTTCTGTGATAAGGTAATTTGTAACGGGTAACAAGTAATAAAAGTAAATGAGGTGCAGCAAGATGGCCCAATCCTTTTTGTAGCAAAGTACAAGCCTGGACAAACTCTTATATAAAGGAAAACGCTCCCGAGGACACATGGGAATTATCGTCAAACTAGTTTTCATCACGTTCATCTGATTCGTGTTCGATACTTTGATAATTCGATATGTGGGGGGACCGGTGCTTGGGTACTGCCCTTCCTTGGATCAAAGTCACTATCATCATCCTCATCATAGTATCCATGTTCAACATCGTCTTGTGATGGATCAATTCCTAGAGAGGGTAATTCAATAGATAAATGGTCATCACAATAGTTATCTTTATGAATTCTAGTGGCTTCGGAGATGATATTGCTAATCATTCCAACATCTCCTTTGGCACGTGTGAGACTAGTAGGCTCAAATAGACAATCACCAAATTTGGGATCATTGGAACTCATCTTACTCAAAGCAATAGACTTATGAAGAATTTCATCCAAGTTTTGCAAGGAATAGTTTGGAAATCGTTCCTCAAGAAATCTCCATATGGTGTAGGCACAATCAAGAGCAGGCAAGCTAGCAAACAAGTTTCTAGGCAATCCTTTAGTGATTAGGTTGACAGTTCTAAGATTACGGATCATGTCAATAGACTCATCAAGGGCAGGATGCAAAGGATCAACATGAGGTGCACAAGGGCTAGTAATGTACTTGTTCAAATGATATTCATTGAAAATCTCAAGAATCTGAATTTTCCACTCATGAAAGAACTCCCCATCAAGTATAGGCACTCTACGTCTAAGACTCCCCAACATAGACTCATCCATCTTCCTCCAAAGGTGTTTAAACCAATGCAATCGAGACCAATGCTCTGATACCAATTGAAAGGATCGAGAAGAGGTGAATAGACTCTTAACAAAGAAAAGTAGCAGTTTTTAATTTCTTCAAGTTAAGGTGGAGTTTTAGCACAAGTTCAAAAAATTCACAATACATTCAAGCAAGCATGGCAAGAGTATACTGATGACCCACAAGTGAAGGGGATCTATCGTAGTCCTTTCGATAAGTAAGAGTGTCGAACCCAACAAGGAGCAGAAGGAAATGATAAGCAGTTTTTAGTAAGGTATTCTCTGCAAGCAATAAAATTATCGGTAACAAATAGTTTTGTGATAAGCTAATTTGTAACGGGTAACAAGTAATAAAAGTAAATGAGGTGCAGCAATATGGCCCAATCCTTTTTGTAGCAAAGGACAAGCCTGGACAAACTCTTACATAAAGGAAAACACTCCCGAGGACACATGGGAATTATCGTCTAACTAGTTTTCATCACGTTCATATGATTCGCGTTCGGTACTTTGATAATTTGATATGTGGGTGGACCGGTTCTTGGGTACTGCCCTTCCTTGGACAATCATCCCACTTATGATTAACCCCTCTTGCAAGCATCCGAAACTAGGAAAGAAGTATTAAGGTAAACCTAACCATATCATTAAACATATGGATCCAAATCAACCCCTTACGAAGGAACTCATAAACTAGGGTTTAAGATTCTGTCACTCTAGCAACCCATCATCTACTTATTACTTCCCAATGCCTTCCCCTAGGCCCAAATAATGGTGAAGTGTCATGTAGTTAATGTTCACATGACACCACTAGAGGAGAGACAACATACATCTCATCAAAATATCGAACGAATACCAAATTCACATGACTACTTATAGCAAGACTTCTCCCATGTCCTCAGGAACAAATGTAACTACTCACAAATCATATTCATGTTCATAATCAGAGGGGTATTAATATGCATAAAGGATCTGAACATATGATCTTCCACCGAATAAACCAACTAGCATCAACTACAAGGAGTAATCAACACTACTAGTAACCCACATGTACCAATCTGAGGTTTTGAGACAAAGATTGGATACAAGAGATGAACTAGGGTTGGAGAGGAGATGGTGCTGGTAAAGATGTTGATGGAGATTGACCCCCTCCCGATGGGAGGATCGATGGTGATGGCGATGGTGATGATTTCCCCCTCCCGGAGGGATGTTTCCCCGGTAGAACAGCTTCGCCGAAGCCCTAGATTGGTTCCGCCTCATGGCGGCGGAGTTTCCTCCCGTGATCTTGCTTATGATTTTTTCTTGGATGAAAGACCTCATATAGCAGAAGATGGGCATCGGAGGCCTGCCAGGGGGCCCACGAGGCAGGGGGCGCACCCAGGGGGGTAGTGTGCGCCCCCGCCCTTGTGGATGGTGGGTGGCCCCCCTCTGGTGCTTCCTTCACCCAATATTTTTTATATATTCTGAAAATGACTCTCGTGGAGTTTCAGGACTTTTGGAGCTGTGAAGAATAGGTCTCTAATATTTCTCCTTTTCCAGCCCAGAATTCCAGCTGTCGGCATTCTCCCTCTTCATGTAAACCTTGTAAAATAAGAGAGAATAGGCATAAGTATTGTGACATAATGTGTAATAACAGCCCATAATGCAATAAATATTGATAGAAAAGCATCATGCAAAATGGACGTATGATATATAAGCAGCGAAAAGCAAAGCATGTAATTTGCAAGAAAGTAAAGGGATGGGATTGGAGTGTGCAAACGCAATTGGAGACACGGAGATTGATGGTGTGGTTGTGATAGGCGGTGCTATCGTACATCCACGTTGATGGAGACTTCAACCCACGAAGGGTAATGGTTGCGCGGGTCCATGGAGGGCTCCACCCATGAAGGGTCCACTCAAAAGCAATCTTGTCTATCCCACCATGGCCATCGCCCACAAAGGACTTGCCTCACTAGGGTAGATCTTCACGAAGTAGGCGATCTCCTTGCCCGTACAAACTCCTTGGTTTAACTCCACAATCTTGACAGAGGCTCCCAAGTGACACCTAACCAATCTAGGAGGCACCACTCTCCAACAGGTAATAAATGGTGTGTTGATGATGAACTCCTTGCTCTTGTGCTTCAAATGATAGTCTCCCCAACACTCAACTCTCTCTCACTGATTTGGATTTGGTGGAAAGATGATTTGAGTGGAAAGCAACTTGGGAAGGCTAGAGATCAAGGTTCATATGGTCGGAATGGAGTATCTTGGTCTCAACACATGAGTAGGTGATTCTCTCTTAGAAAATGAATGCTGAAGTGTAGGCACGTTCTGATGGCTCTCGTTGCTAATGAAGGAAGGGTGGAGGGTATATATAGCCTCCACACAAAATCTAACTATTACACACAATTTGCTAAACCCGGTGGGACCAAATCAGACAACTCGGTCATACCGATTCAGTTCATAATGTGACCGTTAGGCATTTCGGTGGGACCAATATGATCAACTCGGTGGGAACGATGTGCTAGGGTTAGGGTAAAACCTCATCTCGGTTTGACCGATTACACAAACTCGGTGAGACCGATTTCGGTAATAAGCAAAACAGAGAGTTGGTCAACCAAACTTGGTGGGACCGATGTGCCTATCTCGGCGGGACCAAAATAATTGCAACGGGCAACAGAGAGTTTGCAAGCCCATCTCAATGAGACCGAAATACCATCGGGAGACCGAATTGATTAGGGTTTCTGGTAGTGGCTATGTCAAGTGAACTCGGCGGCGCCGGATGGATCAAATCGGTGGGCTGAGTTTGACTTTTGGTTTGGGACATATGTGGATATGGGAAAGTGGTTGAGGGCTTTGGAGCATATCACTAAGCACTTTGACCAAGCAAGCCATTAAGCAACACCTCATCCCCTTTTAACAGTATTGGCTTTCCTAAGGACTCAATGTGATCTTGGATCACTAAACTGAAATGTAGAGCCTTGAGCTTTTGACCTTGAGCCAATCCTTTGTCCTTAGCATCTTGAAGGGGTTCCATATCCTCTTGTCCATGACACTCCATATGTTGAACTTATCTGAAATATACTAGATAAAAGCATTAGTCCAACAGGAGATACGCTGACATTAATTACCAAAACCACCCAGGGAGCACTTGTGCTTTCATCAACCCCCCGGGCCAGTGCTCCTCATGAGTGTTGGTCCACCTACCTAGCAGTTGGCGGTGCCGCCTCGGGGCAACTAAATGGTATTTTGGCTACCGTCCACTTAGCATAGACGGTGTTGTCCTAAGAATGAGATACCTGCGGCTCCTATCAGGGTATCGACGCATCGGGTGGTCTTGATGGTTTTGTTTTACCATTGTCGAAATGTCTTGTGCACCGGGATCTCGAGTTTGATCGGATGTCCTGCGATGGAGGATTGTCTCCGCGGGTCATGAGCTTGTCATGGGCTAAGTTGGGACACCCCTGAAGGGTTTAAACTTTCGAGAGCCATGCCCGCGGTTCTGTGGCAGATGGGAATTTGTTAATATCCGATTGTAGTGGACTTGACTAAACTCAATTAAAATACACCAACCGCGTGAGTAACTGTGATGGTCCCTTTTCGACGAGGTTCAGGAAGAGAACACGGTTGGGTTATGTTTGAACATAAGTAGTTCAGGATCACTTCTTGATCATTACTAGTTTGCGACCATTGCATAGTTTCTCATATTATTCTTGTACTCGTAAGTTAGCCACCATACAATGCTTAGTCGCTTGCTGCAACCTCACCACTTATCCATTCCATACCCATTAAGCTTTGCTAGTCTTGATACCCATGGTAATGGGATTGCTCAGTCCTCCTGGCTCACATATTACTACAACAACAATTGCAGGTACAGGTAATGCGATGATCTGACGTGAAAGTGATGCTTGATTGGTTTTGCAGTTCTTCTTCTTCGATCAAGGGATAGGTTCCGGGTCGGGGAGCCTGGGGTTAGCAGGGTGGATGTCGTTCTTCTTTTTTGTTCGATTTCATCCGTAGTCGGATCCTGCTCTTCTGTATGTTGATTGCTATGTATTGTTGAACTATTGTATTCATGTTGTAGCTTGTGGCAAGTGTAAGCCTTTACCTTGTATTCTCATTTATTCAGTACATGGTATGTTGTAATGATATCCACCTTGCTATGCACTCGGAATGCGGTTGCGCCCAAATCATGAATTCATCACGTGATTGGGATAGAATCGCATCTTGGGCGCTACATCTTTCATTGAAAAATTCTTATTCAAGTATCCTTTTATGTTATCTAGAAATTTTGTATCATTTCCAATCAACAATATGTCATCTACATATAATATTAGAAATGCTACAAAGCGCCCACTCACTTTCTTGTAAATACAGGCTTCTCCAAAAGTCTGTATAAAATCATATGCTCTGATCACACTATCAAAGCGTATATTCCAACTCCGAGAGGCTTGCACAAGTCCATAAATGGATCGCTGGAGCTTGCACACTTTGTTAGCACCTTTAGGATCGACAAAACCTTCTGGTTGCATCATATACAACTCTTCTTTAAGATATCCATTAAGGAATGCAGTTTTGACATCCATTTTCCAAATTTCATAATCATAAAATGCAGCAATTGCTAACATGATTCGGACAGACTTAAGCATCGCTATGGGTGAGAAGGTCTCATCATAGTCAACTCCTTGAACTTGTCGAAAACCTTTCGCAACAAGTCGGGCTTTGTGGAGAGTAACATTACCGCCAGCGTGAGTCTTCTTCTTAAAGATTCATTTATTTTCTATTGCTTGCTGATCATCGGGAAAGTCAACCAAAGTGGACACTTTGTTCTCACACATGGATCCCATCTCAGATTTCATGGCCTCAAGTGATACGATCAGTTCTAGTCCTAGTCTTAGCGACTATAGCGAGGATGTACAAGGCACGAGTCAGGATCAAGATACCACAGTTCCTCTAGTCGTCATTGGCGATGCATTTATTTCCAAAGATTTATGCATGAACTACAATGATAAAATGGCACAAGTCAATGTTACACCCATGCATGTTGATGCCTTGCACATGCTATGTATGGACGTGGGATTCCTTGTACTTAACAAATCGAATAATGAATTTGCATGGTCAAATATGTACCAGAGAGATAGGAAGGCAGTGCATCAATTTATAAAGGAAGTCCATCAAGGTAGCTACTGTCGGCGTCCTAGGAACGGGGGTCCCCAAAATTGCCTGCCTCCGGCCCATGGTGTAGCGACCAGACCTCAAACAGTCTGATCTCTGTGCTCCAGTGTCATCCCTGGATCAGTAATGCTGACACCACACAGTACTCGGAGGATTTATAACAGAGTAGCAATCACACACTTATTACATCGAGTGTCTCAAAAGAGAACTTATTACAATAAGTATGGCTTAAGGCCATCTAATAACGATAACAGCAGAAGGCTTGGAAGATAAGTGAGTCCATCAACTCCAACGGCATCACTGAGTATAGAACCATAACCTAAAAACTCCTTAATCGTCGTCTGAAAAGTCTGCAACATTAACGTTGCAGCCCGAAAACGGGTCAGCACATGGAATATGCTGGCAAGTTAACACATAGAGAGTAATGGAATGAAACAGCTATACTATATGCATATTTGGCTGGTGGAAAGCTCTATGGTTACAGTTTTGCGTAAAGCCAATTTTTCCCTACTTCAAAGGAATAAAATTTAATTACTATCATGGTGGTTGTTAAACATTGAGAATGGTTGGCAGCATTCTCAATCCCAATTAAGCATCATCATTAACATAACCCAACAAAATTAATTTAGAGTAACATGTTGAGATTCACATGAAAATCCAAGTACTAGATACTCAAGATGTCCATAACCGGGGACACGGCTAACCATGATTAGTTTATTACACTCTGCAGAGGTTTGCGCACTTTTCCCCACAAGACTCGATCGCCTCCGTTTGGTTTCTCGCACTACATGGTGTTTGAGAAGACGGATGACCGAGACATAGTCTTTCAGAAGCGCTAGCACCTTACGATCGGGTAGACCGTACCACCTACATCCCCTACATCTGCTAGTCTACCACTGTAAGAGTTCGCACAACTTAGTCAACTATGCTAGAGCCCATAATAGCTTGTGGATGCACACGAAAGTTTCTAGTATGAATAGTCTCATGATCCCTTTGAGCCTGGGTGGCGGTCCAATAGAAAACAGGCAAGTCCTAGAATACCCAGGTGCCTCAATCCACCCAGATGTGTGTTTAAGTTGCCACCTTAGATAAACCATTAATTAACAATCTCACATCTGTCATGGATATCACTCACCCAATCCATGTCTACAAGCATAGCATGGCATAATAAGCAAACATAGAAGTAACTCCCAAAGGTTTGATAATAAACAGGTAATAGGTACTACCTCATCTACTTCCCATCCCACAATTTAATTAGATCCTAATCATGCAATGTGTGAGGATTGATCTAATGCAATAAAACTGGGTAGTAGAAAAGGTATGATCAAAGTGTTACTTGCCTTGCTGATGATCCGCGAAATCTAACGATTCGAAGTAACAGGCGGCGCACTCCGGGTATTCTATCGCAGAAAAACAAACAAGCATACAATAAGTACTCATTTAATGCATAGGTAAAACTCAAATAAGAGATCTAACCAGAAAGTTCAACTTAAGAACTCCGGTTGGCAAAAAGAATCAAATCAAACGAAGCAACAAAAATCCAACGGCGAAAGAAAACAACTTCGTTCTAGTAATCTGGATCTAGGGCAATTTTTACAGTAACAAAAACTTGTTTAAGTTGGTTAAACGGATAGAGGGTTTTGAGACGAATCCCTAGGCGCTTGAATCGCCTGATTCCGATAAATGAGCGAAAAGATAAATTAAACCGAAAATCGGATCAGGAATCGCGGATTTAATCCGAGAAAAACAAAAACGACGAATGCCGATTTTTTTTCTCTCTCTCTCTTTTTTCGGCACGGAAATCGAGGCGCGACGAACCTCGGGCAGGGGGATCGTCGGCGGCGGCGGCTTCGGTGGCACGCGCGGATCGAGGCGGGGCTGATGGGCTGGGGCGGCTCGGGGCGGCGCTATTTAAAGGCTGCCCCCGGGCGGTGTCCCGCTCGGGTACGGCCCGAAGTCGGTTCGTTTTTTTATTCCGCTCAGAAGAAAAGTAAAAAGAAATACTAAACTAACTCCAAAAATTCCGAAATAAATTTTCACGGGCTTCTAAAATCAAGTCGCATAAGGTGAACATTTATTTGGGCCCTAAATGCAATTTTGAAAAACGCACATTTTTCCAAAATTCAAATAAGACACCGAAAAACTCCAAATAAAATCTTATTTAATTTTATTATTAAATCCTCAGTATTTCTTTATTTTGGGAAAGTCATTTTATTCCCTCTCTCATATTTTTGTAATAGAAATAATTGATGATAAAATAAATAAAATCAAATGATCCTATTCTCAAAATTTGAGAGAACTCAAATATGAAAATAACAAAATCCCCAACTCTCTCCGTGGGTCATTGAGTTCCGTAGAATTTCTAGGATCAACCAAAATGCAAAATTAAATATGATATGCATGATGATCTAATGTATAACATTCCAAATTGAAAATTTGGGATGTTACAAACCTACCCCCCTTAAGATGAATCTCGCCCTCGAGATTCGGGTTGGCTAGAAAATAGGTGAGGGTGGTCCTTGAGAAAATCTTCCTCTCGCTCCCAGGTGGCTTCATCCTCCGTGTGGTTGCTCCACTAAACTTTGCAAAACTTGATAACCTTGCCGCGAGTAACTCGGCTGGCAAACTCGAGAATCTTGACTAGTTTCTCCTCGTAGGTCAAATCGTTATCCAACTGAATAGTTTCCAATGGCACTGTGTCTCTCAACGGTATGTCAGCCATCTCCGCGTGACATTTCTTTACTAAGAAACATGGAACACATCATGTACTCCTGACAATCCTTCGGGCAATTCCAACTTGTAGGCCACTTCTCCCATATGCTCCAAAACTCGATATGGTCCTACAAATCGTGGCGCTAACTGCCCTTTAACTCCAAAACGCTTTGTTCCCCGAAGTGGAGATACTCGAAGATAAGCTCTGTCTCCGACTTTGTAAACTGTCTCCTTGCGTTTAGAATCCACATAACTCTTCTGTCTATACTGGGCTACCTTGAGCCTATCGCGAATAAATTTCACCTTCTGTTCAGACTCCTTAATCAAGTCAGGTCCAAACAACTGGCGGTCTCTAACTTCATCCCATGACAACGGTGTCCTGCACCTCCTTCCGTACAAGGCTTTGAAAGGGGCCATCTTTAAACTGGTTTGGTAACTGTTGTTGTAAGAGAACTCTGCATATGGCAAATTATCGTCCCAACTAGATCCATAATCTAGCGCACAAGCTCTCAGCATATCCTCCAAAATCTGATTGACTCTCTCGGCCTGTCCATCTGTCTGTGGATGAAAAGATGTACTGAATTCTAGCCTGGTTCCCAAAGTTTCGTGCAACTGCTTCCAGAACTTTGAGGTAAACTGGGTTCCTCTATCTGATACGATACTCCTTGGAACTCCATGCAAACATACGATCCTGGTCATGTATATCTTTGCCAACTTAGCACTGGTGTAAGTGGTCTTTACCGGGATGAAATGAGATACGTTCGTCAATCGATCAACTACAACCCAAATCGAGTCATAGCCTGAACGAGTCCTGGGCAATCCCGTGATAAAATCCATGCCTAACTTATCCCACTTCCATTCGGGTATCGGCAATGGTTGTAACAATCCTGCTGGCTTCTGATGCTCTGCCTTTACTCTCTGGCATACATCACAAACTGCTACATACTCCGCTATATCCTTCTTCATTCCGGTCCACCAAAAAATATCCTTCAAATCCAGATACATCTTGGTATTTCCTGGGTGAATTGAATACGGTGAGTCGTGTGCCTCTTACAAAATCAACTTCCTGATCTCCGGGTCATTGGGCACATAAACGCGGTCTTCAAACCATAGGGTGTCATGCTCATCCAAACGAAATCCTTTAGCTTTTCCTTTTCTCAGTTTCTCCTTTATAGCGACAATCTCTTTGTCAGCTTTCTGAGCTTCCCTGATTCTATCCATCAAGGTTGACTGAATCTCTAATGCTGCTACATAGCCTCTCGGAACTATTTCCAAACATAGTTCACGAAGATTTACTGCTAACTCCTTGGGTATTTCTCCCGTCATTAATGTATTGACATGGCTCTTGCGGCTTAATGCGTCAGCTACTACATTAGCCTTTTCGGGGTGATAATGCAATTTCATATCATTATCCTTGATAAGCTCCAACCATCTCCTTTGTCTGAGATTTAACTCCTTCTGGGTGAAAATGTACTTCAAACTCTTATGATCCGTGTACACCTCACAATGATTTCCAATGAGGAAATGTCTCCATGTCTTCAAAGCATGCACTATGGCCGCTAACTCCAAATCATGCGTGGCATAATTTAACTCATGAGGCTTCAGTTGTCTTGAGGCATATGAAACAACTCTCCCTTCTTGCATAAGCACTACTCCAAGTCCTCGACGTGAAGCGTTGCAATACACCTCATAATCCTTGGTCTGGTCTGGCAAGATCAATACTGGTGAGGTAACCAAACGTTTCTTCAACTCCTGGAAACTAGCCTCACATTCCTCTATCCATATGAACTTGGTATCTTTCTTCAACAACTCAGTCATAGGCTTCGCAATCTTTGAGAAATTCTCAATAAATCTCCAGTAGTATCCTGCAAGTCCAAGAAAACTCCAGATCTCTCCAACTGTTGTTGGGGCTTCCCACTTGGTCACGGTTTCAACTTTAGAGGGATCCACTGCTATACCTTCTCCAGATATAACATGTCCGAGGAATCCTACTTCCTTCAACCAAAACTCACATTTGCTGAACTTGGCATATAATTGATGTTCTGTGAGATTTCCAAGTATCAAACGCAAATGCTCCTTATGTTCCTCTTCATTCTTCGAATAAACCAGGATATCATCAATGAACACTACGACGAACTTATCCAAAAACTCCATAAACACTTTGTTCATCATGTTCATAGAATAGGCAGGTGCGTTAGTCAGACCAAATGACATAACGGTATACTCGTACAGCCCATACCTAGTGGTAAAAGTTGTCTTAGGTATATCCTGTTCTCGAATCTTCAACTGGTGGTATCCTGATCGCAGATCGATCTTGGAAAATACCTTAGCTCCTTGCAATCGATCAAACAGATCATTGATCATTGGTAGTGGGTACTTGTTTTTGATCGTTACTTCATTCAATCCTCGATAATCTACAACCATCCTTAACGATCCATCCTTCTTCTCCACTAGAAGTACTGGCGATCCCCAAGGCGAAGAACTTGGGCGAATATATCCCTTATCCAGTAACTCCTTAATCTTCTTCTTAATTTCCACCAAATCCTTTGCTGGCATCCTATATGGTCTCTTTGATATTGGCCCTGTGCCTGGCAATAGCTCAATCAAAAACTCAATATCTCTATCCGGTGGCATGCTTGGCAACTCCTCTGGAAATACATCAGGGAAATCTCTTACCATCGGTACTTCCTCCTGCACAACTCCTGTTAGGCAATTTACTTGAGTCCTCTTTGGCACATGCCGGGATACATACTTGATCCGTCTCCCTTCTGGTGTGGTAAGAAAAATTGACTTACTAGCACACTTAATATTCCCTTCATACTTTGATAACCAATCCATGCCTAATATCACATCCAATCCTTGAGATTCCAATACTATTAGGTCTGAGGGAAAAACATAGTTACCAATCCTTAATGGTAACCGATCACACCATAGACTAGCCACATACTCTAAGGGTTTAGAAAAGATGAGATATAAGAATAGAGGGGGTCTAAAGAGAAAACACTACCCATATGCACATGAGGCAAAACAAACAATTCACTTCAATCAATTAAACAAGGGCATACAATCGATCTATCTATCGCAAAAGTGCTCGGACTACTATTTTTACATGGTGGATTACTACTACTAATGAGGTGGTCTACTAGAAATATTCTACGGTCATTGATTCCATAATATCTACTCTACCTTCATCAACATAGTCATCATCGCTACTATTTGCTTCCGAGTCGGTGCCATCGATGATGATGTAGTCTTCCGGGCTAATCTCCTGAGGTTCTTCGTCTTCATCTACTGGCATAGGGTCTCCCATAAATATTCCAATCTTCTTGATCAGGTCATCATTCTTCTCCACCAATACTTCAATTTCCTCTTCATAATCTTCATGTGTAGCCTTGAGTTCTTCCTCCAGTTCCTTGATTCTAGTCTTAGCCTTCTTCAGATCTATCATGTCGGCGCACATCTGGTTCTCCTGTCGTCGAATGTGCTGGTTTAACTCCTAGATAAAAGCTACAATTGATCTATCCTTCCTGGTGCTGATCATCTCCCAATGTTCATCTCGGCGCCCACAAATCTGGTAGATAGTATCCTTGAGATCCTTGCGGTATACTTCTCCAATGCATCCCATGGCGATGTGAGCTGCCATGCTCTTTCCTAGACTCCAAGTCGGTGCATCAAAAGAAAACTCTACGGGCTCAGTGACTGGCATGACCATCCTTCCTAGAACTTGAACTTGAATCATCCAGCGCTCTTCTTCAGGTAAAGTGGCGTTGTAGGTTCCCGTGAAGCTTGGTACTCCTATATTCAAGTATCTAGTGACTTCCTTCAAGTGGCGTCCAAAGGGTGTATCTTCATCCGGTTGTGTGAACTTGTTCCTTGCATCTGCCATCCTAAAGAGTAGAAAAGATGAGAGGTCAGAAGAGAAGAGAGTGAATAGTGATCTAGGTCTTTAGGTTAGTGGTCGTGTCCTACAGTCAGCGTGTGCTCTGATACCATCTCTGTAGCGACCAGACCTCAAACAGTCTGATCTCTGTGTTCCGGTGTCATCCCTGGATCAGTAATGCTGACACCACACAGTACTCGGAGGATTTATAACAGAGTAGCAATCACACACTTATTACATCGAGTGTCTCAAAAGAGAACTTATTACAATAAGTATGGCTTAAGGCCATCTAATAACGATAATAGCGGAAGGCTTGGAAGATAAGTGAGTCCATCAACTCCAATGGCATCACTGAGTATAGAACCACGACCTAAAAACTCCTTAATCATCGTCTGAAAAGTCTACAACATTAACGTTGCAGCCCGAAAACGGGTCAGCACATGGAATATGCTGGCAAGGTAACACATAGAGAGTAATGGAATGAAACAGCTATACTATATGCATATTTGGCTGGTGGAAAGCTCTATGGTTACAGTTTTGCGTAAAGCCAATTTTCCCCTACTTCAAAGGAATAAAATTTAATTACTATCATGGTGGTTGTTAAACATTGAGAATGGTTGACAGCATTCTCAATCCCAATTAAGCATCATCATTAACATAACCCAACAAAATTAATTTAGAGTAAAATGTTGAGATTCACATGAAAATCCAAGTACTAGATACTCAAGATGTCCATAACCGGGGACACGGCTAACCATGATTAGTTTATTACACTCTACAGAGGTTTGCGCACTTTTCCCCACAAGACTCGATCGCCTCCGTTTGGTTTCTCACACTACATGGTGTTTGAGAAGACGGATGACCGAGACATAGTCTTTCAGAAGCGCTAGCACCTTACGATCGGGTAGACCGTACCACCTACATCCCCTACATCTGCTAGTCTACCACTGCAAGAGTTCGCACAACTTAGTCAACTATGCTAGAGCCCATAATAGCTTGTGCCTGCACACGGAAGTTTCTAGTATGAATAGTCTCATGATCCCTTTGAGCCTGGGTGGCGGTCCAAAAGAAAACAGGCAAGTCCTGCAATACCCAGGTGCCTCAATCCACCCAGATGTGTGTTTAAGTTGCCACCTTAGATAAACCATTAATTAACAATCTCACATCTGTCATGGATATCACTCACCCAATCCACGTCTACTAGCATAGCATGGCATAATAAGCAAACGTAGAAGTAACTCCCAAAGGTTTGATAATAAACAGGTAATAGGTACTACCTCATCTACTTCCCATCCCACAATTTAATTAGATCCTAATCATGCAATGTGTGAGGATTGATCTAATGCAATAAAACTGGGTAGTAGAAAAGGTACGATCAAAGTGTTACTTGCCTTGCTGATGATCCGCGAAACCTAACGATTCGAACTAACAGGCGGCGCACTCCGGGTATTCTATCGCAGACAAACAAACAAGCATACAATAAGTACTCATCTAATGCACAGGTAAAACTCAAATAAGAGATCTAACCAGAAAGTTCAACTTAAGAACTCCGGTTGGCAAAAAGAATCAAATCGAACGAAGCAACAAAAATCCAACGGCGAAAGAAAACAACCTCGTTCTAGTAATCTGGATCTAGGGCAATTTTTACAGTAACAAAAACTTGTTTAAGTTGGTTAAACGAATAGAGGGTTTCGAGACGAATCCCTAGGCGCTTGAATCGCCTGATTCTGATAAACGAGCAAAAAGATAAACTAAAACGAAAATCGGATCAGGAATTGCGATCAGAAAATCGCGGATTTAATCCGAGAAAAAGAAAAACGACGAACGCTGAATATTTTTTTCTCTCTTTTCTTTCGGCACAGAAATCGAGGCGTGACGAACCTCGGGCGGCGGGATCGTCGGCGGCGGCGGCTCCGGTGACGCGCGTGGATCGAGGCGGGGCTGATGGGCTGGGGCGGCTCGGGGCGGCGCTATTTAAAGGCTGCCCCTGGGCGGTGTCCCGCTCGGGTACAGCCCGAAGTCGGTTCGTTTTTTTTTATTCCGCTCGGAAGAAAAATAAAAAGAAATACTAAGAAGACTCCAAAAATTCCAAAATAAATTTTCGCGGGCTTCTAAAATCAAGCCGCACAAGGTGAACATTTATTTGGGCCCTAAATGCAATTTTGAAAAACGCACATTTTTCCTAAATTCAAATAAAACACCGAAAAACTCTGAAATAAAATCTTATTTGATTTTATTATTAAATCCTCAGTATTTCTTTATTTTGGGAAAGTCATTTTATTCCCTCTCTCATATTTTTGTAATAGAAATAATTGATGATAAAATAAATAAAATCAAATGATCCTATTCTCAAAATTTGAGAGAACTCAAATATGAAAATAACGAAATCCCCAACTCTCTCCGTGGGTCATTGAGTTGCATAGAATTTCTAGGATCAACCAAAATGCAAAATAAAATATGATATGCATGATGATCTAATGTATAACATTCCAAATTGAAAAATTGGGATGTTACACATGGCGTGGCTGGGCTGGCAAGTCTGTACGGCCCATCTTCACCGACAAGGCATGCAAGACCCTCGCGAGGGGCCAAGCCTCGCGAGGAGGACGACGCAAGACCTCCTCAGGAGTGGCCACGCTAGGCAGGCTCACGAGGGGTGCAGAGATCAAGGCAGGGCAACCTCACGAGGTCCTCGTGACGTCAGCCATGACGATCGAGACCAGGTGGGTGCCAGGCGGGCGCCAGCGCACGCAGTGTCCTTGTTTCCCCTTTGGTGCCAAGGGGGCAAGCACAGACGCGGAGTACCGAGGCATCAAGCAAAGGTTTCCATATTGGTGCAACGCGACCAAGACCCGAAGGACGGCAGGATGGAGGTCACCATGGAGCCCAAGACAGCGTCACCACCAGAGTCTTTGGCAGGCGAAGACCACCTTTTGTCAGGATAACTTGTACTAGTTGTCCCCTTTTGAATTGGCCGTTGTTGGCTCCCTTCCTGCTCAATATTTGGGGAGAGGACCAGGGCCTCTATAAATAGGACTAGCCACCACCGAAGGAGGGATATCATCTTGGACCGGATCCACCCCACCAAGGCCACACACAAGTTCGCCAAGCACAAGAACACCTCAACCTCAGGAGGCAGTTCTTCCCCTTGTAACTGTTCTTCATCAGCCCTAGAGGCAATCCACCACCACCGCATTGGAGTAGGGTATTACACCACAATGGTGGCCTGAACCAGTATAAATCTTATGTCTTTATGTGTTGTGAGTTCGTCGAGTTCGTCTGCGAGATCTTAGGGAGCTAGGGCGTGGATCGATAGAGAGAAAACCTTCGCGTGCACCCCAGTGTTCGAACTCAAGGGTTTGCTGGAACCCGTGATCCGACAGCTACAGTGATCAAGGCTATTACTTTAGCTGGTCACAGACACTAGATTATTGGACGCGCAGTTGGAAGAAGTTTTCAACGTGGACGACAGGATGCATGCATGCTTATGTGTTGAGCTAGATGCAACTAATTAAAAGGAAGCATATGATTTCCTTTTACTTTTTTGGACTACCACAACCACCAGAAGAGACGCGCATCAGAAGGTTTCTCACATGGGCTTATGCATGTTTAAGGGATAATGGATGGGGCCCACCAAGCTTGCCGGTAATTTGGTTAATTAGTTTAAATCTAGAAAGAGTCCAGATTAAAGAAGTATTAGTACGTGTGTCTTTCGAAAATATTTTAGTTGTGTGTGTCTTCCAAGTCGGCTACTTCTATAAAGCCTATGTGTGCGTCATTGTAAAAGGGCATGTTATATTTTGATAATAAACACGATGTGTTTTTGAGGGTAAATTCTCGTATCGAGTTTTGGGGGAAGCTGTCTAAAAATCCCTAAGTTTTGGAGGAAGCTTTAGAAAACCTCTGTGTTGCCATTTCTCTGCAAGGAAATTGTTTTGCGCGTGAGTACCGTCATCGAGATTGGTTTTCTCATGCTGAGCCGCAAGGTTCGAACTCTCTATTTCGTGTACATCGTGTGCGCGGGCGAGAGGTTACTGCAGCTGGTGGTGGTGTACCATGAAAGATTGGGCCGCAACTATAGATCGGATCTCGCCATGAGGTTTGGTCCTTATCATCAAGCCATTTTGCGGAATCTGGGCTCATCATCTCTTCCTCATAGTTCATAGGTTCGTCATGGTCAAGTAACATGACCTCCAGAACAGGAGTACCATACCACTCTAGTGCGGATCATACTCTGGTTGACCTACGAGGTTCGGTAGTAACTTGATCTGAAGTTTCATGATCATCATCATTAGCTTCCTCACTGATTGGTGTAGGAATCACTGGAACTGATTTCTATGATGAATTACTTTCCAATTTGGGAGAAGGTACAATTACCTCATCAAGTTCTACTTTCCACCCACTCACTTCTTTCGAGAGAAACTCCTTCTCTAGAAAGGATCCATTTTTAGCAACGAATATCTTGCCTTAGGATCTGTGATAGAAGGTGTACCCAACAGTCTCCTTTGGGTATCCTATGAAGACACATTTCTCTGATTTGGGTTCGAGCTTATCAGGTTGAAGCTTTTTCACATAAGCATCGCAGCCCCAAACGTTAAGAAACGACAGCTTAGGTTTGTTGCCAAATCACAGTTCATATGGTGTCGTCTCAACAGATTTAGATGGTGCCCTATTTAACGTGAATGCAGCTGTCTCTAAAGCATAACCCCAAAACAATAGTGGTAAATCGGTAAGAGACATCATATATCGCACCATATCTAATAAAGTACGGTTACGACGTTCAGACACACCATTACGTTGTGGTGTTCCAGGTGGCATGAGTTGCGAAACTATTCCACATTGTTTCAAATGAAGACCAAACTCATAACTCAAATATTCACCTCCACGATCAGATCGTAGAAACTTTATTTTCTTGTTATGATGATTTTCCACTTCACTCTGAAATTCTTTGAACTTTTCAAATGTTTCAGACTTATGTTTCATTAATTAGATATACCCATATCTTCTCAAATCATCTGTGAAGGTCAGAAAATAACGATACCCGCCGCGAGCCTCAACACTCATCGGACTGCATAAATTAGTATCTATTATTTCCAATAAGTCAGTTGCTCGCTCCATTGTTCCAAAGAACGGAGTCTTAGTCATCTTGCACATGAGGCATGGTTCGCAAGCATCAAGTGATTCATAATCAAGTGATTCCAAAAGTCCATCAACATGGAGTTTCTTCATGCGCCTTACACCAATATGACCGAAACGGCAGTGCCACAAATAAGTTGCACTATCATTATTAACTTTGCATCTTTTGGCTTCAATATATTATGTATATGTGTATCACTACAATCAAGATTCAACAAAAATAGACCACTCATCAAGGGTGCATGACCATAAAAGATATTACTCATATAAATAGAACAACCATTATTCTCTGATTTAAATGAATAACCATCTCGCATTAAACAAGATCTAGATATAATGTTCATTCTCAATGCTGGCACCAAATAACAATTATTTAGGTCTAAAACTAATCCCGACGGTAGATGTTGAGGTAGTTTGCCGAGGGAGATCACATCGACTTTGGAACCATTTCCCATACGCATCGTCACCTCGTCCTTAGCCAATCTTCGTTTAATCCGTAGCCCCTATTTCGAGTTGAAAATATGAGCAACAGAACCAGTATCAAATACCCATGAGCTACTACAAGCATTAGTAAGGTACACATATCAAATATACCTTTCACTTTGCCATCCTTCTTATCCGCCAAATACTTGGGGCAGTTCCGCTTCCAGTGACCAGTCCCTTTGCAGTAGAAGCACTCAGTCTCAGGCTTAGGTCCAGACTTGGGTTTCTTCCCTTGAGCAGCAACTGGTTTGCTGTTCATCTTGGATTTCCCCTTCTTCCCTTTGCCCTTTTTCTTGAAACTAGTGGTCTTGTTAACCATCAACACTTGATGCTCCTTCTTCATTTCTACCTCCGCACCCTTTAGCATTGCGAAGAGCTCGGGAATAGTCTTCTCCATCCCTTGCATATTATAATTCATCATGAAGCCTTTATAGCTTGGTGGCAGTGATAGAAGAACTCCGTCAATGACCCCATCATCAGTAAGATTAACTCTTAGCTGAGTCAAGTGGTTGTGGTACCCAGACATTCTGAGTATGTGTTCACTAACAGAACTATTCTGCTCCATTTTGCAACTGTAGAACTTGTTGGAGACTTCATATCTCTCAATTCGAGCACTTGCTTGAAATATTATCTTCAACTCCTGGAACATCTCATATGCTCCATGACCTTCAAAACGTCTTTGAAGTCTCGATTCTAAGCTGTAAAGCATGGCACACTGAACTATCGAGTAGTCATCAGCTTTGCTCTGCCAGACGTACATAACGTCTGGAGTTGCACCTGCGGTGGGTCTTGCACCTAGTGGTGCTTCCAGGACGTAATTCTTCTGTGCAACAATGAGTATAATCCTCAACTTACGGGCCCAGTCCATGTAGTTGCTACCATCATCTTTGAACTTAGCTTTCTCTAGGAACGCATTAAAATTCAAAGGAACGGTAGCACGGGCCATTTATCTACAACAACATAGACATGCAAAAACTATCAGGTACTAAGTTCATGATAAATTAAAGTTTAATTAATCATATTACTTAAGAACTCCCACTTAGATGGACATCCCTCTAGTCATCTAAATGATCATGTGATCCATATCAACTAAACCATGTCCGATCATCACGTGAGATGGAGCAATTTTCAATGGTGAACATCACTAGGTTGATCATATCTACTATATGATTCACATTTGACCTTTCGATCTCAGTGTTCTGAGGCCATATCTGCATATGCTAGGCTCGTCAAGTTTAAACTGAGTATTCTGCATGTGCAAAACTAGCTTGCACCCATTGTATGCGAACGTAGAGCTTATCACACCTGATCATCATGTGGTGTTTCGGCATGACGAACTGTAGCAACGGTGCATACTCAGGGAGAACACGTATACCTTGAAATTTAGTGAGGGATCATCTTATAATTCTACCTCCGTACTAAGCAAAATAAGATGCATAAATAATAAACATCACATGCAATCAAAATATGCGACATGATATGGCCATCATCATCTTGTGCCTTTGATATCCATCTCCAAAGCACCGTCATGATCTCCATCATCACCGGCTTGACACCTTGATCTTCATCATAGCATCGTTGTCGTCTCGCCAACTATTGCTTCCATGACTATCGCTACCGCGTAGTGATAAACTAAAGCAATTACATGGTGATTGCATTTCATACAATAAAGCGACAACCATAAGGCTCCTGCCAGTTCTCGATAACTTTTACAAAGCATGATCATCTCATACAACAATTTATATCTCATCATGTCTTGACCATATCACATCACAACATGCCCTGCAAAAACAAGTTAAACATCCTCTACTTTGTTGTTGCAAGTTTTACGTGGCTTCTATGGGCTTCTAGCAAGAACCGTTCTTACCTATGCATCAAAACCACAATGATTTTTCGTCGAGTGTGCTGTTTAAACCTTCATCAAGGACCGGCCGTAGTCAAACTCGAGTCAACTAAATTTGGAGAAACAGACACCCTCCAGCCACCTGTGTGCGAAGCACGTCGGTAGAGCCAGTCTCATGAATGCAGTCATGTAGTGTCGGTCCGGGCCGCTGTTGGATTTCGGGTTCCGGCAAAACCCTTGAGGTTCGAACACTGGGGTGCGCATGAAGATCTCTCCTCCCTCTAGTTTGCGCATACCATGATCTCACGGCCTAACTCAACGAACCCAAAGAACATGAGACACAAGAGTTTATACTGGTTCGGGCCACCGATGTGGTGTAATACCCTACTCTAGTGTGGTGTGGTGGATTGCCTCTTGGGCTGAGGATGAACAGTTACAATTGAAGAACAGCCTCCCGAGGAGAGGTGCTCTTGTGCTCGGTGAGTGTGGCGGCTTTGGTGGAATGGATCTGGTCCAAGATGAGGTTGCCCCTCTCTACAGTGGAGGCTAGTCCCATTTAGAGAGGCCGGGTCCTCTTCCCAAATATTAGGCGGGAAGGGATCCCACAATGACCAATTTGAAGGGGGACAACTAGTACAAGCTATCCTGACAAAAGTAGTCTTTGTCTGCCAAAGGCTCTGGTGGTGATGCCGTCTTGGGCTCCACGGTGACCTCCATCCTACTGTCCTGCTGGTCTTGGCCTTGTTGCACCGATATGGAAACCTTTGCCTGATGCCTCGGGACTCCTCACCTACGCTTGCATCTTTAGCACCAAAGAGGAAATGAGAACAGTGCACGCGCTGGCGCCCGCCTGGCTCCGGTCGTCATGGCTTGCGTCACACAAACCTCGCGAGGTGTCCCTTTCCTTGATCTCTCTGCCACTCGTGAGCCAGCCTGGTGAGGCCGCCCCTAAGGAGGTCTTGCGTCGTCCGCCTCGCGAGGGTCTTGAGTGTTTGCTGGCGACGAAGGGCCATACAGGGCCACTGATGGAGCCATGCCGTGGGCCGCAGGCAGGCAAGTCTGGGGACCCCCACCCCCAGAACGCCTACAATAGCCCCCGGACCAAATGCACGCTTGGACATGGCTTCGAGGCAAAGCCAAAGGACAAGTGCGGAGCGCCGCAGGCCCCAACAGCCTGCGGCCCCGCTTGACGCGTGGCGATTGATTGGACGTGGGCCTCTCCGCTTCCCCATGCCGCCCCGGCAACTGCCCGACTTGACGGGTCCTTGCTGCATGCAGAAAAAGATCATTATTACCTTAGATTGTGGAGGCCGGCGGTTGGCCTCCCCTTGGCTATAAATGGGAAGAGGTGGCGGAGCCCCTGTCACCCATCTCTTCCTTTGCTTTTCCCGCTCCTTCTTCTTCCTTGCTATACTACCGGCAGTGACACCCATGGCACCTGCAAAGAGGCTCTCGGCTGCAGAGAAAGGGAAGGCTCGCCAGGAGGGGCCTTGCTCACCGCCGCCCAAGAGGGGGCGCGGCCGTCCCCGGAAGCACACCATGACCCCCGTCGCGGCCCCTCGCGGTCACGGTGGCGCCTCTTCATGTGGTGGTGGTCGCTCGAGTCATGGGAGCCCCGTCGATGAAGGGAGCCGTGCCATGGTCGTGCGGCCGCCCAGGCCACACTTCCACTCTGCGATACTGCTGCCAGAGTTTGTCATGTGGTCAGAGAACCCTGCCAACACTTGGCTTTAGCTCCCGCGCTTCTTTGCCGGTGAGCTGCCAGCCATTAGTCCAGGCGGTCTCTGGCTGCAGGCGGATGGCTGCTGCAGCAAGGTTTTGTGGGTCGCGGTCGAGGTCTCGGCCACAGGCAACACAGCCTTGACCCGCGGCTGGCAGATGCTTGCCCGCGCGCGTGGCCTGGGCCGGCGGTGCTCCCTCCACTTCAAGTACGATGGCAACACGCCCCTCTATGTGAGGGTGTTCGGGGAAGATGGCCGCCGCATCGGGTGTTACCCTGAGGACAACGACGGTGGTGAGGTGCTCGGCCTCAGCGACGGCCGTGATGAGAGCGAAGGCGGGCCCGCCCTCGGCGCCGGCCATGGCTCGTCCAGCTACGACGACTATTCTTCCAGCGACAGCTCTAGCAGCGGTGGCTATGACCAGCCGCCATGCCGCCGTGCCCGATTCGAAGGTGGCAGCGGGTCGTCTTGTCGCCGCGCTTCCGTGAAGCGCGAGGAGGGGTCTGGCTGAGCTCAGGAGAGCGCCATGGGCCCGTCTGTTACACCCACGATGCGGCTATATCTCCCACGTGTCGGAGCACGACTTAGAGGCATAACCACATAGTAGGCATGTCGCAAGAGGGGTAATTTTTACACATCCCATGTACTGAATAAGGAAGGGATAAAGAGTTGGCTTACAATCGCCACTTCACACAATACATAAATATAGCATTACATCATCCAGAATACAATCAAGGTCTGACTACGGAACCAACATAAATAAAGACAACCCCAAATGCTAGATCCCCGATCGCCCCAACTGGGCTCCTCTACTGATCGTCCAGAAATGGAACATAGTAACGTCCCGAATCCTCGTCGAACTCCCACTTGAGTTCGGTCGCGTCCCCTGCACTGGCATCATTGGCACCTCCATCACGTTTTTGTAAGTAATCTGTGAGTCACGGGGACTCAGCAATCTCACACCCTCGCGATCAAAACTATTTAAGCTTATGGGTAGGAAAAGGTAGTGAGGTGGAGCTGCAGCAAGCACTAGCATATATGGTGGCTAACTTACTCAAATGAGAGCGAGAAGAGAAGCAAAGCACGGTCGAGAAGCTATAAAGATCAAGAAGTGATCCTAAAACTACTTACGTTGAAGCATAACACGAGACCGTGTTCTCTTCCTAGACTCCGCCGAAAAGAGACCATCACGGCTACACACGCGGTTGATTCATTTTAATTAAGTTAAGTGTCAAGTTCTGTACAACCGGATATTAACAAATTCCCATCTGCCCATAACCGCGGGCATGACTTTCGAAAGTTCAAAACCCTGCAGGGGTGTCCCAACTTAGCCCATCACAAGCTCTCATGGTCAATGAAGGACATTCCTTCTCCCAGGAAGACCCGATCAAACTCGGAATCCCGGTTACAAGACATTTTGACAATGGTAAAACAAGACCAGCAAAGCCACACGAATGTGCTGACAAATCCCGATAGGAACTGCAGATATCTCGTTCTTAGGGAACACCGGATAAGCAATCCGTACAACTAAAACCAAACCTCAAGTTTCCCCGAGGTGGCGCTGCAAGGGGCTCTAATTTGGAACAACACTCAGAGGAGCACTGGCCCGGGGGGTTTAAAATAAAGATGACCCTTGAGTCCGCGGAACCCAAGGGAAAAAAGGCTTAGGTGGAAAATGGTAAAACCAAGGTTGGGCCTTGCTGGAGGAGTTTTATTCAAGGTGAACTGTCAAGGGGTTCCCATTATAACCCAACCGCGTAAGGAACGCAAAATCAAGGAACATAACACCGGTATGATGGAAACTAGGGCGGCAAGAGTGGAACAAAACACCAGGCATAAGGTCGAGCCTTCCACCCTTTACCAAGTATATAGGTGCATTAAAGTAAACAAGATATAATAATGATATCCCAACAATAATCATGTTTCGACAAGGAACAAACTCCATCTTCACCTGCAACTAGCAACGCTATAAGAGGGGCTGAGCAAAGCGGTAACATAGCCAAACAACGGTTTGCTAGGAAAAGGTGGGTTAGAGGCTTGACATGTCAATATGGGAGGCATGATACAACAAGTGGTGGGTATCGTGGCATAGCAATAGAGCGAACAACTAGCAAGAAAAGATAGAAGTGATTTCGAGGGTATGGTCATCTTGCCTGCAAATTTCTCCGAGTTGACGAAAGCTTGATCCTCGTAAGTGTACTCAACAGGTTCCTTGATCACGTAATCGTCTCCCGGATCTACCCAAGGCAAGAACACAAGCAAAAGACCAACAATCAATCACGGTGCAATGCGCAAGCAACATGATGCAAAACATGCATGATATGCGGGATGTGATATGCAATGCATATGCGAGCTCCGGAAGGGAAAGAAAGAACCAGGCATCAACTTGGCAAACCAAGTGCGCCCTAGAAAGATGAGTTGATTTCGGTTGAAATCGATATAAAGATCACCGGAATCGGATGCACGGCTTGCAAATGGCAAGCAAAACAATAATGGCACAATTCTGCGATTAACAGCACGATGCCATCTAGAATGCAACAAGAAACTAAGCTACTGCACCCCAACATAGCCCCAAAGCACATGGAAGTGATCTACTCAAGATTCTTGACAAAAGATGAACACTGAGCTATGGCTAAATCACACAAGAGCGGGTTCAAACAAGCATGGAAAAAGTGCAAAAGATATCAGCTTCAGAGACTTAGTGAAAATACTAACATTCCAGGAATTAACATCAGGAAGCGATGTTTAGAGCAAGATAAGAACATGCTACAGGAACATATTATAGCAATACAAGGCATGGCATGAATCTACTCAAAGCATATAACAAAAGTCCCTTACTGACCATAAGCCAAAAGGGCATAGAAAATATGTTGGCACCCATGTAAACATAGCAAGTTTCGTTAACAGATTCAGACTTAGCAGAAAACTGAGCATGGCATAAACAGAGTTAGAGGGCATCTTTGCGAGCTTGATTCAACTCACCACAAGGCATTGCATGACAAGATAAGCATAGAAATAGCAAGAAGACATGTTCAAGAAGCTAACCATGGAAAGAACAAGTCTATAGCATGCTTGGATCAACTACAACATCAATGGCAAAATTGATTTACATGTAAACAAGCTGCCAGGAACATTTTATAGCAAAAGTGGAGCAAGATTTAAACATGCTAGGGCACTCCATAATTGCAAACAGGGGAATGGATGGATAGAGCATAACCATATGTCAAAATCATCCTTACTGAACATACTCAAAAGAAGCATGGATCTCACTGTAGCAACATGAATACATGGCATAAAAATAACAGCAGAGCAATGACTTGGTGAAATTCTAAGTCCCTGAAATCAGCAATATCACGAGAGCTACTTTGCATGCTTGTGCTAGTCACCACATTGATCACAAAAATACATGGCATACACCCCTGTAAAGATGGCATGGCATACCCAAAACACATGTAGAGCTCATGCCCATATGCAGCACACAATAAATGTAGCAAAAATGACAAATGCTCATACACTACTAAGAATCAGCACCTAACATTTTATAGCACTCTTGCATCAACGATTTGGGCATCCAGGTGGAACAAAATGGAACAAAATGAAGAGCATATCCTAATGAACATTTTGATATATCATGCATGCAAAATGGATCTACGGATGAGGAGTTATGGCATGTTGAACATGGCTAAAATATATAGCAGAAAAATGACTTAGAGGAAAAAGAGGGGTCAACCCTAGGGTTTTCCATATCTGGATCTGGTGCGGATTTCGAGGATGATCGGAATCTCACCGGAGTTCGTCGCCGGAGTGGAGGGAGAGGACGAAGGAGCGGTGGCCGGAGCTTGCCGGACTTGAGGAGGGACGGCGAGGTAGCCAGCGAGGCGCGGCGAGGTGGCGCGGAGGAGGTGGCGCGACGGAGCGGCGATGGCGGTGGTCGGGCGGCAGCGGGCGCTGCGCGAGGCGGTGGGCGACCGCAGGCACGGGGCGGCGGCGGCGGCTGGGCTCGGGCAGGCCCTCCTCGGGCTCGCCTGGCCGCGGCGGCGGGGACGGGTCTAGGGACATGTGGCACGCCCGGAGTGGCTGAGGGAGGTGGTGGACGCGTCCGGCCGGCGGCGGACGTGTCCGGCGACGCAGAGGGATTGGATCTAGGGTTTTTGACCCGGATTTGGACGGGGAGGACATATTTATACATAGAAGGAGGTGGTGGTGTCCAAATGAGGTGTAGTTTTCGACCACGCGATCATGATCCGACGGCGGAGGACATGGGATAGGTTTGGAAGGGTTATTGGGCCACTATGGAGGGGTGTTGGGAAGCAACACACACGAGGCCTTTACGGTTCCCCGGTTAACCGTTGGAGTATCAAACGGACTCCACATGGCACGAAACATGACAGGCGGTCTACCGATGGTGTACCAAGGCCGCTTGGAAAATCTTGGTCCATTCCAAGAAATTCTAACACCCTCTCACGAAAAGAGGCTTACGGGGGCGCTGGAGGGCGTAGGAGTGTCAGATCGCAAAACGAACAACGGGGAAAATGCTCGGATGCATGAGACGAACACGTATGCAGATGCGATGCACATGATGACATGATATGAAATGCATGACATGGACAAAATGCAAAAACAAAGACAAAACCCAACCACGAGGAAATCTCATAACTTAGAGCCGAAAATGGCAAGAGTTGGAGTACAAATACGGTAAGTTACATCCGGGGTGTTACACGTCCTCGTGACCTGCCGCGGGAGCACGTGCCGCTTTTATTTCATTCTGCTTTTCCTTCCTGCATTAAGAGAGAAAAGTATGGGGCCCTGCTGGGGCGTGCAACAACTATGATTTCCAAGTGGTTGTGCTATGTTTATCGCTCTTGTGTTGTGTTGCAGCGTCGAGTTTTATGTATGCGCATAGGAATAACTTAGCTTGGTGCGTTTGAAGTAGTTTCCGCCTCATGAGGTGTGTGTTCCCCAATGCCCGGCGAGGCCTCCTGTGCTCGGAAGGCGTCTGGGAACTGCAAAAATTCATTAGGGAATTCTTATTCTTCCAGATCCTGGTCGCAGGCACTGCCGGTCATGACCCAGTGCTTCGCATCATGGTACCCGGGGGGGGGGGGGCTTGGATTGAGAGGGGTGTGCCAACTTGCGAACTCAAGCGAGGGTGCCATACGAAAAACGGGAAAATGAAAGTGCTCATGAGGCCACCTGTCCAGCCTCCTCGCGAGGCATGCGAGGGAGAGTACGGGTCAAAAAACGAGGAACCGAGAGCGGAACAGGAGGCAAAAGGCAATGGAACAAGGCCAACAAGGAACACCAGAAAGTGAATTCTTACTAAAAAGAGGCAAGCCAACTACGGAAAGCAAATGAAAGGCCGCGTCTGGCACCTAGCCTAGTCTTCTCGTATTCTCACCAGCGCGGAGCTAAGTGTTGCCACTAAGACATGGGAGGGAGCCCCCGAGCCCCGAGGTCCGGGGCGTGTACAACCGCACTCATTATTACGTGAGAGTGTCATGAGCGGAGATCTTCATAGGCACTGGGCCTTGCTTCATAGGAGTCGGGCCTTACTTCATGGGTAGAACCTCCAAAGGGGCTGGATGTTCCAGGCGTTCTGGATGGGGATCCCGTCCTGCGTCTCCAGGCGCGCGGCGCCAGGCCTGGAGACGTGGGCGACCCGAAACTGGCCCTCCCACATGGGTGAGAGCTTGTGCAGCCCTTTCCTAGAGAGCACCTGCCTCAGGACAAGATCACCCACCTCGAGCATCCTGGAGCGGACGTTGTGGCAGTGGTACCGCCACAGTACCTGCTGGTACCTCCCAGCTCGGAGCGAGGCTTCACGGCGGCGTTCCTCCCCCAGGACGAGGTCCATCCCTCGCATGGCATCCTGCGGTGTTTCATCAAACGCCAGGACCCATGTGGAGCGATGCCTGACCTCGTGTGGGAGAACCGCTTCTGCGCCATAGACGAGGAAGAACGGGGACTCGCCTATCGGCCTGGTGGCGGTGGTGTGGATGGACCACAGCACGGCAGGCATCGAGCTTCTTCTTGAAGGTCCTAGTCTTGGGACCCCTCAGGACTTCCGCATTGGCGTGTTCGGCCGGGCCGTTGCTCCTGGGGTGCGCCACGGAGCTTTAGCAGATCTGCGTTCCAAGGTTAGGACAATATGTTTTGAAGAGATTGCTAGTGAACTGCGAGCCGTTGTCGGTGATGATGCGATTAGGGACCCCAAATCGGCTTACGAGGCCCTTGATGAACATGACTACTGACCCAGCTGGGATGGTGCGGACGGCTTCCACTTCCGCCCACTTGGTGAATCTGTCCATGGCGACGTAGAGGTAGCGGTAACCTCCAGGCACTCGTGGGAATGGGCCCAGGATATGCAGCCCCCAGACCGCGAATGGCCATGAGAGCGGTATAGTCTGGATGTCCTAAGCCGGCTGGCGGATCTGTTTGGTGTGGAACTGGCAGGCATCGCGGGATTTCACCAGCTTGATCGCGTCATTGAGTGTCGTGGGCTAGTAGAACCCGCTGCGGAAAGCCTTGCCGACTAGGGTGCACGACGACGAGTGGTGCCCGCAGTCTCCGCCATGTATGTCTGCCAGTAGGTCATTCCCCCGTTCCCTGGAAATACATGATAGAGAAACGTCATTTGGCTGCTTCCTGTATAGCTCACCGTCCTGAATGCAGTACACCGTAACCTGCCGGGCCACACGCTCCGCGTTTTCTTCCTTCTCTGGCAACGTGCCTTGCATTAGGTATGCCTTGAACTCCTCGATCCATCACCCCTCTTGAGGCTCGAGCGCTAATAGGAGGCGCGCTCCTGAGGTCGGGCCGCAAGTGGGGGCTCCCGAGGATGGTGGCTGGTGGAGTTCCTCCTGAGGTGGCGTCGGCTCCGCAAGCGGAGGTGCTGCCGAAGGCTTGAAGAGCCACTCCTCGAAGACGCTAGGCTCTTGGTGTTGGGGAACGTTGCAGAAAACAAAAAATTTCCTACGGTTTCACCAAGATCCATCTAGGAGTTCATCTAGCAACGAGTGATCAGATTGCATCTACATACGTTTGTAGATCACGCGCGGAAGCGTTCAAAGAACGGGGATGAGGAAGGCGTACTCGACGTGATCCAAATCACCGGAGATCCTAGCGCCGAACGGATGGCACCTCCGCGTTCAACACACGTACGGTCAGCATAACGTCTCCTCCTTCTTGATCCAGCAAGGGGGAGAAGAGGTTGAGAAAGATGGCTCCAGCAGCAGCACGACGGCGTGGAGGTGATGGAGCTGCAGTACTCCGCAGGGCTTCGCCAAGCTCTATGGAGGAGGAGGATGTGTTGGAGAGGGAGAGGGAGGCACCAAAGGCATGGTGTGAGAGGCCCTCCTTCCCCCACTATATATAGGGAGCTTAGGGGGGGGGCGCCGGCCCTAGGAGATGCAATCTCCTAGGGGGGCGGCGGCCAAGGGAGGAATCCCTCCTCCCCAAGGCACCTAGGAGGTGCCTTCCCCCTTTAGGACTCTTCCTTTCTTGATCTCCCGGCGCATGGGCCTCTTGGGGCTGGTGCCCTTGGCCCATATAGGCCAAGGCGCACACCCCTACAGCCCATGTGGCCCCCCCGGGGCAGGTGGCCCCACCCGGTGGACCCCCGGGACCCTTCCGGTGGTCCCGATACAATACCGGTGACCCCGAAACTTGTCCCGACGGCCGAAATAGCACTTCCTATATATAATTCTTTACCTCCGAACCATTCCGGAACTCGTCGTGACGTTTGGGATCTCATCCGGGACTCCGAACAACATTCGGGTTACTGCATATACATATCCCTACAACCCTAGCGTCACCGAACCTTAAGTGTGTAGACCCTACGGGTTCGGGAGACATGTAGACATGAGCGAGATCACTCTCCGGTCAATAACCAACAGTGGGATCTGGATACCCATGTTGGCTCCCACATGCTCCTCGATGATCTCATCGGATGAACCACGATGTCGAGGATTCAAGCAACCCCGTATACAATTCCCTTTGTCAATCGGTATGCTACTTGGCCGAGATTCGATCGTCGGTATCCCAATACCTTGTTCAATCTCGTTACCGGCAAGTCACTTTACTCATACCGTAATGCATGATCCCGTGACCAGACACTTGGTCACTTTGAGCTCATAATGATGATGTATTACCGAGTGGGCCCAGTGATACCTCTCCGTCATACGGAGTGACAAATCCCAGTCTTGATCCGTGTCAACCCAACAGACACTTTCGGAGATACCCGTAGTATACCTTTATAGTCACCCAGTTACGTTGTGACGTTTGGTACACCCAAAGCACTCCTACGGTATCCGGGAGTTACACGATCTCATGGTCTAAGAAAAAGATACTTGACATTGGAAAAACTCTAGCAAACGAACTATACGAACTTATGCTATGTTTAGGATTGGGTCTTGTCCATCACATCATTCTCCTAATGATGTGATCTCATTATCAATGACATCCAATGTCCATAGTCAGGAAACCATGACTATCTGTTGATCAACGAGCTAGTCAACTAGAGGCTTACTAGGGACATGTTGGTGTCTATTATTCACACATGTATTACGATTTCCGGATAACACAATTATAGCATGAATAAAGACAATTATCATGAACAAGGAAATATAATAATAATGCTTTTATTATTGCCTCTAGGGCATATTTCCAACAGTCTCCCACTTGCACTAGAGTCAATAATCTAGTTACATTGTGATGAATCGAACACCCATGGAATTCTGGTGTTGATCATGTTTTGCTCTAGGGAGAGGTTTAGTCAATGGATCTGCTACATTCAGGTCCGTATGTACTTTACAAATATCTATGTCTCCATCTTGAACATTTTCACGAATGGAGTTGAAGCGATGGTTGATGTGCCTGGTCTTCTTGTGAAACCTGGGCTCCTTGGCAAGTGCAATACCTCCAGTGTTGTCACAGAAGAGCTTGATTGGCCCCGACGCATTGGGTATGCCTCCTAGGTCGGTGATGAACTCCTTCACCCAAATTGCTTCATGTGCTGCCTCCGAGGCTGCCATGTACTCCGCTTCACATGTAGATCCCGCCACGACACTCTGCTTGCAACTGCACCAGCTTACTGCCCCACCATTCAAAATATACACGTATCCGGTTTGTGACTTTGAGTCATCCAGATCTGTGTCGAAGCTAGCTTCGACGTAACCCTTTACGACGAGCTCTTCGTCACCTCCATAGACGAGAAACATTTCCTTAGTCCTTTTTAGGTACTTCAGGATATTCTTGACCGCTGTCCAGTGTTCCTTGCCGGGATTACTTTGGTACCTACCTACCAAACTTACGGCAAGGTTTACATCAGGTCTGGTACACATCATGGCATACATAATAGAACCTATGGATGAGGCATAGGGGATGACACTCATCTCTTCTATATCTTCTACCGTGGTCGGACATTGAGCTAAGCTCAATTTCACACCTTGCAACACAGGCAAGAACCCCTTCTTAGACTGATCCATATTGAACTTCTTCAATATCTTATCAAGGTATGTGCTTTGTGAAAGACCTATGAGGCGTCTTGATCTGTCTCTATAGATCTTGATGCCTAATATATAAGCAGCTTCTCCAAGGTCCTTCATTGAAAAACTCTTATTCAAGTAGGCCTTAATGCTGTCCAAAAGCTCTATATCATTTCCCATCAAAAGTATGTCATCTACATATAATATGAGAAATGCTACAGAGCTCCCACTCACTTTCTTGTAAACGCAGGCTTCTCCATAAGTCTGCGTAAACCCAAATGCTTTGATCATCTCATCAAAGCGAATGTTCCAACTCCGAGATGCTTGCACCAGCCCATAAATCGAGCGTTGGAGCTTGCACACCTTGTTAGCATTCTTAGGATCGACAAAACCTTCCGGCTGCATCATATACAATTCTTCCTTAAGGAAACCATTAAGGAATGCCGTTTTGACGTCCATTTGCCATATCTCATAATCATAGAATGCGGCAATTGCTAACATGATTCGGACGGACTTTAGCTTCGCTACCGGTGAGAAAGTCTCATCGTAGTCAACCCCTTGAACTTGTCGATAACCCTTAGCGACAAGCCGAGCTTTATAGATGGTCACATTACCATCTGCGTCTGTCTTCTTCTTAAAGATCCATTTATTTTCTATGGCTCGCCGCTCAACATGCAAGTCAGTCAAAGTCCATACTTCGTTTTCATACATGGATCCTATCTCGGATTTCATGGCTTCTAGCCATTTGTCAGAATCCGGGCCCGCCATCGCTTCTTCATAGTTCGAAGGTTCACCATTGTTTAACAACATGATTTCCAAGACAGGGTTGCCGTACCACTCTGGTGCGGAACGTGTCCTTGTGGACCTACGAAGTTCAGTAGCAACTTGATCTGAAGTTTCATGATCATCATCATTAACTTCCTCTCTAGTCGGTGTAGGCACCTCAGGAACATTTTCTTGAGTTGCGCCATTTTCCGGTTCAAGAGGTAATACTTCATCAAGTTCTACTTTCCTCCCACTTACTTCTTTCGAGAGAAACTCCTTCTCTAGAAAGGATCCATTCTTCGCAACAAATATCTTGCCTTCGGATCTGAGGTAGAAGGTATACCCAATAGTTTCTTTAGGGTATCCTATGAAGACGCATTTTTCCGACTTGGGTTCGAGCTTTTCAGGTTGAAGTTTCTTGACATAAGCATCGCATCCCCAAACTTTCAGAAACAACAGCTTAGGTTTCTTCCCAAACCATAATTCATACGGTGTCGTCTCAACGGATTTCGACGGAGCCCTATTTAAAGTGAATGCGGCAGTCTCTAAAGCATACCCCCAAAAAGATAGCGGTAAATCGGCAAGAGACATTATAGATCGCACCATATCTAATAGAGTGCGATTACGACGTTCGGACACACCATTACGTTGAGGTGTTCCAGGCGGCGTGAGCTGTGAAACTATTCCACATTTTCTTAAGTGTGTGCCAAACTCATGACTCAAGTATTCTCTTCCACGATCTGATCGCAGGAACTTGATTTTCCTGTCACGTTGATTCTCAACCTCACTCTGAAATTCCTTGAACTTTTCAAAGGTCTCAGACTTGTGTTTCATTTAGTAGACATACCCATATCTACTCAAGTCATCAGTGAGGGTGAGAACATAATGATAGCCACCGCGAGCCTCAACACTCATTGGAACGCACACATTAGTATGTATGATTTCCAATAAGTTGGTTGTTCGCTCCATTGTTCCTGAGAACGGAGTCTTGGTCATTTTACCCATGAGGCATGGTTCGCACGTGTCAAATGATTCGTAATCAAGAGACTCTAAAAGTCCATCAGCATGGAGCTTCTTCATGCGTTTGACACCTATGTGACCAAGGCGGCAGTGCCACAAGTATGTGGGACTATCATTATCAATCTTACATCTTTTGGTACTCACACTATGAACATGTGTAGCATTACGCTCGAGATTCATTAAGAATAAACCATTCACCATCGGAGCATGACCATAAAACATATCTCTCATATAAATAGAACAACCATTATTGTCGGATTTAAAGGAGTAGCCATCTCGAATTAAACGAGATCCTGATACAATGTTCATGCTCAAACTTGGCACTAAATAACAATTATTGAGGTTCAAAACTAATCCCGTAGGTAAATGTAGAGGTAGCGTGCCGACGGCAATCACATCAACCTTGGAACCATTCCCGACGCGCATTGTCACCTCGTCCTTCGCCAGTCTCCGTTTATTCCGCAGCTCCTACTTTGAGATACAAATGTGAGCAACTGCACCGGTATCAATTACCCAGGAGCTACTACGAGTACTGGTAAGGTACACATCAATTACATGTATATCACATATACCTTTCGTTTTGCCGGCCTTCTTGTCCGCTAAGTATTTGGGGCAGTTCCGCTTCCAGTGACCACTTTCCTTGCAATAAAAGCACTCAGTCTCGAGCTTGGGTCCATTCTTTGGCTTCTTCCCGGCATCTTGCTTGCCGGGCGCGTCAACTCCCTTGCCGTCCTTCTTGAAGGTTTTCTTACCCTTGCCTTTCTTGAACTTAGTGGTTTTATTCACCATCAACACTTGATGTTCCTTTTTGACTTCTACCTCTGCTGATTTCAGCATTGCAAATACTTCAGGAATGGTCTTTTCCATCCCCTGCATATTGAAGTTCATCACAAAGCTCTTGTAGCTCGGTGGAAGCGACTGAAATATTCTGTCAATGACCGCGTCATCCGGGAGATTAACTCCCAGCTGAGTCAAGCGGTTATGTAACCCAGACATTGTGAGTATGTGCTCGCTGACAGAACTATTTTCCTCCATCTTACAGCTGAAGAATTTGTCGGAGACTTCATATCTCTCGACCCGGGCATGAGCTTGGAAAACCATTTTCAGCTCTTCGAACATCTCATATGCTCCGTGTCTCTCAAAACGCTTTTGGAGCCCCGGCTCTAAGCTGTAAAGCATGCCACACTGAACGAGGGAGTAGTCATCGGTACGTGCCTGCCAAGCGTTCATAACGTCTTGTTCTGCAGGGAGAACAGGTGCGTCACCCAGCGGTGCTTGTAGGACATAATCTTCCTTGGCAGCTATGAGGATGATCCTCAAGTTCCGGACCCAGTCCGTGTAGTTGCTGCCATCGTCTTTCAGCTTGGTTTTCTCTAGGAACGTGTTGAAGTTGAGGACTACGTTGGCCATTTGATCTACAAGACATATTGTAAAGATTTTAGACTAAGTTCATGATAATTAAGTTCATCTAATCAAATTATTCAATGAACTCCCACTTAGATAGACATCCCTCCTGTAATCTAAGTATAACATGATCCGAGTTAACTAGGCCGTGTCCGATCATCACGTGAGACGGACTAGTCAACATCGGTGAACATCTTCATGTTGATCGTATCTTCTATACGACTCATGCTCGACCTTTTGGTCTTCTGTGTTTCGAGGCCATGTCTGTACATGCTAGGCTCGTCAAGTCAACCTAAGTGTTTGCACGTGTAAATCTGTCTTACACCCGTTGTATGTGAACATTGGAATCTATCACACCCGATCATCACGTGGTGCTTCGAAACAACGAACTGTCGCAACGGTGCACAGTTAGGGGGAACACTTTCTTGAAATTATTTACTACCGTCGTTCTAAGCAAACAAGATGCAAAAACATGATAAACATCACATGCAATCAAATAATAATAGTGACATGATATGGCCAATATCACATAGCTCCTTTGATCTCCATCTTGGGGCTCCATGATCATCTTGTCACCGGCATGACACCATGATCTCCATCATCATGATCTCCATCATCGTGTCTCCATGAAGTTGCTCGCCAACTATTACTTCTACTACTATGGCTAACAGGTTTAGCAATAAAGTAAAGTAATTTACATGGCGTTTCTCAATGACACGCAGGTCATACAAAAAATAAAGACAACTCCTATGGCTCCAGCCGGTTGTCATACTCATCGACATGCAAGTCGTGATTCCTATTACAATAGCATGAACATCTCATACATCACATATATATCATTCATCATTCATCACAACTTTGGCCATATCATATCACAAAGCACTTGCTGCAAAAACAAGTTAGACGTCCTCTAATTGTTGTTGCAAGTTTTACGTGGCTGAACTAGGGTTCTAGCAAGAACGTTTTCTTACCTACGTGAAAGCCACAACGTGATTTGTCAACTTCTATTTACCCTTCATAAGGACCCTTTTCATCGAATCTGCTCCAACTAAAGTGGGAGAGACAGACACCCGCCAGCCACCTTATGCAACTTGTGCATGTTAGTCGGTGGAACCGGTCTCACGTAAGCGTACGTGTAAGGTTGGTCCGGGCCGCTTCATCCCACAATACCGTTGAAGCAAGATAAGACTAGTAGCGCAAGAAAGTCGACAACATCAACGCCCACAACAAATTGTGTTCTACTCGTGCAAGAGAACTACGCATAGACCTAGCTCATGATGCCACTGTTGGGGAACGTTGCAGAAAACAAAAATTTTCCTACGGTTTCACCAAGATCCATCTAGGAGTTCATCTAGCAACGAGTGATCGGATTGCATCTACATACCTTTGTAGATCACGCGCGGAAGCGTTCAAAGAACGGGGATGAGGAAGGCGTACTCGACGTGATCCAAATCACCGGAGATCCTAGCGCCGAACGGACGGCACCTCCGCATTCAACACACCTACGGTCAGTGTAACGTCTCCTCCTTCTTGATCCAGCAAGGGGGAGAAGAGGTTGTGGAAGATGGCTCCAGCAGCAGCACGACGGCGTGGTGGTGATGGAGCTGCAGTACTCCGGCAGGGCTTCGCCAAGCTCTATGGAGGAGGAGGATGTGTTGGAGAGGGAGAGGGAGGTAGCAAAGGCATGGTGTGAGAGGCCCTCCTTCCCCCACTATATATAGGGAGCCTAGGGGGGGCGGCGGCCCTAGGAGATGCAATCTCCTAGGGGGCGGCGGCCAAGGGAGGAATCCCTCCTCCCCAAGGCACCTAGGAGGTGCCTTCCCCCTTTAGGACTCTTCCTTTCTTGATCTCCTGGTGCATGGGCCTCTTGGGGCTGGTGCCCTTGGCCCATATAGGCCAAGGCGCACACCCCTACAGCCCATGTGGCCCCCCGGGGCAGGTGGCCCCACCCGGTGGACCCCCGGGACCCTTCCGGTGGTCCCGGTACAATACCGGTGACCCCGAAACTTGTCCCGACGGCCGAAATAGCACTTCCTATATATAATTCTTTACCTCCGGACCATTCTGGAACTCCTCGTGACATCTGGGATCTCATCCGGGACTCCGAAAAATATTCGGGTTACTGCATATACATATCCCTACAACCCTAGCGTCACCAAACCTTAAGTGTGTAGACCCTACGGGTTCGGGAGACATGTAGACATGACCAAGATCGCTCTTCGGTCAATAACCAACAGCGGGATCTGGATACCCATGTTGGCTCCCACATGCTCCTCGATGATCTCATCGGATGAACCACGATGTCGAGGATTCAAGCAACCCCGTATACAATTCCCTTTGTCAATCGGTATGCTACTTGGCCGAGATTCGATCGTCGGTATCCCAATACCTTGTTCAATCTCGTTACTGGCAAGTCACTTTACTCGTACCGTAATGCATGATCCCGTGACCAGACACTTGGTCACTTTGATCTCATAATGATGATGTATTACCGAGTGGGCCCAGTGATACCTCTCTGTCATACGGAGTGACAAATCCCAGTCTTGATCCGTGTCAACCCAACAGACACTTTCGGAGATACCCGTAGTATACCTTTATAGTCACCTAGTTACGTTGTGATGTTTGGTACACCCAAAGCACTCCTACGGTATCCGGGAGTTACACGATCTCATGGTCTAAGGAAAAGATACTTGACATTGGAAAAACTCTAGCAAATGAACTATACGATCTTATGCTATGTTTAGGATTGGGTCTTGTCCATCACATCATTCTCCTAATGATGTGATCTCGTTATCAATGACATCCAATGTCCATAGTCAGGAAACCATGACTATCTGTTGATCAACGAGCTAGTCAACTAGAGGCTTACTAGGGACATGTTGGTGTCTATTATTCACACATGTATTACGATTTCCGGATAACACAATTATAGCATGAATAAAGACAATTATCATGAACAAGGAAATATAATAATAATGCTTTTATTATTGCCTCTAGGGCATATTTCCAACACTTGGGGCAGCCGCTTGGATGCCCTTTTGGCGATGTCATCGGCCTCATTGTTGGTGCCACGAGGCACATGCTATAGCTCCAGGCCCAGGAACTGCTTCTCCATTTTGCGCACCTCCGCGAGGTATGCCTCCATGTGCTCATCCTTTGGCTTGTACACCTTGTTGGAGAAGTTGACGAGGAGCTGCGAGTCTCCCTTGATGGTGAGGAGTTTCACCCCCAGGGCCACCGCTGCCTTGAGGCCAGCGATGAGACCCTCATACTCTGTGATGTTGTTGGAGACCTTCTCACCCTGCTAGAAGCAGAGCTGCACGGTGTAGTAAAGCATGTCCTGAGTGGGCGAGATGAGCACGGCTGCAGCCCCCACGTCCTGGCGCGTGAACGCGCCATCGAAGTACATGACCCAGCCATCTCGCGCTTCACTCCCTGGCGAGAGGGATCGGTTCTCGCCTGCTTCGAGCTCCGGGGTGTCGGTCCATTCTGCCACAAAGTCAGCGAGTGCAGCCCCCTTGATGACCCTGGTTGTGCTTAACTCCAGGTCAAACGCTTGCAGCTTGATGTTCCATTTGGCGACCCTTCCCGCATCATTGGGGCTCCTGAGCACTCTCTCCAACGGGTAAGCTGAGACGACCTTGATGGGGTGACCTTGGAAGTAGTGGCGCAGCTTGCGCGAGGCCACCAGGAGCGCAATCAAGAGCTTCTGAGGCATGGGGTATCGTGCTCTCGCATCTCGTAGCACTATGCTGACGAAGTACACTGGGTGCTCGGTGAGGGCGGGAGAGCCGATGGAGTTTTTGGCTCCCGGGGGCTGAGGCATTTCCTGTGGGTCCCCAGCTTCGGAGGCTCGATGACCAGCCGGGGCAGCCATTGTCTCAGGAGCATTGCCTTGGTGTTGTGCTGCCTCATCCGGCTTGGCGGCTCCATTTGGAGGGCACTTGACCTGGGGCTCCTCTCTGACGGCCACCAGCGCCGCGCTAGCGGAGTGGGGTGTGGCAGACAGGTAGAGTACTAAGGGCTCGAGAGGGCGAGGCGCCACCATCACCGACCGTCTGGTTAAGTATCTCTTGAGGTATTGAAATGCCAGGTCGGCCTCGGGGGTCCACTCGAACGGACCCTTCTTCTTAATCAGCTTGAAGAACGGCAAGGCACGCTCCCCCAACTTGGAGATGAAGCGCCCCAGCGAAGTCACGCAGCCCGCAAGCTTCTGCATCCCCTTGAGATTTTGTGGTGGGCTCATGTCTTCGATTGCCTTGACCTTCTCCGGGTTGGCCTCGATCCCCCTATGGGACACGAGGAAGCCCAACAGCTTGCCGGAAGGGACACCAAACACGCATTTCTCCGGGTTGAGCGGCAAGTCCACCTAGCGCAGGCTCGCGAAGGTCTCCTCCAGGTCCTGAATCAAAGTTCTCGCCTCCCGAGACTTCACCACAATGTCGTCGACGTAAGCCTCGGCGTTTCTCCCGAGCTGCCGTCCCAAGGCGATGTGCATCAGTCGCTGGAAGGTCGCTCCTGCGTTGCGCAGTCCAAATGGCATGCAAGTGTAGTAGTATACCCCGCATGGGGTCAAGAAAGTTGTTTTCTCCACATCTTCCACCGCCATCTTGATCTGGTGGTAGCCTGAGAACGCATCCAGGAAACATAGCAGACCACACTCGATGATCGAGTCGACAATCTGGTTGATGCGCGGTAGTGGGAATGGGTCTTGAGGGCAAGCCTTGTTGTGGTTGGTGAAGTCGACACACATGCGCTCCTTCCCTCCTTTCTTCGGCACGACGACCGGGTTCGTCAGCCACTCTGGGTACCGGACCTCGCGAATAATGTCGGATTTTGGGTTCCGGCAAAACCCTTGAGGTTCGAACACTGGGGTGCATACGAAGATCTCTCCCCCTCTCTAGCTCACACTCGACACGATCTCACAACCTAGCTCGACGAACCCAAAGAACAAGAGACGCAATATTTATACTGGTTCGGGCCACCGTTGTGGTGTAATACCCTACTCCAGTGTGGTGTGGTGGATTGCCTCTTAGGCTGAGGATGAACAGTTACAAGGGAAGAACGGCTGATGTCTACTACACAACCTTCTTCTTGTAGACGTTGTTGGGACTCCAAGTGCAGAGGTTTGTAGGACAGTAGAAAATTTCCCTCAAGTGGATGACCTAAGGTTTATCAATCCGTAGGAGGCATAGGATGAAGATGGTCTCTCTCAAGCAACCCTGCAACCAAATAACAAAGAGTCTCTTGTGTCCCCAACACACCCAATACAATGGTAAATTGTATAGGTGCACTAGTTCGGCGAATAGATGGTCAAACAAGTGGTATATGGATGGTAGATAAAGGTATTTGTAATCTAAAAATATAAAAACAGCAAGGTAACTAATGATAGTAAACAAGGCCTAGGGTTCATACTTTCACTATGTAATGCCCTCGATGCGGCTATGTCTCCCACATGTCGAAGCACGACTTAGAGGCATAACCGCATTAAAAGCAATGTCGCAAGTGAGGTAATCTTCACAGAACCCATGTAATACATAAGGGAAAGAGATACATAGTTGGCTTACAATTGCCACTTCACACAATACATGAATAAAGCATTACATCATCTAGATACAATCAAGGTCCGACTACGGAACCAAATTAAAAGAAGACTACCCCAAATGCTACACAGATCCCCGATCGTCCCGACTGGGCTCCACTACTGATCAACTAGAACGAAACAACACAAAGGACAAGATCTTCATCGAGCTCCTCCTTGAGCTTGGTTGCGTCACATGCACGGTTCAACGACACCTGGAAGCTGGTTTTGGAAGTATCTGTGAGTCACGGGGACTCAGCAATCTCGCACCCTCGCGATCAAGACTATTTAAGCTTAATGGGTAAGGTAAAAGGTATGAGGTGGAGCTGCAGCAAGTGACTAGCATATTTGGTGGCTAACATACGCAAATTAGAGCGAGAAGAGAAGGCAAAAGCATGGTCGAACAACTATGATCAAGAAGTGATCCTAAAACAACCTACGTCAAGCATAACTCCAACAGCGTGTTCACTTCACGGACTCCACCGAGAAGAGACCATCACGGTTACACACGCGGTTGATGTATTTTAATTAAGATCAACTTCAGGTTTTCTACAACCGGACATTAACAAATTCCCATCTGCCCATAACCGCGGGCACGGCTTTCGAAAGTTCAAATCACTGCAGGGGTGTCCCAACTTAGCCATCACAAGCTCTCACGGTCAACAAAGGATATTCCTTCTAGCGGGAAGACCCGATCAGGCTCGGAATCCCGGTTACAAGACATCCTCGACAATGGTAAAAGAAGTCCAGCAACACCGGCCGAATGTGCCGACAAATCTCGAGAGGAGCTGAACATATCTCGTTCTCAGGGCACACTCAGATGAGCTCTCCATACAACTAAAACTAAACCTCGAGTTTCCCCGAGGGGGCGCTACACGGGGCTCTAGTTTGGACCAACACTCAGAGGACCACTGGCCTGGGGGGGTAAAATAATGATGACCCTCAGGAGCACGACTCCCAAGGGAAAAGAAAAGGCTAGGTGGCGAATGGTAAAACAAATGTTGGGCATTGCTGGAGGAGTTTTATTCAAAGCGAACTGTCAAGGGGTTCCCATTATAACCCAACCGCGTAAGGTACGCAAAATCCGGGAACATAACACCGACATGACGGAAACTAGGGCGGCAAGAGTGGAACAAAGCACCAGGCATAAGTCCGAGCCTTCCACCCTTTAGCAAGTATATAGATGCATTAATTAAATAAGATATATTGTGATATCCCAACAAAATATCCATGTTCCAAACATGGAACAAGCTCCAATCTTCACCTGCAACTAACAACGCTATAAGAGGGGCTGAGCAAAGCGCTAACATAGCCAAACAACGGTTTGCTAGGACAAGGTGGGTTAGAGGCTTGGCTTAACCATATGGGAGTCATGATAAGCAAGTGGTAGGTATCGCAGCATAGGCATAGCAAAAGAGCGAGCAAACTAGCAAGCAAATATAGAAGTGATTTCGAGGGTATGGTCATCTTGCCTGAGATCCCGAAAGGAAGAAGAACGAGTCCATGAAGAAGACAAACGGACGTAGTCGAACGAATCGTCACAACTCCGGAACGGAACCGAAGCTAACGAGGGAAACAACCGGAAAGAAGCAAACAACATAGTAAACAACCATCACATAACATGGCATGATGCACAACCAAGTATGATGCATGTCCGGTTTAAATATGCATGGCATGGCAAAGGGCACAAACAAAACTACAAGTTAAGTGGAGCTCAATATGCAACGAGTTGCATATTGACGGAACACCACATCAATTATTTAGTTCTCTCTCGCTTAGGTACCCAACAATATTAAATGTTGTTAAACATGGCAAGAGATGAGGCATAACAAAACTATACCATCTAAACAATTTAAATGGGGCCGGATATAACAAATAACGAATCCGGTAAATCCCCATATGCATTTAGCAATTTGGTGGAACAATAACTTTAAACATTTAAATGTTATTATCATGATGCGAATGACATGTTTAAGTTATGCAAGTTTTATTAAAAGTTTGACAAGAGCATTATGAAGCATTTGTCACCGTGGTGGAAAGGAAAGGGGTGACACGACAATGATAACGAAAACGGTGCCACGACAGCGTTCCGGTTCTGATAACTCGATTGAGACACCGATGCAAAGGAGAAGGGTGCGGATGCATGCAAAAGATGGTGGGGCGCTCCCGGATTCCGGGTGTCCCACGGGTTAGTGGCATGGAAACGAGTGAGAAAACGGACACGGTGCAGACAAAGGGTGCATCTCATCCAGCATGCATTCATTCGTTCACGGGCGTCGTCACGGGGTTATACCTTCGAGGTGAGACTTTCCGGAATGGATCAAGTTCGTAGCGGAAGTAGATGGTCTCGCCACGTTCGTAGTGGTAGTAGTAGTACTGATGCCATAGTGGAAGTAGTGGTTCACGTAGATGGTAGCGGCACATAGCAATCGTGGACGAACTTGGAAGGTCATCGTTAGTCATTCACGGGTCTTCGGCGATGGTTGTGGTACATGTTCTGTAGAAGTACGGGCGGCAGTAGTGGTACATGTCTATCATTGCACGGGTCTCCGTAGATGTTCGAGGTCACGGCGAGGAACTTGATGCATCGTTGAACTTGGCGTCCGAGGAATCCCGCGTAGCTGTACACGAGTCGTAGCCGAACTTGATGGTTCCATTACACAGTTCTTTGGAGACGATAATGGTGTACGGGTCTTTTGGCCCTGATAGTCGTACACACATCTGAAGAGGAACTCGGCATTCCGATGCAGTGTAGGGGTACATGCCGATGGTCGTCGTGGTATTTGATGATATGGGTAGTCGAACTTAACGAAAAACGGGTCTCCGCGGGGACTTGATGCATCCGAATTCTTCGGGTTTGTAGTACTACTTGGCGTTCGGAGTCCGGGTCTTGCGGGTGGTGTACTTGGTGCTTGCGGTTCCGATCCGGGGGTGCGTGCATCTAAGGTAACACTGCATGGTGCAAAGAGGCGACGACTTGGGCGGTTCTGGCCAAGGACTCGGGCAGCTTGTGTATGAGCTCGATGGGGCTTGGCTGCTGCTCATCTCCTTCATCAGGTGACAGAACGAAGGTGCAGCGGCACTGAACGGCGAAGCAGCAGCTACAGCGAGGCAGCGTTGCCGTGGTGAGCTCGCAGGCGAGAACAACGACGAACTTGACGCGCTGGAGGTGGAGGGGAACACGACGAGGCGGACGAGAGCGGCAAGCTCGCTTGCACGGCTGGTGGCGGAGCTCGCCGGGCGACGGAGGCATGGCGCTGGCGAAGGGAGGCCACGGTAGATGAACGGGTCTCCAACGACGAGGCGCAGCAGCGACAGCGGTCATGGAGGATGGCGGCATTGAGGCGGGGTAGAGCAGAGGTGGTGACGGGCGTGAGGAGGGAATGGCCACCCGGCTCCGCAAGCTCCTGGCGGAAGAGGAGAAGCTGCAGGGGCGGAGTTTGGTGGCGTCTCCTTGACGCGTGCGGGGCTGGAAGGAGCGGAGCAGGGATGGCAGGGCGTGGTGCCTCGCTCCTCTATCTGGTGAAGCAGGGAAGGAGGGGATCGAGGGAGAGGGCGTTGCGAGCGAGAGAGAGAGGGAGGCGCAGGTGGGAACGACCGAACGAGGAGGGGATTGCGATGCCCCGAGACCGTTGCGCCAGGTGTCTTCCAGTTATTCGCTATCATTGCCATGTCATTTTCTTGCATGTCGCATATCTTCATGTCATCATGTGCATTGCATCATCATGTTTTCGAAACATGCATTCGTCCGGGTTCTCCGAGTTCTCTCTATTGTCCGTTCTGAGCCCAACCACACTTGCACGCGCCCGCGGCACGTCCGAAATATTATTTTATAAGTGGCCGGAAAATGTTCTCGGAATGGGTTGAAAGTTGGCGTGTTGTCTTATTATAGTGTAGATAGACCGCATGTCAAGTTTCATCGCATTCGGAGTCCGTTTGACGCCCAATGGATAACTATAGCGGCAGTATAGCCGGTCTATTGTCGGACGTTTTCGGTCTCCGGAAACTGCTGCCGGGCTCTCTCTCTCTTCTCTCCTCTCAGCCTCGCCACAGTCCACTTAGGCCCACGCCTACCCTCTCTGCACATTGCATCCACCCCTCGCGCGCGTCCGAAAGCTGTCCCGGACCCGACCCGGACTGTCGCCATCGTTGTGTCCGGATCATCCCCAAACATCTACAAAACGTCTCCGTTTTGTTAATGGGACTTCCTAACATAGTTATTTGCGACCGTCCGATTATGATCGAAGGTACCAGATAGCCCCTAATTTATCCCACCTGCTATTTATATACAGATGAAACCCTAAATTTTAGCCCTCTTGTCCCATCGCGCCGCCACCTACCTTTCTTCCTCGGGATCCCCTCATTCCCCCGATCCAATCCCACCAACCAGCTCCACCCCTCAATTTCATCACCGAGCCAACCGGCGGCCTCCCTGCGTAGCCGCGCCCCTGGCCCTGATCCTGTCAACCGAGGACCAGCCTCCTCTCGCTCGTGCGTGAGCACGCGCCCAGGAACTCGAGCGGGGGAGCCCCGATCCCGCAGCACCAGGCGCCCTAGCATCCTCGTCGCCCCACGGCTCCAGTGCGTCGCCCCCTTCCCGTGGACGCGTTGAGCTCCCTCTGCATCGCCCGGATCCGGCTGGGTCCATGCCTCCCCTGCAGCCCTGCGCCGCCAAGCTCCTCTCGCGGCCGCGCCACCGTACGTCGCTAGGCTAGACTCCCTCGCCCTTTATCCTGCTCTCCTTCCCTTTCTTCCCCATCACTCTCCTATGATTCACCCTCTCTCTCTGTCTTGTTTGAAACAGAGAACTCCCGCAGGGTTCGTCGCCAACGGACGCCATGGCCGCCTGAGTTCTTCCATGCAGGCCTGCTACCTCGCCTCGCTGACCCTAACTGGCCCAGATCCGCATCTCCGACCACCAAGCCAGCGCCGAGCCCTGCTCCCCTCCATCCTCCACCTTCCCTCCATCACGCAGCCCATGGCCGAGCCCCTTGCCGCTGCGTGCTTTGCTTTCCTGGTTCGATCAGTAGCAGCGAGCGCCGCCCCGCGTTGACCCGCGCCTGGACTGCGACCAACGCATCCGGGGCCCAGCGAGCCTCCTCAGCCTGGCAGCGACCGGCCCAGCCACGTGCCTCATCCAGCCTAGCACCAACCAGGCCAAGCCCGATGTGAGAAGCCCCCCTCCAGCCCCTGTGCATTGTTGGGCCAACCAGATTCAGCCCATTGCGTATTTTTTTTCCTGCTGCTTCATTTAGCTAATTATCCAGAGTTGGCAGTTTTGTAGAAAAGCCCTCATACTTCATCCATTTAATAACTCCCAAACTGTGCATCATATGTAAAAACTCCAAATATGAAACTTGCTTAGAATTTCATCTAGTTTAATAATATCCAACTTTCATCTATGTTTAAAATGCTTAAGATGCTGTTTGTTTAAACTTGCTTAATTAACTTGCTAAAATGATTTATTTCATAACTAAATAACCGTAACTCGGAATTTAATAAACTTTATATGTAAATGGGGTAGAAAAAATGCCTAGTTTAACATCGTGGCTTTACTTTGCATGTTTAACAACTCTAAAATATGGTTTAAGGCAGAACAGGACCAAACCTAATATATGCACATGAGGAGTTTCCGGATTTGTTGTTCGTTGCTTCCGGCCTCATTTAAACTTGACTAGATAGGTAGTTTTACTTTGCTTCACCCTCTTGCCATGTTTATCAACATTTAATATTGTTGGGTACATAAACAAGATCGAACTAAATAACTTGAATGTGGTGTTTCATCAATATGTAACGGAGTTGCATATTGAGCTCCACTTAATTTGTAGGGTTGTTTGTGCACTTTGCCATGCCATGCCTCATTAACCGGACATGCATCATACTTGTTGTGCATCATGCCATGTTTATGTGATGGTTGTTTACTTTTTTGTTTGGTTCTTTCCGGGTTACCTCTCGCGTTAGCTTCGGTTTCGTTCCGGAGTTGTGAGGCTCCGTTCATCTACGTCTGTTTGTCTTCTTCATGGACTCGTTCTTCTTCCTTGCGGGAATTCAGGCAAGATGACCATATCCTCGAAATCACTTCTATCTTTGCTTGCTAGATGCTCGCTCTTTTGCTATGCCTATGCTGCGATACCTACCACTTGTTTATCATGCCTCCCATATTGTCGAACCAAGCCTCTAACCCACCTTGTCCTAGCAAACCGTTGTTTGGCTATGTTACCGCTTTGCTCAGCCCCTCTTATACCGTTGTTAGTTGCAGGTGAAGATTGAAGTTTGTTCCTTGTTGGAACATGGAGATGTTGTTCCTTGTTGGAACATGTTTACTTGTTGGGATATCACAATATCTCTTATTTAATTAATGCATCTATATACTTGGTAAAGGGTGGAAGGCTCGGCCTTATGCCTGGTGTTTTGTTCCACTCTTGTCGCCCTAGTTTCCGTCATGTCGGTGTTATGTTCCCAGATTTTGCGTTCCTTAGGCGTTTGGGCTATAATGGGAACCCCTTGACAGTTCGCCTTGAATAAAACTCCTCTAGCAATGCCCAACCTTGGTTTAACCATTTGCCACCAAGCCTTTTCTTTCCCTTGGGTTCTGCAGACTCAAGGGTCATCATTATTTTAACCCCCCGCCCGGGCCAGTGCTCCTCTGAGTGTTGGTCCACCTCGTCAGCCACCGGTGGCCACCAGGGGCAACTCTGGGCTGGCCTACCGGAAGTTTAGACAATCTGAGTGTGCCTTGAGAACGAGATATGTGCAGCTCCTATCGAGATTTGTCGGCACATTCTGGCGGTGTTGCTGGATTTGTTTTAACTTGTCGAAGTTGTCTTGTAGAACCAGGATTCCGAGTCTGATCGGAATGTCTCGGGAGAAGGTATATCCTTCGTTGACCGTGAGAGCTTGTCATGGGCTAAGTTGGGACTCCCCTGCAGGGATTTGAACTTTCGAAAGCCGTGCCCGCGGTTATGGGCAGATGGGAATTTGTTAATGTCCGGTTGTAGAAAACCTAAAGTTGACCTTAATTATAATACATCAACCGCGTGTGTAACCGTGATGGTCTCTTCTCGGCGGAGTCCGGGAAGTGAACACGGTGTTGGAGTAATGCTTGACGTAGGTTGTTCTAGGATCACTTCTTGATCATAGATTTCTCGCACATGCTTTGCCTTCTCTTCTCGCTCTCATTTGCGTATGTTAGCCACCAAATATGCTAGTCGCTTGCTGCAGCTCCACCTCATACCTTTTACCCTTCCTATAAGCTTAAATAGTCTTGATCGCGGGGGTGTGAGATTGTTGAGTCCCCGTGACTCACAGATACTTCCAAAACCAGCTTGCAGGTGTCGTTGAACCGTGCAGATGGCGCAACCAAGATCAAGGAGGAGCACGATGAAGACCTAGTCCTTTGTCTTGTTTCGTTTCTAGTTGATCAATAGTGGAGCCCAGTTGGGGTCGATCGGGGATCTGTGTAGCATTTGGGGAAGTCTTCTTTTATTTTCGGTTTCGTAGTCGGACCTTGATTGTATCTGGTTGATGTAATGCTTTATTCATGTATTTGTGTGAAGTGGCGATTGTAAGCCAACTATGTATCCTTTTCACCTTATTGTATTATATGGGTTGTTGTGAAGATTACCTCACTTGCGACATTGCTTTCAATGCGGTTATGCCTCTAAGTCGTGCTTCGACACATGGGAGATATAGCCGCATCGAGGGCGTTGCAAGTTGGTATCAGAGCCTTCCCCGACCTTAGGAGCCCCCACTGCTTGATCGAATTAGCGGACGAGTTGAGTCTAGAAAATGTTTTGAGTCATTTAGAAAATATATATCAGAGAGTTTAGGAATTCTTTTTACTCCCCAGTCCCCTCATCGCTCTGGTAAGGCATCCTGACATAGAGTTTTGACTCTTCTCTTCTCAAATTTTCACAAAAAAAAGTTTAGGATCACGCGGGTATCTTGGAATCGTTCCGATCAATTTGTGACGAGAACATTGTTCTTGGTGCCTCCTGTCATTTAGGGGTTGTGGCAGTGTCCCGGGGAGTTGAGCTCCGAGGTGTTGTCGTCACAATTTTATCGTTGCAGTTCTGGAATACCTGAGTTTAGTTTCGCCGACATCGAAAATCTCTTTTATGCAGTTGTTGGTGAGATAACCTCGACGCCACCCAGTACTGGGGCGGGAGTTTGGGAGTATTGCCATAACTCGTATAACGGATGCTTTTCGAAGGTTGAGGTAAACGATTCCCGAAGATTTCTTGGTTATGTGTAGAAGGATGGATACAGCTGGATGTAGGATTTGCTAGTTTTGGGTGAGATATTATGCTTCCCCTGTATCCCCAACACCTAATTGCATAACCGGAAAATTTCGGGAGTTTATAAGTGGGAATTCAAGTAGCTCTTAGGATTTCTTTCCGACAGATGTATGATTTGAAATTGGGGTTCGACGTCTAGTGGTCCGCCTATCCACGGTTGGTTTTACAGTGGTCTCGTTGTGTCTTAAAGAGTCCTTGGCTATGCCGACTCGGGGACGCTTCATATGTCATGTGCACTGCATTGTACATGATGGTGCTGTACGATCGAGCCCGTGTAGGCCCCACCACGAAAACTTTGGACAAAATCTCTATCATATGTTTGTTCCGGCTTGTTCTGTAAGCCAATCCTTTGTTTTGTTTTGAGTTGTGGTGTTCGAGTTGCTTCAATGTCAAGTGTTGATTCCATACCTTCCCCAAATGGTGTTCTCATACTCTGATGTGAACACTAATCCTTCTCGGTCATCGAGACTGTCATGTCAATCCTTTTCAACCGGTGTGCTTCTCTTCTAGTGTTTCCGATCACTTCAACATTCGCAAGATCAATTATCAGTTCTTCTCAACGGTGTTTGCTTCATCCGTTCCAAGTTGTCTTTGTTTTTTCCCCCCCCCCCCCCCTTTTTTTTTAAGGACTCATATTTCTTAATCAAGTATCCATTTTATTGATGGGAAGCTTCTCCAGTCCTTTTTCGTCAATATTCTTATCCGGTGATTCGCAAGAACATGCTATCAAAGCTTCAAGTTCGTCTCTCGTCACTCATTTTCTTCTCCGGTGGATTTAATTCAAGCTTTGGTATTGAGCATACTCCTTTTCTTTTTGCCCAATGCCTACTTATGCCGGTGCACCTCTTAATCTTCCCCTCTTGTTATTCTTTTGTTCCGGAGTGCTAAAGATATCTCAGAAGATTCGTGTTTCCACTCTTAATCCGTTCAAGCTATTTTGAGGATGTTATCTCATTCAAGCCTTTTAATTCAACCGGTGCAATCTCTCTTTTTAATCATCTCAACGGTGTTTTCTCTTGAGTGGGCCCTAACCCACAGGTCTTTTCCCAGGATCTTACCTGACTCTTCTTATTTTCTCGGAGCTACCCTCAAATTCATCTTAAAGTGTGACGTAAGAATGAATTTTCTTCAGTCTTATGTTTTTTCTCCAAGATCTTTCAAATTCTTTTCATCGTTGGATCAACCTTTCTATTCTTTATTCCGGAGTGCCTCTACAATTATTGTTGGTGTTTCTCGTCGTCATTCTCAGGTTTTGAAGACTGAAGAAGACTTTTCCTCCATATCTATCCGCTCTCTCAGAGATTCATGGCTCTAGCTTGATGTCATCCTCTCATAACTGTTTTTGATAGTGATAATTCTTTTCACCTATCCGGAGCAATTCAAGAGTCTTCTCAGTTTGATTATCCGGAGTCCAACAATTCAGGTTTATTCATTCTCAGCCTTCAGTGATCATTCTCCAATATTACTGGTGCATCGTTCAAGTGATCTCTAATCAGTTCGTGATACCTTCGTTCTCATGTATCTAGTTTGTCTCAAGCACCTTCGTTCATTTGCTAATTCTTACCGGTGATTCACCCCTACTTCGATCATTTTCAATTCTTACAGTGGTCCGTTCAAGAGTTCTCTTCCTTGGTCACCATATCAATTTATTCGTTGTTTCAACCCTTCCGGTGGTTCGTTCAATACCTTCTCAAGTTTGCGCTATATCTCTCTTAATCCTTTCTATGAGAATAAGTAGTGTGCCAAATCCATTGTTTGTCATCAATTTAAATTGGTGAAGGATAAGCATAATGTAATTCTTATTCTTGTTTCATCGAGTGAACTCAATTCCTTATCCCGGAGGTTCATCAAAATTCTTGTTTCCAATTGTTCATCTTCTCTTTTTCCTGGAGTTCCAACCTTTTTCAACTATTTCATCACGGAGATCCATCTAAGTCATTACAAGGATTCACCTTGTGTTTTCAACCTCTCTTTCTTCTCGTCTCCTTGTTCATATCAATCCAATCAAAAAAAATTCCCGTGAGTGGCAAGTTGTTACCTCATAATTTTGAGATATCTTCTATAAGTCCATATCAAGCTTATCCTTTCATTGTTGGTTATCCAACAACTCCGTTCTAGACTTTGTTGGAAGCATGCGCATGCCAAGATCTTGTTTTCTACTTCGCTCATTCCATTCCATTCTCTCTTTTCCGCCGGAGGCGTTGTGATGTTGCTCTCTTCACTCATCATCTCGAATTGTGAGGATCATGTTCTTTCCTTTTGCTTATCCATTCAACCGGAGTGTCATGATTTCATTCAAGTTCTCTCATCTCATCAAGTTTTGCCTTCCATTTCCAACCGGAGTGTTGTCGTTGTTGATCCTTATCGTTCCTTGTACATCTCGTTTCTACCGGAGTGCTTGCTTGTAATTCTTGTCTATTGTACCCCTTCTCTTATGTCCTTCAAAGTACATGGTTCTAGTAATGTTCCTTGTTCCTCTTTTCTAACAGAGTGTTTAACTTCGATCATCTCTGTTTTATTCCCCTTTCAAATTGTTTAACCTCTCAAGGTTCGTGGTTTCACTCGTTTGTCAATGAAGCAACTTAGCTTTACCTCTTCTCTTTCTCTTCCATTTTTTTCCTCCGGTGCCATTCTAGATCTCGGGACGAGATCCTCTCATAGTGGTGGAGTGTTGTGATGCCCCGAGACCGTTGCACCAGGTGTCTTCCAGTTATTCGTTGTCATTGCCATGTCATTTGCTTGCGTGTCGCATATCGTCATGTCATCATGTGCATTACATCATCATGTTTACGAAACTTGCATTCGTCCGGGTTCTTCGAGTTCTCTCCGTTGTCCGTTCTGAGCCCGACCACACTTGCACGCGCCCGTGGCACGTCCGAAATATTATTTTATAAGTGGCCGGAAAATGTTCTCGGAATGGGTTGAAAGTTGGCGTGTGGTCTTATTATAGTGTAGATAGACCGCCTGTCAAGTTTCATCGTATTCGGAGTCCGTTTGACGCCCCAACGGATAACTATAGCGGCAGTATAGCCGGTCTATCGTCGGACGTTTTCGGTCTCCGGAAACTGCTGTCGGGCTCTCTCTCTCTTTTCTCCTCTCAGCCTCGCCACAGTCCACCTAGGCCCATGCCTACCCTCTCTACACATTTCATCCACCCCTCGCGCGCGTCCGAAAGCTGTCCCGGACCCGACCCGGACTGTCGCCACCGTTGTGTCCGGATCATCCCCAAACATCTACAAAACGTCTCCGTTTTGTTAATGTGACTTCCTAACATAGTTATTTGCGACCGTCCGATTACGATCGAAGGTACCGGATAGCCCCTAATTTATCCCACCTGCTATTTATATACAGATGAAACCCTAAATTCTAGCCCTCTTGTCCCATCGCGCCGCCACCTACCTTTCTTCCTCGGGATCCCCTCATTCCCCCGATCCAATCCCACCAACCAGCTCCACCCCTCAATTTCATCACCGAGCCAACCGACGTCCTCCCTGCGTAGCCGCGCCCCTCGCCCCGATCATGTCAATCGAGGCCCAGCCTCCTCTCGCTCATGCGCGAGCATGCGCCCAGGAACTCGAGCGGGGGAGCCCCGATCCCGCAGCACCAGGCGCCCTAGCATCCTCATCGCCCCGCAGCTCCAGCGCGTCACCCCCTTCCCGTGGCCGCGTTAAGCTCCCTCTGCATCGCCAGAATCCGGCTGGGTCCATGCCTCCCCTGCAGCCCTGCACCGCCAAGATCCTCCCGCGGCCGCGCCACCGTTCGTCGCTAGGCCAGACTCCCTCGCCCTTTCTCCTGCTCCCCTTCCCTTTCTTCCCCATCTCTCTCCTGTGATTCACCCTCTCTCCCTGTCTTGTTTGAAACAGAGAACTCCCGCAGGGTTCGTCGCCAACGGACGCCATGGCCACCTGAGTTCTTCCATGCTGGCCTGCTACCTCGCCTCGCCGACCCTAACTGGCCCGGATCCGCGTCTCCGACCACCAAGCCAGCCTCGAGCCCCGCTCCCCTCCGTCCTCCACCTTCCCTCCATCACGCCGCCCGTGGCCGAGCCCCTTGCCGCTGCGTGCTTTGCTTTCCTGGTTCGAGCAGCAGTAGCGAGCGCCGCCGCGCGTTGACCCGCGCCTGGACTGTGACCAACGCGTCCAGGGCCCAGCGAGCCTCCTCAGCCTGGCAGCGACCGGCCCAGCCGCGTGCCTCATCCAGCCCAGCACCAACCGGGCCAAGCCCGATGTGAGAAGCCCCCCTCCAGCCCCTGTGCATTGTTGGGCCAACCAGATTCAGCCCGTTGCGTATTTTTTTCCTGCTGCTGCATTTAGCTAATATCCAGAGTTGGCAGTTTTGCAGAAAAGCCCTCATACTTCATCCATTTAATAACACCCAAACTGTGCATCATATGTAAAAACTCCAAATATGAAACTTGCTTAGAATTTCATCTAGTTTAATAATATCCAACTTTCATCTATGTTTAAAATGATTAAGATGTTGTTTGTTTAAACTTGCTTAATTAACTTGCTAAAATGATTTATTTCATAACTAAATAACCGTACCTTGGAATTTAATAATTTTTTTATGTAAATGGGGTAGAAAAATGCCTAGTTTAACATGGTGGCTTTACTTTGCATGTTTAACAACTCTAAAATATGGTTTAGGGCAGAATAGGACCAAACCTAATATATGCACATGAGGAGTTTCCGGATTTGTTGTTCATTGCTTCCGGCCTCATTTAAACTTGACAAGATAGGTAGTTTTACTTTGCTTCACCCTCTTGCCATGTTTATCAACATTTAATATTGTTGGGTACATAAACAAGATCGAACTAAATAACTTGAATGTGGTGTTTCGTCAATATGTAAAGGAGTTGCATATTGAGCTCCACTTAATTTGTAGGGTTGTTTGTGCACTTTGCCATGCCATGCCTCATTAACCGGACATGCATCATACTTGTTGTGCATCATGCCATGTTTATGTGATGGTTGTTTACTATGTTGTTTGCTTCTTTCCGGGTTACCTCTCGCGTTAGCTTCGGTTTTGTTCCGGAGTTGTGAGGCACCGTTCATCTACGTCTGTTTGTCTTCTTCATGGACTCGTTCTTCTTCCTTGCGGGAATTCAGGCAAGATGGCCATACCCTCAAAATCACTTCTATCTTTGCTTGCTAGATGCTCGCTCTTTTGCTATGCCTATGTTGCGATACCTACCACTTGTTTATCATGCCTCCCATATTGTCGAACCAAGCCTCTAACCCACCTTGTCCTAGCAAACCGTTGTTTGGCTATGTTACCGCTTTGCTCAGCCCCTCTTATAGCGTTTTTAGTTGCAGGTGAAGATTGAAGTTTGTTCCTTGTTGGAACATGGAGATGTTGTTCCCTGTTGGAACATGTTTACTTGTTGGGATATCACAATATCTCTTATTTAATTAATGCATCTATATACTTGGTAAAGGGTGGAAGGCTCGGCCGTATGCCTGGTGTTTTGTTCCACTCTTGCTGCCCTAGTCTCCGTCATATCGGCGTTATGTTCCTGGATTTTGTGTTCCTTACGCGGTTGGGCTATAATGGGAACCCCTTGACAGTTCGCCTTGAATAAAACTCCTCCAGCAATGCCCAACCTTGGTTTTACCATTTTCCACCTAGCCTTTTCTTTCCCTTGGGTTCTGCAGACTCAAGGGTCATCATTATTTTAAACCCCCGGGCCAGTGCTCCTCTGAGTGTTGGTCTACCTCGTCAGCCGCCGGTCGCCACCAGGGGCAACTCTGGGCTGGCCTACCGGAAGTTTAGACAATCTGAGTGTGCCCTGAGAACGAGATATGTGCAGCTCCTATCGGCATTTGTCGACACATTCTTGCGGTGTTGCTGGATTTGTTTTAACTTGTCGAAGTTGTCTTGTAGAACCAGGATGCCGAGTCTGATCGGAATGTCTCAGGAGAAGGTATATCCTTCGTTGACCGTGAGAGCTTGTCATGGGCTAAGTTGGGACTCCCCTGCAGGGATTTGAACTTTCGAAAGCCGTGCCTGCGGTTATGGGCAGATGGGAATTTGTTAACGTACGGTTGTAGAAAACCTAAAGTTGACCTTAATTAAAATACATCAACCGCGTGTGTAACCATGATGGTCTCTTCTCGGCGGAGTCCAAGAAGTGAACACGGTGTTGGAGTAATGCTTGACGTAGGTTGTTCTAGGATCACTTCTTGATCATAGATTTCTCGCACATGCTTTGCCTTCTCTTCTCGCTCTCATTTGTGTATGTTGGCCACCAAATATGGTAGTCGCTTGCTGCAGCTCCACCTCATACCTTTTACCCTTCCTATAAGCTTAAATAGTCTTGATCGCGGGGGTGTGAGATTGCTGAGTCCCCGTGACTCACAGATACTTCCAAAACCAACTTGCAGGTGTCGTTGAACCGTGCAGATGGCGCAACCAAGCTCAAGGAGGATCTTGATGAAGACCTAGTCCTTTGTCTTGTTTCATTTCTAGTTGATCAGTAGTGGAGCCTAGTTGGGGTCGATCGGTGATCTGTGTAGCATTTGGGGTAGTCTTCTTTTATTTTGGGTTCCGTAGTCGGACCTTGATTGTATCTGGTTGATGTAATTCTTTATTCATGTATTTGTGTGAAGTGGCGATTGTGTGAAGTGGCTTGGCTGTTGCTCGTCTCCTTCATCAGGTGATAGAACGAAGGCGCAGCGGCACTGAACAGTGAAGCAGCAGCTACAGCGAGGCAGCGGTGCCATGGTGAGCTCGCAGGCGAGAACGACGATGAACTTGACGCGCTGGAGGTGGAGGGGAACACGATGAGGTGGACGACAGCGGCAAGCTCGATAGCACGGCTGGTGGCGGAGCTCGCCGGGCGGCGGAGGCGCGGCGCTGGCGAAGGGAGGCCACGGTAGAGGAACGGGTCTCCGACGACGAGGCGCAGCAGTGACAGCGGCCATGGAGGACGGCGGCGTTGAGGCGGGGTAGAGCAGAGGTGGTGACGGGCGTGAGGAGGGAATGGCCGCCCGGCTCCGCAAGCTCCTGGCGGAAGAGGAGAAGCTGCAGGGGCGGAGTTTGGCGGCGTCTCCCTGATGCGTGCGGGGCTGGAAGGAGCGGAGCGGGGATGGCAGGGCGTGGTTCCTCGCTCCTCTCTCTGGCGAAGCAGGGAAGGAGGGGATCGAGGGAGAGGGCGCTGCGAGCGAGAGAGAGGGAGGCGCAGGTGGGAACGACCGAACGAGGAGGGGATCGGCTAGGAGATGGAGATCGGGCCTCTCCTGGCGGCGCTGGTGGGAAGACGAGGGAAGGGAGTGGGGAGCAAGAGGCTGGGCCTAGGGTTAGAAGTGGCCTTGGAGGCCGGCCTGGGTGTGGGTGAACCAAGTGGGCTGGGGCGGAAATTTGCCTATGGAGGCCTAGTCCAGGAAAACCTTTTTCTTTTTCATTACCCTCTGTTTATATAAATAAACTGTTTCAATAAAAGAAAAAGGTCAGGGAGCTAGAAGATAAGTTTTTCGGATATAAAAATATCCTCAAACTCCTGGAACTATACTCTATTTGATAAAATTGCCTTGGATATCTTTAGAGGTAGAAAAATAAAACAAGTTTAAATATGATTCAAACTTGAGGCATTTTTTAACCTAACCAAAACAACTCCAAATGATCTGAAATTTGATAGAGAGGTTGAAGGCATGGTCGAGAATTTATAGGAAAAGAATGAACATTAATAGAGAAGGGGAAAGTGGCACTTGCAAAAGAAAGGAACCAGAAGGAAAAGAGAAGGAGATGATGCATGGGACAAAGGCATTGGGATATTTTGCAAGTGGGTTTGCGGTAAATCCAAACGAATGGAAATATTTACTATAGCTCTCTAAATATCAAGAGGATATGTATTAAAGAGAATCATCATGTGAATTCCCTCGGTTTAAATGGACCAAAGATCCATGCAATTTATTTAGTGAGTTTTAAAACGGGTTGCATGATGACATGATGCAATGCACATGATGCAAAGATGAAATGCAACGGACCAAACAAATCACACGACGAAATTCGGAAATCATGGAAGGCACCTGAAGCTCCGGTCTTGGGGCGTTACAACACTCCACCACTACGAGAGGATCTCGTCCCGAGATCTAGGATGGCACTGGAGGGAAAAAGAAGAGGAAGAGAAGAGGTAAACTAAGTTCCTTCTTTGAAAAACGAGTGAGACCAAAGAACCTTGAAAGGTTAAGCCATTTCCGAGAATAGAATAAACGGAGATGAACGAAGTTGAAGACACTCCGTTAAGAAAGAGGAAAAGAAAGAGCCGATTCAGGTAGCACTTCGGTTGAAAAGAGATGAAAGACTTGATAAGGCGAAAAGAACTTGAGCAAAAAGGGCACAACACTCCGGTTAAATGGATAAACCAAGAAAAGAACGCGATCCTGACAAAACAAAAAGATGGGCTAAAAAGAGCAACATCACAAAGCCTCCGGAACAAAAGTAAGAATGGAATGGGATGAACGAAGGGAAACATATCTCGAGCGAGCACGCTTACAACAAAAGCTAGAACGGGGTTGTTGGAAAACCAACAACGAAAAGAATAAGCTTGATATGGTCTTATGGAATACATCTCAAATTATGAGGTGACAACCTGCCACTCACGGGAAAAGAATTGGATTGATATCAACAAGGAGACGAGAAAGTATTTCATCGGGAGGATAAAGAAGAACTTGGGTCCTTTATAAGCACCATAGATAGCAACAATCCTTAGGGAAGGCTTTAGGTGAAATATAACCCAAGACAACTCCAAAGAAGAGATTGATGCATTTAAAATATCTCATTCTTAACGACATGTGAATCATGAAACATGAACTCAAATTATCAAGAATGACATAGCAGCACCTTAAATGGTACGGAAGAAAGAATTGCACTCCGGATTGCAAGATGAAGAATGCTTGAGTTCCTTTGAAAAGAATCTCAAAGAACACTTCGAGAAGCAATTAAATCTTTGATGAACCGACATGTAGAGCCTCCACGAAGAACTCCGGTAATCAAAAGGATAACGAAAAGAAAGAGAAGTTGAAAACACAAGGTGAAACCTTGTAATGCTTTAGATGGATCTCCATGACGAGATAATTGAGAGATTGGAACTCAGTGAAAAGAAAAGATGAATCAAGTTCGACCGAGAATTTTGATGAGGCTCCAGAATAAGGAATTGAATCATTTGGATGAAACAAGAATAAGAATTACATTATGCTTATCCTTCACCAATTAAGTTGATGACAATCAACGGATTTTTGCATACTACTTATTCTCGTAAAAAGGGTTAAGATAGATATAACGTCAACTTGAGAGAGGTCTTCAACGAACCACCGGTAGGATAGAAATAACAGTAAATTGATATGATAAACTAAAGAAGAGAAACTTGAATGAACCACCGTAAGAATTAAAAACAATCAAGGAAAAGATAGCGAAACACCGGGAAGAATTAGAGAACGAATGAAGATGCTTGAGGGAATTTAGTTACATGTGAAACGAATAGAACACGAACCGATTAGAGAATATTTGAAAGATGCACCGGTGAGATTTAGAATGATAACTAAAAGCTGAGAATGAATAAACCTAAATTGATGGATTCCAGATAGGTGAAAGGACTTCTCACAATCAAAAACAATTATGAGAGGATGGCATCAAACTAGAACCATGAATCTCTGCGAGAACGGATAAGATATGGAGGTAAAACTCTTCTTCGGTCTTCAAATGTTGAGAATGACGACGAGAAAAAAAACCATGAGTTGTTGAGACACTCCGGTATGAAAATTGGAAAGGTTGAGCCAACGATGAAAAGAATTTGAAAGATCTTGGAGAAATACATATGACTGATGATGAATCATACTTACGTCAAACTTTGAAAAGAATTTGGGATAGCTCTAGAAAAAATTAGAAGAGTCAGGTAAGATCTTGGGAAAAGACATGTGGGTTAGGGCCCACTCAAGTGAAACACCATTGAAAAGATTACTTGAAAAGAGAGATTGCACCGGTTGAATTAAATGGCTTGAATGAGATAACATCCTCGCAAAAGCTTGAACGGATTGAGAATGGAAACGAATCTTCTGAGATATCTTGAGCACTCCAGAACAATTGAATAGCGAGAAATGACTGAATATAAGGTGCACCGGCATGAAAAACATTTGAAACAAGGAAAAGAATGTGATCAAACACCGAAATCTTGAATTGAAACCACCGCAGAAGAAAGTGAACGAAGAATGATGAACCAGAAGCTTCGTTAACATCTTCTTGAGAATCACCAGATAAGAACATTGAAGGAAAAGAGTGAAGAGACTTCCATCAATAAAATGATACTTGACTGAGAAATCTGAGTCCTTGAAGAAAAAGGGTGGGTGGGTGGGAAAACAAAGGCAGCTTGGAACGAATGAAATAAACACCGTTGAGAAGAACTGATAATTGATCTTGCGGATGTTGACGTGATCGGATCCACTTGAAGAGAGACACACCAGTTGAACAAGATTGACATGACAATCTCGATTATCATGAAGGATTGGCATCCACAAAGAAGTATGAGAACACCATTTGGGGAAGGTATGGAATCAACACTTGACATTGAAGCAGCTCGAATACCACAACTCAAAACAAAACAAAGGATTGGCTTGCAGAATAAGCTAGAACAAACATATGACAGAGATTTTGTCTGAAGTTTTCGTGGTGGGGCCTACGCGGGCTCGATCGTACATCACCATCATGTACAAGGCAGTGCACATGACATACGAAGCGTCCCCGAGTTAGCACAGCCAAGGACTCTTTAAGACACAACGAGACCACTGTAAAACCAACCATGGATAGGCGGACCACTAGACGTCGAACCCCAATTTCATATCCTACATCTGTCGGAAAGATATCCTAAGAGCTACTTGAATTCCCACTTATAAACTCCCGAAATTTTCCGGTTATGCAATCAGGTGTTGGGGATACAGGGGAAGCATAATATCTCACCCAAAACTAACAAATCCTACATCCAGCTGTATCCATCCTTCAACTCATAACCAAGAAACCTTCGGAAATCGTTTACCTCAACCTTCGAAAAGCATCCGTTATACGAGTTATGGCAATACTCCCGAACTCCCGCCCCAGTACTGGGTGGCATCGAGGTTATCTCACCAACAACTGCATAAAAGAGATTTTCGATGACGGCGAAACTAAACTCGGGTATTCCAGAACTGCAACAATAAAATTGTGACGACAACACCTCGGAGCTCAACTCCCCGGGACACTGCCACAACCCCTAAATGACAGGAGGCACCAAGAACAATGTTCTCGTCACAAAACCATCAAAACGATTCCAAGATACCCATGTGATCCTAAAAAAGTTTTAGTGAAATTTGAGAACAGAAGAGTCAAAACACTACGTCAGGATGCCTCACCAGAGCGACGAAGGGACTGGGGAGTAAAAAGAAGTCCTAACTCTCCGATATATATAATTCCTAAATGACTCAAAACATTTCTAGACTCAATAACACCAGTGATTCGATCAAGCAGGGGCTCCTAAAGTCGGGGAAGGCTCTGATTACCAACTTGTAACGCCCTTGATGCGACTATATCTCCCACGTGTCGAAGCATGACTTAGAGGCATAACTGCATTGAAAGCAATGTCGCAAGTGAGGTAATCTTCACACAACACATGTAATACATAAGGGAAAGAGATACATAGTTGGCTTACAATCGCCACTTCACACAATACATGAATAAAGCATTACATCATCCAGATACAATCAAGGTCCGACTACGGAACCAAAATAAAAGAAGACTACCCCAAATGCTACATAGATCATCTATCGTCCCGACTGGGCTCCACTACTGATCAACTAGAATGAAACAACACAAAGGACAAGATCTTCATCGAGCTCCTCCTTGAGCTTGGTTGCGTCACCTACACGGTTCAACGGCACCTGCAAGCTGGTTTTGGAAGTATCTGTGAGTCATGGGGACTCAGCAATCTCGCACCCTCGCGATCAAGACTATTTAAGCTTAATGGGTAAGGTAAAAGGTATGAGGTGGAGCTGCAGCAAGCGACTAGCATATTTGGTGGCTAACATACGCAAATTAGAGCGGGAAGAGAAGGCAAAAGCACGGTCGAACAACTATGATCAAGAAGTGATTCTAGAACAACCTATGTCAAGCATAACTCCAACACCATGTTCACTTCCCGGACTCTGCCGAGAAGAGACCATCACGGTTACACATGCGGTTGATGTATTTTAATTAAGATCAACTTCAGGTTTTCTACAACCGGACATTAACAAATTCCCATCTGCCCATAACCGCGGGCACGGCTTTCAAAAGTTCAAATCCCTACAGGGGTGTCCCAACTTAGCCCATCACAAGCTCTCACGGTCAACGAAGGATATTCCTTCTAGTGTGAAGACCCGATCAGGTTCGGAATCCCAGTTACAAGGCATCCTCGACAATGGTAAAACAAGTCCAGCAACACCGCCCGAATGTGCCAACAAATCCCGATAGGAGCTGCACATATCTCGTTCTCAGGGCACACTCAGATGAGCTCTCCATACAACTAAAACCAAACCTCGAGTTTCCCCGAGGGGGCGCTGCACAGGGCTCTAGTTTGGACCAACACTCAGAGGAGCACTGGCCCGGGGGGTAAAATAATGATGACGCTCAGGAGCGCGACTCCCAAGGGAAAAGAAGAGGCTAGGTGGCGAATGGTAAAACCAACGTTGGGCATTGCTGGAGGAGTTTTATTCAAAGCGAACTGTCAAGGGGTTCCCATTATAACCCAACCGTGTAAGGAACGCAAAATCTGGGAACATAACACCGATATGACGGAAACTAGGGTGGCAAGAGTGGAACAAAACACCAGGCATAAGGCTGAGCCTTCCACCCTTTACCAAGTATATAGATGCATTAATTAAATAAGAGATTTTGTGATATCCCAACAAAATATCCATGTTCCAAACATGGAACAAGCTCCAATCTTCACCTGCAACTAACAACGCTATAAGAGGGGCTGAGCAAAGCGGTAACATAGCCAAACAACGGTTTGCTAGGACAAGGTGGGTTAGAGGCTTGGCTTAACCATATGGGAGGCATGATAAGCAAGTGGTAGGTATCGCAACATAGGAATAGCAAAAGAGCGAGCAAACTAGCAAGCAAAGATAGAAGTGATTTCGAGGGTATGGTCATCTTGCCTGAGATCCTGAAAGGAAGAAAAACGAGTCCATGAAGAAGACAAACGGATGTAGTCGAACGAATCCTCACAACTCCAGAACGGAACCGAAGCTAACGAGGGAAACAACCGGAAAGAAGCAAACAACATAGTAAACAACCATCAGATAACATGGCATGATGCACAACCAAGTAAGATGCATGTCTGGTTTAAATATGCATGGCATGGCAAAGGGCACAAACAAAACTACAAGTTAAGTGGAGCTCAATATGCAACGAGTTGCATATTGACGGAACACCACATCAATTATTTAGTTCTCTCTCGTTTAGGTACCCAACAATATTAAATGTTGTTAAACATGGCAAGAGATGAGGCATAACAAAACTATACCATCTAAACAATTCAAATGGGGCCGGATATAACAAATAACGAATCCGGTAAATCCCCATATGCATTTAGCAATTTGGTGCAACAACAACTTTAAACATTTAAATGTTATTATCATGATGCGAATGACATGTTTAAGTTATGCAAGTTTTATTAAAAGTTTGACAAGAGCATTATGAAGCATTTGTCACCGTGGTGGAAAGGAAAGGGGTGCCACGGCAATGATAACGAAAACGGTGCCACGACAGCGTACTGGTTCTGGTAACTCGATTGAGACACCGATGCAAAGGAGAAGGGTGCAGATGTGTGCAAAAGATGGTGGGGTGCTCCTGGATTCTGGGTGTCCCCCGAGTTAGTGGAATGGAAACGAGTGACAAAACGGACACGGTGCAGACAAAGGGTGCATCTCATCCAACATGCATTCATTCGTTCACGTGCGTCGTCTCGGGGTTATACCTTCGAGGTGAGACTTTCCAGAACAGATCAAGTTCATAGCGGAAGTAGATGGTCTCGCCACGTTCGTAGTGGTAGTAGTAGCACTCATGCCATAGTGCAAGTAGTGGTTCACGTAGATGGTAGCGGCACATAGCAATCGTGGACGAACTTGGAAGTTCATCGTTAGTCATTCACGGGTCTTCAGCGATGGTTGTGGTACACGTTTTGTAGAAGTGCGGGCGGCAGTAGTGGTACATATCTATCGTTGCACGGGTCTCTGTAGATGTTCGGGGTCACGGCGAGGAACTTGATGCATCGTTGAACTTGGCGTCCGAGGAATCCCGCGTAGCCGTACATGAGTCGTAGTCGAACTTGACGGTTCCGTTACACGGTTCTATGGAGACGATAATGGTGTACGAGTCTTTTGGCCCTGATAGTCGTACACACATCTGAAGAGGAACTCGGCGTTCCCATGCGGTGTAGGGGTACATGTCGATGGTCATCGTGGTACTTGATGATACGGGTAGTCGAACTTAACGAAAAATGGGTCTCCTCGGGGACTTGATGCATCCGAATTCTTCGGGTTTGTAGTAGTACTTGGCGTTCGGAGTCCGAGTCTTGCAGGTGCTGTACTTGGTGCTTGCGGTTCCGATCCGGGGGTGCATGCGTCCATGGTAACACTGCATGGTGCAAAGAGGCGACGACTTGGGCGGTTTTGGCCAAGGACTCGGGCAGCTTGTGTATCAGCTCGATGGGGCTTGGCTGCTGCTCGTCTCCTTCATCAGGTGACAGAACGAAGGCGCAGCGGCACTGAACGGTGAAGCAGCAGCTACAGCGAGGCAGCGGTGCCATGGTGAGCTCGCAGGCGAGAACGACGATGAACTTGACGCGCTGGAGGTGGAGGGGAACACGACGAGGTGGACGACAGCGGCAAGCTCGCTGGCACGGCTGGTGGCGGAGCTCACCGGGCGGCGGAGGCGCGGCGCTGGCGAAGGGAGGCCACAGTAGAGGAACGGGTCTCCGGCGACGAGGCGCAGCAGCGACAGCGGCCATGGAGGACGGCGGCGTTGAGGCGGGGTAGAGCAGAGGTGGTGACGGGCGTGAGGAGGGAATGGCCGCCCAGCTCCGCAAGCTCCTGGCGGAAGAGGAGAAGCTGCAGGGGCGGAGTTTGGTGGCGTCTCCCTGATGCGTGCGGGGCTGGAAGGAGCGGAGCGGGGATGGCAGGGCGTGGTTCCTCGCTCCTCTCTCTGCCGAAGCAGGGAAGGAGGGGATCGAGGGAGAGGGCGCTGCGAGCGAGAGAGAGGGAGGCGCAGGTGGGAACGACCGAACGAGGAGGGGATCGGCTAGGAGATGGAGATCGGGCCTCTCCTGGCGGCGCTGGTGGGAAGACGAGGGAAGGGAGTGGGGAGCAAGAGGCTGGGCCTAGGGTTAGAAGTGGCCTTGGAGGCCGGCCTGGGTGTGGGTGAACCAGGTGGGCCGGCGCGGAAATTTGCCTAGGGAGGCCTAGTCCAGGAAGACCTTTTTCTTTTTCATTACCCTCTGTTTATATAAATAAACTGTTTCAATAAAAGAAAAAGGTCAGGGAGCTAGAAGATAAGTTTTTCGGATATAAAAATATCCTCAAACTCCTGGAACTATACTCTATTTGATAAAATTGCCTTGGATATCTTTAGAGGTAGAAAAATAAAACAAGTTTAAATATGATTCAAACTTGACGCATTTTTTAACCTAACCAAAACAACTCTAAAGGATCTGAAATTTGACAGAGAGGTTGAAGGCATGGTCGAGAATTTATAGGAAAAGAATGAACATTAATAGAGAAGGGGAAAGTGGCACTTGCAAAAGAAAGGAACTAGAAGGAAAAGAGAAGGAGATGATGCATGGGAAAAAGGCATTGGGATATTTTGCAAGTGGGTTTGCGGTAAATCCAAACGAATGGAAATATTTACTATAGCTCTCTAAATATCGAGAGGATATGTATTAAAGAGAATCATCATGTGAATTCCCTCGGTTTAAATGGACCGAAGATCCATGCAATTTATTTAGTGAGTTTTAAAACGGGTTGCATGATGACATGATGCAATGCACATGATGCAAAGATGAAATGCAACGGACCAAACAAATCACACGACGAAATTCGGAAATCATGGAAGGCACCTGAAGCTCCGGTCTTGGGGCGTTACAACACTCCACCACTACGAGAGGATCTCGTCCCGAGATCTAGGATGGCACTGGAGGGAAAAAGAAGAGGAAGAGAAGAGGTAAACTAAGTTGCTTCTTTGACAAACGAGTGAGACCAAAGAACCTTGAAAGGTTAAGCCATTTCCGAGAATAGAATGAACGGAGATGAACGAAGTTGAAGACACTCCGTTAAGAAAGAGGAAAAGAAAGAGCCGATTCAGGTAGCACTTCGGTTGAAAAGAGATGAAAGACTTGATAAGGCAAAAAGAACTTGAGCAAAAAGGGCACAACACGCCAATTAAATGGATAAACCAAGAAAAGAACACGATCCAGACAAAACGAAAAGATGGGCTAAAAAGAGCAACGTCACAAAGCCTCCGGAACAAAAGTAAGAATGGAATGGGATGAATGAAGGGAAACATATCTCGAGGGAGCACGCTTATAACAAAAGCTAGAACGGGGTTGTTGGAAAACCAACAACCAAAAGAATAAGCTTGATATGGTCTTATGGAATACATCTCAAATTATGAGGTGACAACCTGCCACTCACGGGAAAAGAATTGGATTGATATCAACAAGGAGACGAGAAAGTATTTCATCGGGAGGATAAAGAAGAACTTGGGTCCCTTATAAGCACCATAGATAGCAACAATCCTTAGGGAAGGCTTTAGGTGAAATATAACCCAAGACAACTCCAAAGAAGAGATTGATGCATTTAAAATATCTCATTCTTAACGACATGTGAATCATGAAACATGAACTCAAATTATCAAGAATGACATAGCAGCACCTTAAATGGTACGGAAGAAAGAATTGCACTCCGGATTGCAAGATGAAGAATGCTTGAGTTCCTCTGAAAAGAATCTCAAAGAACACTTCGAGAAGGAATTAAATCTTTGATGAACCGACATGTAGAGCCTCCACGAAGAACTCCGGTAATCAAAAGGATAATGAAAAGAAAGAGAAGTTGAAAACACAAGGTGAAACCTTGTAATGCTTTAGATGGATCTCCATGACGAGATAATTGAGAGAACTTGGAACTCAGTGAAAAGAAAAGATGAATCAAGTTCGACCGAGAATTTTGATGAGGCTCCGGAATAAGGAATTGAATCATTTGGATGAAACAAGAATAAGAATTACATTGTGCTTATCCTTCACCAATTAAGTTGATGACAATCAATGGATTTTTGCATACTACTTATTCTCGTAAAAAGGGTTAAGATAGATATAACGTCAACTTGAGAGAGGTCTTCAACGAACCACCGGTAGGATAGAAATAACAATAAATTGATATGATAAACGAAAGAAGAGAAACTTGAATGAACCACCGTAAGAATTAAAAACAATCAAGGAAAAGATAGCGAAACGCCGGGAAGAATTAGAGAACGAATGAAGATGCTTGAGGGAATTTAGTTACATGTGAAACGAATAGAACACGAACCGATTAGAGAATATTTGAATGATGCACCAGTGAGATTTAGAATGATAACTGAAAGCTAAGAATGAATAAACCTGAATTGATGGATTCCAGATAGGTGAAAGGACCGGCGCGGAAATTTGCCTAGGGAGGCCCAGTCCAGGAAAACCTTTTTGTTTTTCATTACCCTCTGTTTATATAAATAAACAGTTTCAATAAAAGAAAAAGGTCCAGGAGCTAGAAGAAAAGTTTTTTGGATATAAAAATATCCTCAAACTCCTGGAATTATACTCTATTTGATAAAATTGCCTTGGATATCTCTAGAGGTAGAAAAATAAAACAAGTTTAAATATGATTCAAACTTGAGGCATTTTTGAACCTAACCAAAACAACTCCAAAGGATCTGAAATTTGATAGAGGGGTTGAAGGCATGGTCGAGAATTTATAGGAAAAGAATGAACATTAATAGAGAAGGGGAAAGTGGCACTTGCAAAAGAAAGGAACTAGAAGGAAAAGAGAAGGAGATGATGCATGGGACAAAGGCATTGGGATATTTTGCAAGTATGTTTGCGGTAAATCCAAACGAATGGAAATATTTACTATAGCTCTCTAAATATCAAGAGGATATGTATTAAAGAGAATCACCATGTGAATTCCCTCGGTTTAAATGGACCGAAGATCCATGCAATTTATTTAGTGAGTTTTAAAATGGGTTGCATGATGACATGATCCAATGCACATGATGCAAAGATGAAATGCAACGGACCAAACAAATCACACGATGAAATCCGGAAATCATGGAAGGCACCTGAAGCTCCGGTCTTGGGGCGTTACACACTAGTGCAAGTCCTCTCAACAATAATAAAATAATTGGATCACATAACTATCCCTCAACATGCAACAAAGAGTCACTCCAAAGTCACTAATAGCCGAGAACAAATGAAGAGATTATGGTAGGGTACAAAACCACCTCAAAGTTATTCTTTCCAATCAATCTACTGGGCTATTTCTATAAGTGTCACAAATAGCCCTAGAGTTCGTACTAGAATAACACCCTAAGACACAAATCAACCAATACCTAATGTCACCTAGATACTCCAATGTCACCTCAAGTATCCGTGGGTATGATTATACGATATGCATCACACAATCTCAGATCCATCTATTCAATCAACACATAGAACCTCAAAGAGTGCCCCAAAGTTCCTACCGGAGAATCAAGATGAAAACATGTGACAACCCCTATGTATAGGTTCATGGGCGGAACCCGCAAGTTGATCACCAAAACATACATCAAGTGAATCATGTGGTATCCCATTGTCACCACAGATACGCATGTCAAGACATACATCAAGTGTTCTCAAATCTTTAAAGACTCAATCCGATAAGATAACTTCAAAGGGGAAACTCAATCCATTACAAGAGAGTAGAGGGGGGAGAAAACATCATAAGATCCAATTATAATAGCAAAACATGCAATACATCAAGATCGTATCACCTCAAGAACATGTGAGAGAGAGATCAGACACATAGCTACTTGTACATACCCTCTGCCCCAAGGCAGAACTACTCCCTCCTCATCATGGAGAGCACCGGGATGATGAAGATGGCCACCGGAGAGGGATTGCCCCCTCCGGTAGGGTGCCAGAACGGGTCTAGATTGGCTTTCGGTGGCTACGGAGGCTTCTGGCGGCGGAACTCCCGATCTATTGTTGTAGCGACCCGACCTCAGATGGTCAAGTCTTTGTGCTTCAGTGTCATCCCTGGATCGGTAATGCTGACACACACAGTACTCGAAGGATTTATAACAGAGTAGCAATCACACACTTATTACATCGAATGTCTCCGAAGAGAACTTATTACACGAATATGGCTTAAGGCCATCTAATGCGATAACAGCGGAAGGCTTGGAAGATAAAGTGAGTCCATCAACTCCAACGGGATAGCTGTGCTACACGGCAATGACCTAACGAACCTTACTCCTCGTCTGAAAAGTCTGCAACATAATACGTTGCAGCCCGAAAACGGGTCAGCACATGGAATATGCTGGCAATATAACACAGTAGAGCAGAAACAGAATAATGCTATCACTACATGCATATATGGCTGGTGGAAAGTTGTATGGTTATAGTTTTTGCGAAAAGCCAATTTTTCCCTACAACAAAGGAATAGCTTTTAATTTAACTATCATGGTGGTTGAAACATCATTGAGAAGGTAACCCCAACTCAATCCCAATTAAAGTGATTAACAACCCAACAGTATTAATTAAACATGGTGAGATACATGTGATAACCCAAGTACTAGATACTCAAGAATTGTCCATAACAGGGGACAAGGCTAACCATGATTAGATTGTACACTCTGCAGAGGTTTGTGCACTTTTCCCCACAAGACTCGATCGCCTCCATTGGATTTCTCGCACTACATGGTGTTTGAGAAACGGATGACCGAGACACAGTCTTTCAGAAACGTTAACTCTCTACTCCGGGTAGACCATACCACACCTACCAAAAACCCACTACCTGCTGATCTACCTCTTCAAGAGCTTCACGTAACTTACTCAACTATGCTAGAGCCCATAATAGCTTGTGGCTACACACGGAAGTTTCTAGCATGAATCATCTCAGTTCCCTTTGAGCCTGGGTGGCGGTCCATAGGAAGATCACACGGGTACCCCAGGATTTCCAAAAAATTACAGACAACACTGGGTTCCCCAGGTGCCTCAATCCACCCAGTTGTTTGATTAAGTTACCACCTTAAGTTGAACCATTAATTAAGAATCTCACATCTGTCATGAATTTCACTCAAACCCAAACCACGTCTACGAGCATAGCATAGCAATATAAGCAATACGTAGAAGTAACTCCCAAGGGTTTGAATGTAACAGGGCAATAGGTTCTACCTCAACAACTACTTCCCAACCCACAAGTTAATGACATCCTAATCATGTAATGTTTGAGGATTGGAAATAATGCATAAAAACTGGGTAATAATGGGATATGATCAAAGTATTACTTGCCTTGCTGACGAATCGCGAATCCTAGAGACTCGTAGTAACACGCTTCGCACTCCGGGAATTCTATCACAAGCAAACAATAACATACATAAGTAACAAGCAACGATGCACAAACAAAACTCAAATAAGAGAGGTTGACCAGAAAGTTCAATTTAAGAACTCCGGCACGCAAAAAGAATAAAATCAAACGGGGCAACAAAAGTTAAACGGCAAAAGAAAGAAGCTTCGTCTACTAATCTGAAACTAGGCCAAATTTTACAGTAACAAAAACTTGTTTGAGTTGATTAAATGGAAAGAGGGTTTCGAGACGAAACTCCAGGCGCTTGAATTGCCTGATTCCGATAAACGAGCGAGAAGGAAAACAGAAATTAAGATCGGATCCGAAATCGCGATCAGAAAAATCGTGGAATAAAACCGAGAAAAAGAAAAACGATGAACAGATTAACGAACAAACGTTCGTTATCTAGATCTAAACGAAGAACGCGTTCGTTAAAACGAACGAACGAGCGAACGCTCGTTAAATAAATAAACCAGAGAAAAGCCGATCTATTTAGAAAAAAACAAAAACTAGGGTTTCTAAAAAAACCCGAACGGTTTTTCTTTAGAAAACCGGGGCGGTGCGGCGGCTACCTTGGCTCGGCTCCGACGGGGCGGCGTGGGGTGGTGGCGGGAGGCGGCGGGGGCTGCGGTGGCGGCTGCGGGAGGCGGCGGCGCGGGCGGCTGCAGGCGGCGAGGCGAGGGGCTGCAGGCGGCGGGGCGAGGGGCTGCGGGCGGCGGCGACTTGGGCTCCAGGGGGGGCGGCGGCGGTATTTAAAGGGGAGGGAGGCGGCGGCTGCTTGGGGAAGGGGCAAGGCAGCGGCGGCGGCGGGGAGTCCGGGCCGGCGGCGGCGCGCGCGCGCGGGAGGCAGTGGCGGCTCGGGCCGGCCTGGCTCGGCTGGGCCTTAGGCCCAGTCGGGCGTGAGATATAAATTTTTTAATAATTCCACCAACACAAGAAAAATCCTAGAAAAATAAATAAAAATCTAAAAATGCCAAAACAAATTTTCACCGTCTAAATAAAATATTTAGGATGAGTTGAACATTTTCTTGGCCCTAAAATGCAATTTTGAAAACGTGCAATTTTTCTAATGCAAATAAAATCCGAATAAAACCAAATAAAATCCAATAAATGATTTTAATATTTTTTCTCCAATATTCCAATTATTTCGGAGAAGTCATATTATCTCCACTCATTTGATTAATATGAAATATTTCGGAGAGAAAAATTATTAAAATCAAAATCCTCGTTTCATTATTTGATAAAAATCAAATATGAAAACAGGAAAATCCCCAACTCTCTCTATGGGTCCTTGACTTGCTTAGGATTTCGAGGATTGCGGAACGGAAATGCAATAAATCATGATATGCATGGATGATCTATGTATAACATTCCAAATTGAAAATTTGGGATGTTACAAACCTACCCCCCTTAAGATGAATCTCGCCCTCGAGATTCGGGTTGGCTAGAAAATAGGTATGGGTGGTCCTTGCGAAGATCATCCTCTCGTTCCCAGGTGGCTTCATCCTCGGTATGGTGGCTCCACTGAACCTTGCAAAACTTGATAACCTTACTGCGGGTGACTCTGCTGGCAAACTCAAGAATCTTAACTGGCTTCTCCTCGTAAGTCAAATCACTGTCCAACTTAATCGCCTCCAGGGGTACTGTATCTCTTAATGGTATATCAGCCATCTCAGCATGACACTTCTTCAGCTGTGAAACGTGGAACACATCATGGGCTCCTGACAATCCCTCACGTAACTCCAACTTGTAGGCAACTTCTCCCATCCGTTCCAAAATGCGATACGGTCCTACGAATCTCGGGGCTAACTTTCCTTTACCTCCAAAACGTTTCACTCCTCGCAAGGGCGATACTCGCAGATATGCTCTATCTCCAATTTCGTAGGTTACCTCCTTGCGTTTTGAGTCTGCATAACTCTTCTGCCTGGACTGAGCAATCTTCAGTCGGTCTCGGATCAGTTTTACCTTCTCCTCAGATTCTTTAATCAAGTCTGGTCCAAACAACCGTCGATCTCCTACCTCATCCCACATCAACAGTGTTCTGCACTTGCGTCCATACATGGCTTCAAACGGTGCCATCTTCAAACTGGCTTGGTAGCTATTGTTGTATGAGAAATCTGCATACGGGAAATTGTCATCCCAACTAGATCCATAATCTACCGCACAGGCTCTCAACATGTCCTCCAAAATTTGATTGACTCTCTCAGTTTGTCCGTCTGTCTGCGGGTGAAACGTTGTACTGAACTCCAATCTCGTTCCCAGAGTCTGGTGTAACTGATGCCAAAACTTTGAAGTAAACTGTGTTCCTTGAGCTAATATGATGGTCCTCGTAACTCCATGCAGACATACGATCCTGGACATATAGATCTTGGCCAACTTTGCACTTGTATATGTGGTTTTCACTGGGATGAAGTGAGCTACTTTGGTCAAACGATCAACTACTACCCATATGGAATCATATCCTGCTTTAGTCCTGGGTAATCCGGTAATAAAGTCCATGCCAAGTTTATCCCACTTCCATTTGGGTATCGGCATAGGCTGTAACAGTCCTGCTGGCTTCTGATGTTCTGCCTTAACTCACTGACACACATCACATACGGCTACATACTCGGCAATATCCTTCTTCATACCAGTCCACCAGAAACGTTCCTTCAGATCCAAATACACCTTGGTGTTTCCGGGGTGTATCGAGTATGGTGAGTCATGGGCCTCTTGAAGTATTAACTTCCTGATCTCCTGGTTGTTGAGCACATAAACCCGGTCCTCAAACCATAGGGTATCGTGCTCATCCTCACGAAAACCTTTGGCCTTTCCTTTGCCCATCTTCTCCTTTATCTCGACAATCTCTTTATGATCTTTCTGAGCTTCCCGAATCTTGTCCAGCAATGTCGACTGAACCTCCATTGTGGCAATGAACCTTCTAGGTACAATCTCTAATTTAAGTTCCATGATGTCCTTTGCTAATTTCTTCGGCAGTCCTTTACTTTCAAGGATATTAGCATAACTCTTCTGACTCAATGCGTCTGCTACGACATTGGCCTTTCTTGGATGATAGTGTAGCTTCATGTCATAATCCTTTATAAGCTCCAACCATCTCCTCTGCCTAAGGTTCAGCTCCTTCTGGGTGAAGATGTACTTCAAACTCTTGTGATCCGTGTACACATCACAACGGTTTCCAATAAGGTAATGTCTCCAAGTCTTCAACGCATGCACTACGGCTGCTAGCTCCAAATCATGCGTAGAATAATTCAACTCATGAGGTTTTAGTTGTCGTGAGGCATACGAAACAACTCTTCCGTCCTGCATAAGCACACATCCAAGCCCTAAGCGAGAGGCGTCGCAATACACTTGGAACTCCTTATGTATATCTGGCAGTACTAGCACTGGGGCTGTAGTCAAACGTTTCTTCAACTCCTGGAAACTTGCTTCACAATCTTCTGTCCATTTAAACTTGGTATCCTTCTTCAATAGTTCAGTCATTGGTTTTGCAATCTTGGAAAAATTCTCAATGAATCTCCGGTAGTATCCTGCGAGTCCAAGAAAACTGTGGATCTCGCTAACTGAGGTGGGTTCCAACCATTCAGTGACTGACTGAACCTTGCTGGGGTCTACTGCTATACCTTCTCCTGATATAACATGTCCAAGGAATCCGACTTCCTTCAACCAAAACTCGCATTTGCTAAACTTAGCATAGAACTGGTGTTCCCTGAGCTTCTCGAGAACTAAACGCAAATGCTCTTTGTGCTCCTCCTCGTTCTTCGAGTATACCATGATATCATCAATAAACACCACAACAAACTTGTCCAAATACTCCATGAACACCTTGTTCATCATGCTCATGAAATAGGCAGGGGCGTTAGTCAGTCCAAACGACATGACCGTGTACTCGTATGATCCATATCGCATTGTGAACGCCGTCTTTGGTATGTCCTTCTCTCGTATCTTCAACTGATGATACCCTGATCATAAATCGATCTTTGAGAACACTTTAGCTCCTTGCAACTGATCAAACAGATCGTTGATCATCGGCAGTGGGTACTTGTTCTTTATCGTCACCTCATTCAAGGCTCGATAATCAACAACCATCCTTAGGGATTTATCTTTCTTCTCAACCAAAAGTACTGGGGCTCCCCAAGGTGATGAACTTCTTCCGATGTATCCTTTCTCCAATAACTCCTTGATCTGTTTCTTAATTTCTTCCAGATCATTTGCGGGCATCTGATAGGGTCTCTTGGATATTGGTCCTGTACCTGGCAACAGCTCTATCAAAAACTCAATGTATCTGTCCGGCGGCATGCCTGGTAACTCCTCTGGGAAAACATCCAGGTAATCCTTTACTACCGGCACTTCCTCCTGAACAACTCCCGTAAGGGCATTCACTTGGCTCCTTTTTGGCACATGCCTAGACACATACTTAATCCTTTTTCCCTCCGGGTGATGAGATAAATTGACTTACTCGCACAGTCAATGCTTCCTCCATACTTTGACATCCAGTCCATACCCAATATCACATCCAATCCTTGCGACTCCAAGATAATTAGGTCGGACAGAAACACATGTGTGCCAATGGTTAAGGGTATCTGGTCACACCATCGGCTAGCCATATATTCTGCTCCGGGTGAACTCACTAAAAGAGGGGTCCTAAGGGTTTGGGTTGGTAGTTTAAACTTATCCATGAATCCCCTTGATATGTATGAATGCGATGCATCAGTATCGAAAAGAACAAGAGCGGTAAATGACTTAACCAAAAACTTACCTATTACCGCGTCCGGCTGCTCTTCAACCTCCTCCACGTTAACGTGGTTCACTTGTCCTTTGTTGAATGGATTGGGCTTCTTCCCAGCGCTTCCATTTCCGTTTCCATTCCTTCCTTCGGGGCAATCATTGGCATAGTGCCCTGTCTTCCCGCACTTAAAACAGGTAACCTGACTTAAGTCTCTTTTGGCGGGAGTGGACGGGTTGGAGCGGTTCTGATGGTTGTTAGCTCCGTTCCCATTCCCATTCTTAGCACCACTGTGGTTATGTGATCCTCCTCCAGTGTTGTTGTGACCTCCATGGTTATGAACAGGTCCTCCTGAGTTCGGGGTTAGGCGAGGCTTCTGCTGAGCTCCTGAGTTATACTTCCCTTGTCCATACTTTCTCTTGCGGCTCTCAATATGCTGTTGTTTCCCTTCAATCATAAGAGCCTTATCTACCAACTCCTGGTAGTTGTTGAAGGTTGCTACCATCAACTGCATGCTCATCTCATCATTCATCCCTTCCATAAACTTCTCCTGCTTCGCGACATCTGTGGCCACATCATCAGGGGCATAGCATGATAACTTGCTAAACTCATCCACGTACTGAGCCACAGTACGGTTCCCCTGGCGTAGGTTGCGGAACTCCCGCTTCTTCATCTGCATAGCTCCAGTTGAGACATGGGCGGTGCGGAAAGCTTGCTGAAACTGGTCCCAGGTGACATTGGCTACAGGAAAAGTGGTTGTGTAATTCTCCCACCATGAGGCTGCTGGTCCATCCAATTGATGTGCGGCAAAGCGCACCCTCTCATCATCTGTGTAACCTGCGGTGGTCAACTCCCTTCCAATACGGCGTAGCCAATCATCAGCAACTATAGGCTCGGTGCTACTGGAAAATACCGGCGGCTGTAACCTTAGGAAACAGGCTAGGTTGTCCACTGGCGGTGGGTTGTTGTTGTTGTTGTTGCCCTGGTTCTGAACTAGCAATTGCATCAAGGCATTCTGCTATTGGATCAACTGGGTGAGCTCCCGTGGGAAGGCAAAACCAGTGTCACATCTCGGAGGCATCTGATGGGTTTAGATGGAAGAGATTTAGAATAGAAAAGGGGTCTAATGAGAAGGCACTACCCATATGCACATGAGACAAACATAATCATTTCACTCAATCAATCAAGCAAGGGCATACAAACGGTCTAGAACTATCGCAAAAGTGCTCACTACTACTATATACATGGGGGAAATACTACTAATAGTTGGTGGTCATCTAGAAATTTTGATCGGTGGAAGACTCCATGATGTCTGCTCCAGCTTCGTCTTCAAAGTCATCATCACTAGGATCGGAATCGGTGTCGTCGATGATGATGTAGTCCTCGGGGCGTATTTCCTTGGGTTCTTCTTCTTCTTCTATTGGTGCTGGTCCTCCCATGAATACTCTGATCTTCTTGACTAGGTCGTCATTCTTCTCCAGTAGGATCTTGATTTCCTCCTCATATCCATCGCGGGTAAACTTGATTTCTTCCTCCAGTTCGATGATCCTAGTCTTCGCCTCCTTCAAATCCATCATGTCCGCACACATCTGGTTCTCCTAACGTCGAATGTGCTGGTTTAACTCCTGGATGAAAGCTGCAATGGATCTATCCTTCTTAGTGCTGATTACTTCCCATTGCTTGTCTCCGCGCCCACATATTTGGTAGATAGTGTCCTGGAGATCCCTATTGTAAACTTCTCCAATGCGTCCCATGGTGATGTGGGCTGCCATAATCTTTCCTAAACTCCAGGTTGGTGCATCGAAGGAAAATTCTATGGGTTTAGAGGTTGGCGAGAACGTCCTTTCTGGAACTTGTACTTGAATCATCCAGCGCTCTTCTTCTGGTAAAGTGGCATTGTACGTCCCAGTGAAGCTTGGTATTCCAATGTTCAGGTACCTAGTGACTTCCTTCAAGTGGCGTCCAAAAGGTGTGTCTTCATCTGGTTGTGCAAACTTGTTCTTCATCTTCGCCATCCTAAAGAGTAGAAAATGGAGAGGAGTCAGAAATGAGAAGAGAAGTGTGACCTAGGGTTTATCTTAGTGGTCGTGTCCTACACTCAGTGTGTGCTCTGATACCATCTTTTAGCGACCCGACCTTAGATGGTCAAGTCCCTATGCTTCAGTGTCATCCTTGGATCGGTAATGCTGACACACACAGTACTCGAAGGATTTATAACAGAGTAGCAATCACATACTTATTACATCGAATGTCTCTGAAGAGAACTTATTACACGAATATGGCTTAAGGCCATCTAATGCGATAACAGCGGAAGGCTTGGAAGATAAAGTGAGTCCATCAACTCCAACGGCATAGCTGAGCTACACGGCAATGACCTAACAAACCTTACTCCTCGTCTGAAAAGTCTGCAACATAATACGTTGCAGCCCGAAAACGGGTCAGCACATGGAATATGCTAGCAATATAACACAGTAGAGCAGAAACAGAATAATGCTATCACTACATGCATATATGGCTGGTGGAAAGCTGTATGGTTATAGTTTTTGTGAAAAGCCAATTTTTCCCTACAACAAAGGAATAGATTTTAATTTAACTATCATGGTGGTTGAAACATCATTGAGAAGGTAACCCCAACTCAATCCCAATTAAAGTGATTAACAACCCAACAGTATTAGTTAAACATGGTGAGATACATATGATAACCCAAGTACTAGATACTCAAGAATTGTCCATAACCGGGGACACGACTAACCATGATTAGATTGTACACTCTGCAGAGGTTTGTGCACTTTTCCCCACAAGACTCGATCGCCTCCATTGGATTTCTCGCACTACATGGTGTTTGAGAAACGGATGACCGAGACATAGTCTTTCAGAAACGTTAACTCTCTACTCCGGGTAGACCATACCAAACCTACCAAAAACCCACTACCTGCTGATCTACCTCTTCAAGAGCTTCACGTAACTTACTCAACTATGCTAGAGCCCATAATAGCTTGTGGCTACACACAGAAGTTTCTAGCATGAATCATCTCAGTTCCCTTTGAGCCTGGGTGGCGGTCCATAGGAAGATCACACGGGTACCCCAGGATTTCCAAAAAAATACAGACAACACTGGGTTCCCCGGGTGCCTCAATCCACCCAGTTGTTTGATTAAGTTGCCACCTTAAGTTGAACCATTAATTAAGAATCTCACATCTGTCATGAATTTCACTCAAACCCAAACCACGTCTACGAGCATAGCATAGCAATATAAGCAATACGTAGAAGTAACTCCCAAGGGTTTGAATGTAACAGGGCAATAGGTTCTACCTCAACAACTACTTCCCAACCCACAAGTTAATGACATCCTAATCATGCAATGTTTGAGGATTGGAAATAATGCATAAAAACTGGGTAATAATGGGATATGATCAAAGTGTTACTTGCCTTGCTGACGGATCGTGAATCCTAGAGACTCGTAGTAACACGCTTCCACTCCGGGAATTCTATCGCAAGAAAACAATAACATACATAAGTAACAAGCAACGATGCACAAACAAAACTCAAATAAGAGAGGTTGACCAGAAATTTCAATTTAAGAACTCCGGTACGCAAAAAGAATCAAATCAAACGGAGCAACGAAAGTCAAACGGCGAAAGAAAGAACCTTCGTTTACTAATCTGAAACTAGGCCAAATTTTACAGTAACAAAAACTTGTTTGAGTTGATTAAAAGGAAAGAGGGTTTGGAGACGAAACTCCAAGCGCTTGAATCGCCTGATTCCGATAAACGAGCGAGAAGAAAAACAGAAATTAAGATCGGATCCGAATTCGCGATCAGAAAAATCGCGAAATAAAACCGAGAAAAAAAAACGACGAACAGATTAACGAACGAACGTTCGTTATCTGGATCTAAACGAAGAACCCGTTCGTTAAAACGAATGAACGAGCGAACGCTTGCTAAATAAATAAACCAGAGAAAAACCGATCTATTTAGAAAAAACGAAATCTAGGGTTTCTAAAAAAACCCGAACGGTTTTTCTTTAGAAAACGGGGGCGGTGCGGCGGCTACCTTGGCTCGGCTCCGGCGGGGCTGCGGCGGCGGCGGCGGGAGGCGGCGGGGGCTGCGGTGGCGGCGGCGGGAGGCGGCGGTGGCTCCTGGCGGTGGCGCGGGCAGCTGCAGGCGGCGGGGCGAGGGGTTGCAGGCGGAGGGGCGTGGGGCTGCGGGCGGCGGCGACTTGGGCTCCAAGGGGGGCGGCGGCGGTATTTAAAGGGGAGGGGGCGGCGGCTGCTTGGGGAAGGGGCAAGGCAGCGGCGGCGGCAGGGAGTCCGGCTCGGACTTGGAGTCCGGGTCGGCGGCGGTGCGCGCACGCGGGAGGCGGTGGCGGCTCGGGCCGGCCTGGCTCGGCTAGGCCTTAGGCCCAGTTGGGCATGAGATATATATATATATATATATTAATAATTCCGCCGATAGAAGAAAAATCCTAGAAAAATAAATAAAAATCTAAAAATGCCAAAACAAATTTTCACCGTCTAAATAAAATATTTAGGACGAGTTGAAGATTTTCTTGGCCCTAAAATGCAATTTTGAAAACGTGCAATGTTTCTAATGCAAATAAAATTCGAATAAAACCAAATAAAATCCAATAAATGATTTTAATATTTTTCCTCCAATATTCCAATTATTTCAAAGAAGTCATATTATCTCCACTCATTTGATTAATATGATATATTTTGGAGAGAAAAATTATTAAAATCAAAATCCTTGTTTCATTATTTGATAAAAATCAAATATGAAAACAGGAAAATCCCCAACTCTCTCTGTGGGTCCTTGAGTTGCTTAGGATTTCGAGGATTGCGGAACGGAAATGCAATAAATCATGATATGCATGGATGATCTATGTATAACATTCCAAATTGAAAATTTGGGATGTTACAATTGTGCACCCCGATAGTTTTAGGGTACGTGGGTATATATGGGTGAAAGAGATACGTCATGGGAGCCACGAGGGGCCCACGAGGATGAAGGGCGCGCCCAAGGGGGGTGGGCGCGCCCCCCTTCCTCGTGGCTCCCTCGTTCCTTTCCTGACGTGCACTCCAAGTTTTTCCGGTAGCTTTCCTTCCAAAAATAACTTCTCCAGTTGGTTTCATTCCGTTTCGACTCCGTTTGATATTCCTTTTCTTCGAAACACTGAAATAGGCAAAAAACAGCAATTCTGGGCTGGGCCTCCGGTTAATAGGTTAGTCCCAAAAATAATATAAAAGTGGATAATAAAGCCCAATATTGTCCAAAATAGTAGATAATATAGCATGGAGCAATCAAAAATTATAGATACGTTGGAGATGTATTAGCATCCCCAAGCTTATTTCCTGCTCGTCCTCGAGTAGGTAAATGATAAAAACAGAATTTTTCATGCGGAGTGCTACTTGGCATAATTTCAATGTAATTCTTCTTAATTGTGGCATGAATATTCAGATCCGAAAGATTCAAGATAAAAGTTCATATTGACATAAAAATAATAATATTTCAAGCATACTAACAAAGCAATTATGTCTTCTCAAAATGACAAGGCCAAAGAAAGTCCATCCCTACAAAATCATATAGTTTAGTCATGCTCCATTTTCGTCACACAAGAATGCTCTCATCATGCACAACCCCGATGACAAGCCAAGCAATTGTTTGATACTTTAGTAATCTCAAACCTATAAGCTTTCATGCAATATATGAGCGCGAGCCATGGACATAGCACTATAGGTGGAATAGAATATAATGAGGGGGGTTATGTGGAGAAGACAAAAAAGTGGAAAGTCTCACATCAACGAGGCTAATCAATGGGCTATGGAGATGCCCACCGATTGATGTTAATGCAAGGAGTAGGGATTGCCATGCAACGGATGCACTAGAGCTATAAATGTATGAAAGCTCAACAAAAAAAACTAAGTGGGTGTGCATCCAACTTGCTTGCTCACGAAGACCTAGGGCACTTGAGGAGGCCCATTGTTGGAATATACAAGCCAAGTCCTATAATGAAAAATTCCCACTAGTATATGAAAGTGACAAAATAAGAGACTCTCTATCATGAAGATCATGGTGCTACTTTGAAGCACAAGTGTGGCAAAGGATAGTAGCATTGTCCCGTCTCTCTTTTTCTCTCATTTTTTTGGGCCTTCTCTTTTTTAGGCCTTTCTCTTCCTTTTTTTCTCTTTTTTTATTCCTCACTTGGGACAATGCTCTAGAAAATGATGATCATCACACTTCTATTTATTTACAACTCAATGATTACAACTCGATACTAGAACAAAAGATGACTCTATATGAATGCCTCTGGCGGTGTACCAGGATATGCAATGACTTATGAGTGACATGTATGAAAGAATTATGAACGGTGGCTTTGCCACAAATACGATGTCAACTACATGATCATGCAAAGCAATATGACAATGATGATGCGTGTCATAATAAACGGAACGGTGGAAAGTTGCATGGCAATATATCTCGGAATGGCTATGGAAATGCCATAATAGGTAGGTATGGTGGCTGTTTTGAGGAAGATATAAGGAGGTTTATGTGTGATAGAGCGTATCATATCACGGGGTTTGGATGCACCGGTGAAGTTTGCACCAACTCTCAATGTGAGAAAGGGCAATGCACGGTACCGAAGAGGCTAGCAATGATGGAAGGGTGAGAGTGCGTATAATCCATGGACTCAACATTAGTCATAAAGAACTCACATACTTATTAAAAAATCTAGAAGTCATCAAAAACCTCGGCACTACACGCATGCGCCTAGGGGGATAGATTGGTAGGAAAAGACCATCACTCGTCCCCGACCACCACTCATAAGGAGGACAATCAAATAACACCTCATGTTTCAAATTTGTTACATAACATTTACCATACGTGCATGCTATGAGACTTGCAAACTTCAACACAAGCATTTCTCAATTTCACAACTACTCAACTAGCACGACTTTGATATTATTACCTCCATATCTCAAAACAATCATCAAGCATCAAACTTCTCTTAGTATTCAATACTCTATATGAAAGTTTTTACTATTCTTGGATGCCTAGCGTATTAGGATTTTTAAGCAAATTACCATGCTATTTAAAACTCTAAAAATGATATAAGTGAATCATGAGAGTTCATCTATTTCTATAATATCACCACTGTGCTCTAAAAAGATATAAGTGAAGCACTAGAGCAAACGACAAACTACTCCGAAAGATATAAGTGAAGATCAATGAGTAGTCGAATAATTATGCAACTATGTGAAGATTCTCTAACATTTAATAATTTCAGATCTTGGTAATTTATTCAAACAGCAATCAAAACAAAAGTAAATAAAATGATGCTCCAAGCAAAACACATATCATGTGGCGAATAAAAATATAGCTCCAAGTAAAGTTACCGATGAACGAAGACGAAAGAGGGGATGCCTTCTGGGGCATCCCCAAGCTTAGGCTTTTGGTTGTCCTTGAATATTACCTTGGGGTGCCTTGGGCATCCCCAAGCTTAGGCTCTTGCCACTCCTTATTCCATAGTCCATAGAATCTTTACCCAAAACTTGAAAACTTCACAACACAAAACTTAACAGAAAACTCATAAGCTCTGTTAGTATAAGAAAATAAATCACCACTCAGGTACTGTTGTGAACTCATTATAAATTCATATTGGTGTAATAACTACTGTATTCCAACTTATTTATGGTTCATACCCTCCGATACTACTCATAGATTCATCAAAATAAGCAAACAACACATGGAAAACAGAATCTGTCAAAAACAGAACAATCTGTAGTAATCTAGATCAAATGTATACTTATGGAACCAATAAAATTCTAAAATAACTTTATGGACCTGAGGAATTTATCTATTAATCATCTGCAAAAATAATTAACTAAATAGCACTCTCCAAATAAATATGGCAGCAATTCTCATGAGCGCTAAAGTTTCTGTTTTTTACAGCATGATCGCAAAGACTTTCCCCAAGTCTTCCCAAAGGTTCTACTTGGCACAAGCACTAATTAAAAGCATAAAACCACATCTAAATAGAGGGTATATGAATTATTTATTAATAAACATGAAAAAAAATCAAGGAACAAAAATAAAGTTGGGTTGTCTCCCAACAAGCGCTATCATTTAATGCCCTAGCTAGGCATGATGATTTCAATGATGCTCACGTAAAAGATAAGAATTGAAACATAAAGAGAGCATCATGAAGAATATGAATAGAAAATTTAAGTCTAACCCACTTCCTATGCATAGGGATTTTGTGAGCAAACTACTTGTGTGAACAAGAATCAACTTGCATAGGATGGTAAAACAAGCATAACTTCAAAACTTTAAGCACATAAAGAGGAAACTTGATATTATTGCCATTCCTACAAGCATATATTCCTACCTCATAATAATTTTCAGTAGCATCAGGAATGAATTCAACAATATAACAAGCACCTAAAGCATTCTTTTCATGATCTACAAGCATAGAAATTTTATTACTCTCCACACAAGCAAAATTCTTCTCATGAATAATAGTGGGGGCAAACTCAACAAGATAATTATCATGTGAGGCATAATGCGATTGAAAGCTAAAATCATGATGGCAAGTTTCACAGATATCATTATTATTTATATAATACAAGTCATCACAATAATCATCATAGATAGCAACTTTGTTCTCATAATCAATTGGAACTTCTTCTGGAATAGTGGAATCATTACTAAATAAAGTCATGACCTCTCCAATTCCACTTTCATCAATATAATCATCATAAATAGGAGGCATGCTTTCATCATAATAAATTTTCTCATCAAAACTTGCGGGACAAAAAATATCATCTTCATCAAACATAGCTTCCTCAAGCTTGTGGCTTTGCATATCATTACCATCATTGATATTCAAGGAATTCATACTAACAACATTGCAATCATGATCAGCATTCAAATATTTAGTGCCAAACATTATAATGCATTCTTTTTCTAGCACTTGAGCACAATTATCGAAATCCTTATTTTCACGAAAGACAATAAAAAGATGAAGCATATGAGGTAACCTTAATTCCATTTTTTTGTAATTTTCTTTTATAAACTAAACTAGTGATAAAACAAGAAACTAAAAGACTCGATTGCAAGATCTAAAGATATACCTTCAAGCACTCACCTCCCCGGCAACGGCGCCAGAAAAGAGTTTGATGTCTACTACACAACCATCTTCTTGTAGACGTTGTTGGGCCTCCAAGTGCAGAGGTTTGTAGGACAGTAGCAAATTTCCCTCAAGTGGATGACCTAAGGTTTATCAATCCGTAGGAGGCGTAGGATGAAGATTGTCTCTCTCAAGCAACCCTGCAACAAAATAACAAAGAGTCTCTTGTGTCCCCAACACACCCAATACAATGGTAAATTGTATAGGTGCACTAGTTCAGCAAAGAGATGGTGAAACAAGTGGTATATGGATGGTAGATAAAGGTATTTGTAATCTGAAAATATAAAAACAGTAAGGTAACTAATGATAAAAGTGAGCGTAAACGGTATTGCAATGATAGTAAACAAGGCCTAGGGTTCGTACTTTCACTAGTGCAAGTCCTCTCAACAATAATAACATAATTGGATCACATAACTATCCCTCAACATGCAACAAAGAGTCACTCCAAAGTCACTAATAGCAGAGAACAAATGAAGAGATTATGGTAGGGTACGAAACCACCTCAAAGTTATTATTTCCAATCAATCCGTTGGGCTATTCCTATAAGTGTCACAAACAGCCCTAGAGTTTGTACTAGAATAACACCTTAAGACACAAATCAACCAATACCCTAATGTCACCTAGATACTCCAATGTAACCTCAAGTATCTGTGGGTATGATTATACGATATGCATCACACAATCTCAGATTCATGTATTCAACCAACACATAGAACCTCAAAGAGTGCCCCAAAGTTCCTACCAGAGAATCACGATGAAAACGTGTGCCAAACCCTATGCATAGGTTCATGGGCGGAACCCGGAAGTTTATCACCAAAACATACATCAAGTGAATCACGTGGTATCCCATTGTCACCACAGATACGCACGGCAAGACATACATCAAGTGTTCTCAAATCTTCAAAGACTCAATCTGATAAGATAACTTCAAAGGGGAACTCAATCCATCACAAGAGAGTACAGGGGGGAGAAAACATCATAAGATCCAATTATAATAGCAAAGCTCGCGATACATCAAGATCGTATCACCTCAAGAACACGAGAGAGGGAGAGATGAAAAACATAGCTACTGGTACATACCCTCAGCCCCGAGGGAGAACTACTCCCTCCTCGTCATGGAGAGCACCGGGATGATGATGATGGCCACCGGAGAGGGATTGCCCCCTCCGGCAGGGTGCCGGAACGGGTCTAGATTGGCTTTCGGTGGCTACGAAGGCTTCTGGCGGCGGAACTCCCGATCTATTGTGCTCCCCAATAGTTTTAGGGTACGTGGGTATATATGGGTGAAAGAGATACGTCAGGGGAGCCACGAGGGGCCCACGAGGGTGGAGGGCGCGCCCTAGGGGGTGGGCGTGCCCCCTACCTCGTGGCTCCCTCGTTCCTTTCCTGACGTGCACTCCAAGTTTTTCCGGTAGCTTTCCTTCCAAAAATAACTTCTCCAGTTGGTTTCATTCCGTTTCAACTCCGTTTGATATTCCTTTTCTTCAAAACACTGAAATAGGCAAAAACAGCAATTCTAGGCTGGGCCTCTGGTTAATAGGTTAGTCCCAAAAATAATATAAAATTGGATAATAAAGCCCAGTATTGTCCAAAACAATAGATAATATAGCATGGAGCAATCAAAAATTATAGATACGTTGGAGACGTATCAACGGCCTCCTAAGGAGAGGTGTTCTTGTGCTTGGTGAACTTGTGTGGTTGGGGATGATCTGGATGAGCTGATCCGTTTGTGCCCCTCTATGGTGGTGGCTATTCCTATTTATAGAGGCCCTGGTCCTCTTCCCAAATATTGAGCTGGAAGGGATCCCACAACGGCCAAATTCGAAGGGACACAACTAGTACAAGTTATCCTGACAAAAGTAGTCTTCGCCTGCCAAAGGCTCTGGCAGTGACATCATCATTGGCTCCAAGGAGACCTCTCTCCTGTTGTCCTGCTAGTCTTTGTCTTGTTGCACCGATGTGGAAACCTTTTCCTGATGCCTCGGAACTCATCGCCTGTGCTTGCCTCTTTACCACCAAAGAGGAAATGAGGACACTGCGCGCTGGCGCCCGCCTGGCTCCGGTCGTCATGGCTTGATGTAACACCCACATTGCGATAATATCTCCCATGTGTCGGGGCATGACTTAGAGGCATAGCCGCATGGTAGGCTTGTCGCAAGAGGGGTAATCTTTACACATCCCATGCACTAAATAGGAAAGGGAGAAAGAGTTGGCTTACAATCATCACTTCACACAATACATAAATAATACACACATCATCCAAAGTACAATCTAAGGTCCAACTAGGGAACCAAAATAAAGAAAGACAACCCCAAATGCTAGATCCCCGATCGTCCCAACTGGGCTCCACTACTGATCATCGGGAATGGAAGCATAGTAACGGCCAGAATCCTCATCGAAATCCCACTTGAGTTCGGTATCGTCACCTGCACTGGTATCCTCGGCACCTGCAACTATTTGGAAGGAACCGTGAGTCACGAGGACTCAGCAATCTCACACCCGCGAGATCAAGACTATTTAAGCTTATGGGTAGGAAAGGGTAGAGAGGTGGGGCTGCAGCAAGCACTAGCATATATGGTGGCTAACATACGCAAATGAGAGCGACAGGAGAAGCAACGCACGGTCGAGAAGCTATAAGTGATCAAGAAGTGATCCTGAAGCTACTTACATTCAAGCATAACACAAGACCATGTTCTCTTCCCGGACTCCGCCGAAAAGAGACCATCATGGCTACACACGCGGTTGATTCATTTTAATTAAGTTAGGTGTCAAGTTCTCTACAACCGGATATTAACAAATTCCCATCTGCCACATAACCGCGGGCACGGCTCTCGATAGTTTATACCCTGTAGGGGTGTCCCAACTTAGCCCATCACAAGCTCTCATGGTCAACGAAGGATATTCCTTCTCCCGGGAAGACCCGATCAGTCTAGGAATCCCGGTTACAAGACATTTTGACAATGGTAAAACAAGACCAGCAAAGCCACCCGATGTGCCGACAAATCCCGATAGGAGTCGCACATATCTCATTCTCAGGCACACCCGATGGGCTAGATGTCAGGTTGGTATAGACCCTGGTTGCCCAGGGGGCGCCGGACATTGCCCAGTTTGGACAAATACTCAGAGGAGCACTGGCCCGGGGGTTTAAAATAAAGATGACCCTTGAGTCCGCGGAACCCAAGGGAAAAAGGCTTAGGTGGCACATGTTAAAACCAAGGTTGGGCCTTGCTGGAGGAGTTTTATTCAAAGCGAACTATCAAGGGGTTCCCATAACACCCAACCATGTAAGGATCGCAAAATCAAGGAACATAACACCGGTATGACGGAAACTAGAGCGACAAGAGTTGAACAAAACACCAGGCATAAGGCCGAGCCTTCCACTCTTTACCAAGTATATAGATGCATTAAAGTAAATAAGATATAATAATGATATCCCAACATATCCATGTTCCAACATGGAACAAGCTTCATCTTCACCTCCAACTAGCAACGGTATAAGAGGGGCTGAGAAAAGGTGGTAACATAGCCAAACAACGATTTTCTAGGAAAGGTGGGTTAGAGGCTTTACATGGCAATATGGGAGCCATGATATAGCAAGTGGTAGGTAGCGTGGCATAGCAACATGATGCAATACATGACATGATATGCAAGACATGATATGCAATGCATATGCGTGCTCCGGAAGGGAAAGAATGATCAAGGCATCAACTGGGCAAACCAAGTGTGCCGCTGCAAAGATGAGATGATTTCAGTTGAAATCGATATAAAGATAACCGGAAACGGATGCACGGTTTGCAAATGGCAAGCAAAACAAGAATGACACGATTCTGCGATTAACAGCACGATGCCATCTAGAATGCAACAAGAAACTAAGCTACTGCACTCCAACATAGCAACAAAGCATATGGCAGTGATGTACAATATATGCTTGACAAAACATGAACACTGAGCTACGGCTAAATCACACAAGAGCAGGTTCAAACAAGCATGGCAAAAGTGCAAAAGATAGCAGCTTCACAGACTTAGTGAAAATACTAACATGTCAAAAACAACAGAGCATGTCATAACCAGAATTTTGATAGCAACTTTGCGAGCTCAAACCACTCACCACAGAGCATTTTATGACAATATAAGCACACCAATAGCAAGATGACATGTTCATGACGCTAACCATGGCAAGAGAAAGTTCATAGGATGCATGGATCACTACCAACAACCATGGCAAAATTGATTAACATGTTAACATTTTGCCAGGAACATTTTATAGCAAAAGTAGAGCAAGAACAAGACCTGCTAGAGCACTACATAATTGCAAACATGTTTACATGGCATCAAAATAACTGCAGGAAAGACTTTGCAAAATCCTAAGTCCCTGAAAACAACAACATTGCAGAGGCTACTTTGCATGCTTGTGCTAGTCACCACATAGACCATAAAAACACAAGACAAGCACCCCTGTAAATATGGCATGTTATAGTTCAAAAAACATGTAGACCTCAAGCTCATACGATGCACAGATCAAATGTGACAAAAATGACAAATCACCATGATATGATAAGTAACAACAGTTAACATTTTATAGCTCACTTGCATATGCAAATGGAATCAAAATGAACATGAACATGCATGGAAATGCTTCTATCGTGGAGAGCTCAACGAGACGAACAATTCGACATATCATATGCATGAATCGGAGCACCAGTCATTGAGATATGGCATGTCAAAGGAGGCATAAAAACATTACAGAAAAATGACTTAGAAGAAATTCAACCTCCAAAATTCCCAGATCTAGGGTTGGCACAGACTTCGAGGACCGCTGGGGTCCGCCGGAGAAACAGCCAGAGAAGCGCCGGGGGGGGGGCGTCGGCGAGGTCGCGCCGGGGCGGATCCGGCCGGATCTCGCCGGATCCGGCGCGGCGGCGGCCGGAGCGGCGCGAGGCGGTGGCGGGCGCCATCGGTAGCGGCGGGGGCGGCGTGGGGCGGCGGGCGAGCGCAGGGCAGCGGCCGGAGTGGAGCGGAGCGAGGCGGCGCACGGAAGTGCGGTGGCGCAGGCAGTGGGGATGGGCGGCGCAGCGCGGGACGGGCGATGGGCGGTGCACGGGCCGCGCGGGCCGGCTGCTGGCCCCGTGGGCTGGCGGCGGGTGGCGGCGGGCGGTGACAGGTGGTGGCCTGCGATTCGCCGGGCGGCGGTGGACGGACGTGTCCGGCGTGCGAAGGAAGGGGAAGACTAGGGTTTCGCCCGAATTTTCGGAGGAGGAGGCCTTTTTATAGGTAGAGGGCGTTTGGAGTGTCCAAATGAGGTGTTGTTTTCGCTCACACGATCGTGATCCGACGACGGAGGACATGGAAGTGGTTTAGATGGTTTATTGGGCTGTTTTGGAGGGGTTTTCGGCAGCAACACACAAGAGGCTTTTGCGGTTACCCGATTAATCGTTGCAGCATCAAACGAGCTCCAAATGGAACGAAATTTGATAGGCGGTCTACCGGTGGTGTACCAAGGCCACTTGACAAATCTCGGTCCATTCCGAGAACGTTTAACACCCGCTTACGAAAAGAGACAAGAGGGGTGCGCCGGTGCATGTAGGAGTGTCGGATTGTGAAACGGCGACGGGGAAAATGCTCGGATGCATGAGACGAACACGAATGCAAATGCAATCCACATGATGACATGATTTGAAAAGCATGACATGAAAAAAATGCAAAACGAAGACAAAAACCCAACCATGAAAGGAATCTCATAATTTAAAGCCGAAAGTGCCAAGAGTCAGAGTTACAAATATGGCATGTTACATCCGGGGTGTTACAACACTCCACCACTATGAGAGGATCTCGTCCTGAGATCTAGGACTAAAAGAACTCTTGATATTCGGAACGGAGGTGATCTTCGCGTTCCCAGGTGCCTTCTCGGTCGGAATGGTGTGACCACTTCACTTTCACGAATTTGATTGACTTGTTGTGAGTCTTGCATTTAGTTTCTTCAATACTAGCCATGGGATGCTCATGATAAGACAGGTCTTCTTGGAGATCAATCTCTTCGAAGTTGATTGTGTGCTCAGGAGTCCTGAAGAACTTGCTAAGCTGTGACACGTGAAACACATGATGCACGTTTACGAAGTTGGATGGAAGCTCAAGTTGATGGGCGAGATCGCCTCTTTTACCAATGATCTTGAAAGGACCCAAGTACCTAGGGGCATGCTTCACTTTGATACCAAAGCGTTGAGTGCCTTTCATTGGAGAGACACGAAGGTAGACATGGTCTCCGATCTCGAAAGCCAAGTCACGGTGCTTGCTATCATAGTAACTCTTCTGGCATGATTGCGTGGCTTTGATATTTTCACGGATGACTTTACACATTTCTTCAGCTTCTGTGATCATGTCGTTGCCATGAAGTTGGTGTTCACCAGTCTCGGACCAATTAAGAGGAGTACGACACTTTTTGCCATAAAGAATTTCAAATGGGGCCTTTCCCGAACTTGCTTGGAAACTGTTGTTGTAGGAGAACTCGTCATATGGAAGACAATCTTCCCAATTCATACCGAAGGAAATGACACAAGCCCAGAGCATATCTTCAAGGATTTGGTTGACTCGCTCGACTTGGCCACTAATTTGAGGATGGAAAGTTGTGCTGAAGCGAATGTTGGTGCCCGTGGCCTTCTGGAAAGAGTCCCGGAACTTGGAGGTGAAAATGCTTCCACGATCTGAAGATATCAATTGCGGAATGCCATGCAAAGAAACAATCCTGGAGGTGTATAGCTCTGCCAACTGAGCTGCTGTGATAGATTCTTTGATTGGAAGGAAATGAGCCACTTTTGTAAGTTTGTCGATGACAACGAAGATAGCATCATTTCCACGCTTGGACTTGGGAAATCCAGTCATGAAGTACATTTCAATATGGTAAAACTTCCATTCTAGAATAGAAAGAGGTTGGAGGAGACCAGTTGGTCGTTGGTGTTCTGCTTTCACCCTTCTGCAGACATCACATTCATTCACAAATTGAGCGATCTCCAGCTTCATTCGAGTCCACCAATACGACTGCTTGAGGTCATGGTACATCTTCGTACTTCCAGGATGAATGGATAGAAGAGAATTGTGCACCTCGTTCATAATGACTTTCCTTAGATCACCTTTAGGAACCACAATCCTGTCCTTGAAGAAGAGAGTGTCTTTGTCATCAACGCGATAGCACTTGTATTTTGGTTGGCTCTTGGCAATCCCATGTTTCACTTTCTTCACCAAGGAATCCAGGAGTTGTGCCTCACGAATTTGATCTTCCAAAGTAGGAGAGAGTTGGAGGTTGGCAAGAAAGCCCTCAGGAACAACTTGGAGATTCAGTTTGCGGAAAGCTTCACAAAGGTCCGGTTGCAAGGGCTTGAGAATTAAGCTGTTGCAGTAAGCCTTCCTGCTCAGAGCATCTGCAATGATATTGGCCTTGCCCGGAGTATATTCAATACTCGTATTGTATTCTTGAATCATTTCAACCCAACGAGTCTGCCTGAGGTTGAGGTTGGGTTGAGTGAAGATGTACTTGAGGCTTTTATGATCTGTGAAGATGTCTACTATCCTTCCCAACAAGAGATGTCTCCACGTTAATACTGCATGGACAACTGCCACCAACTCAAGGTCGTGAGTGGGGTAGTTCCTTTCATTGGGCTTCAACTGACGAGAGGTATAGGCCACAACTTTCTTCTCTTGCATTAACATAGCACCGAGACCTTGCAGGGAGGCTTCACAAAAAACTTCAAATGGCTTGGATTCATCGGGAGGAGTCAAGACAGTAGCTCTGACTAACTTCTCTTTGAGGGTGTTGAAAGCAATGTCACATTCAGGCGTCTAGACATACTTGACATTCTTCTGGAGGATGTTGGAAAGAGGCTTTGCAATCTTAGAGAAATTCTCAACGAATCTTCGACAATAACTTGCAAGACCAAGAAAACTGCGGAGCTGCTTGACATTCTGAGGAGGTTCCCAATTCACAATTGTAGACACCTTCCCGGGATTAACAGCGATGCCTTTGGTGGAGATGATATTACCAAGGTAAAGAACTTCGTCAAGCGAAAACTCACACTTGGAAAACTTCGCATAGAATTGATGCATTGATGCTCTCTGAGTTTGTCGAGTACCAATCTCAAATGCTTGGCATGATCCTCCTTATTCTTGGAAAAGACCAAGATATCATCGAGATACACCAGGATGAAATCATTTGTGTAAGGGTTGAAGATGAAGTTCATCATGCGAGAGAACGTTGGAGGAGCATTGACAAGGCCGAAAGACATGACAGTATATTCATAAGAACCATAGCTTGTTCTGAATGTTGTCTTGGGGATATCTTGCTCACGAATGCGAATCTGATGATAACCCATACGGAGGTCAAGCTTGGAGAATACTTTGGCACCTTTAAGTTGCTGGAATAGCTCATTGATGTTGGGAAGTGGATACTTGTTCTTTATTGTCTTCTTGTTCAATGGACGGTAGTCAACGCAGAGTCGTTCCGTTCCATCCTTCTTCTTGACAAAAAGAACATCACAACCCCATGGAGATGAAATCGGTCTGATCATACCCATACGCTCTTGTTCATCGAGTTGTTTCTTCAACTCCTTCAACTCCTCTGGTCCAAGCTTGTAAGGACATTTGCAAACAGGTTCCGTGCCAGGCTCAAGATCGATAACAAATTCAACTGACCGGTGAGGAGGCATTCCCGGAAGCTCTTCTGGAAAGACGCCTTGGTCTTCACAAACGACTGGAATCTGAGAGATGGCATTCAACTCGCCCTTCTCATTGAGACAAAACAGTCGAATGGTATGATTACAAGAAGCATAGATGATCACATCCTCAGAAGAGTGTGTCAATTGAATCTGCCTGGCAGCACAATCAAGATGGGCCTTGTGCTTAGAAAGCCAGTCCATCCCGAGAATTAGATCAATATCCGAGTCACCAAGGACCATTGGAGAAGACAGAAATTTATAGTCTCCCATCTTGATGGAAACATCCAGAGCCATCATTTTGGTGTTCAAGAACAAACCCGGAGAGGAAACCGCTATCGGCTTAGGCGAATCGACAGTATGCAAATCGTGCATGGATACAAAAGGCTTTGATATGAATGAGATAGATGCACCAGTATCAAATAAGACTCTTGCAGGAATATCATTGACTGGAAGATACCCATGATCACTTCTGAAGAATCCTCTGCCTGAGCTGCGTTCATCATGTTCACCCTTGCAGACTTGGAATTATGCTTGACCACTGCATTGCTGGAAGATCTCACAGGAGGAGGAGGCGGAAGGCGCCTTTGGTTGAAGCACTTGTTTGCATAGTGCCCTTTCTACTGACACTTGTTGCAAGTAACCTCTGGGAGCGGACGATGATAAGGACCACTTGACCTTGGAGTATGAGGCTGAGCTTTGTTCCGATAACTTGGGTTGGGTGGGTGGGAAGATCCATTGCCACCTTTACTCTTCTGCTAGTAGGGCTGACGAAACAGAGGAGGAGGCAACCAGAACTTCTGTTGCTTAGCTGCCACTTGCGAAGAAGAAGAAGATTGAACTGCATCCCTGACTCTCTTCTTAGATGCCTCACACTTGAGTTGATGTAACATCCCAAAATTCTAAATTTTGGAATGTTATAATAAATAGATAGATTTGACTGATTGTTTGATTGATTGTCTGAAAGTGAGTGAATTCGAAACTTTGGAAAGTTAAATGAGAGGGAATAAAAGGACTTTCCCAAACTTTCATATTTGCTTTCTGATCTCCGTGAATTCAAATCCTTTTCAAATACAAAACCCTCGAGAGAAGATGATATGACTTCTTCCATTTAAATTAAATGAAAGGGTATTTGAAAATATTTGAATTTCATTTGGAAAATATTTCCAATTCAGAAACTTTAAGCAACTCAATGATTTTCACGAGAGAAGATAAAATGACTTCTTCAAATTATATGAAATATGAGTTGGGAGTTTCAAAGAATTAAATTCAAAGTTCTTTTGAATTTAATTTTCAATTTGGAGTTATTTGAGTTTTATTCAAATTATTTTTCTCCAAAAACAAAATACATGGAAAATAGGGTAACATGATTCCCTACAATAGAAAATTGGAGAGAAATTAATTTGAAATCATTTTGGTATTTTAAAATGATTTTACTGGATTTTATTAGAGCAGAAGCACTCTTTGAATTATTTGAATTTTTCTGGATTTTATTTGACTTTATAAAAATGTCCATGTTGTAGAAAATCTTTTTTCTGAAAATTTTGATATATTATATGCCTATATAATATTTTAGTTTATTTTTGTTTTTTTTTTGTTTTTGTTGCCTGTTAAAAAAAACTCTTCGAACAGTGCCAGGCCGAAGCCCAGCACTGCTCTCTCTCTCTCTCCGCGCCAGGCCAGCCGGCCCAGCAGGCCGCGGCCAGCCCGCGCCGCCCCGTCCCCGAGCTCGGGCAGGTCTCCGCCTCCTATCCGACACCGCCACCGCCGCCGTGAACTCCACGGAGTCCGCCGCCGCCCCGCCTTGCACTCCACGCCATCGCCTCGCCTCCCTTCTATAAATGGCGCCCCGGGACCGCGCCACTTCCGTTTTCCCCGAAGCCGCCGCTCCTCGTTCCCCGTTGCGCCGCCGCCGCTGCCAGATGCGCCGCCACCACCGCTGCTAAGGCCGCGCCGCCTCCGCCGGTCCTCTGCTGCGCGGCTGCGCCACCACTGCGGCACCTTAGCCCCGCCGCCTCTCGCCCTGCGCCGCCTCCTGCCGCTGCTATCGCCTCACCGGAACCACCGCGCCGCCTCGCCTCGCTGTCGCTGGAGTTAATCGCCGCCGTCGGTTTTCTAAGAAAAACCGCCCCGACCGGTAAAACCGTTGCCCGATTCAATTCGGTTCTTTTGATTAAAACCGGTTTTTCTTAATAACCTAGTTAAGTAGTGAACGTTCATTGTTTTAGTCTTCGCAGCGAACGTTTTTCGTCATATAAACTTCTGTAGAGAACGTTCGCTATTTAGTATTTTTCCTTTTTCTTATTTATTTCGGCCAGGGACCTAGATGTGAATACTTTATTTACAGAATAGTCCCTGTTCTTCAAACGACTATAACTTTTTACTCGTTAGTCCAAATTCAACGAAACCAACGCCCACTTCTTCGTTATGATCCCCGCTATCCAGTAATCCAACTCAAACATGTTTTTGAAAAGTTTAAAATTTGAATTAGATCAGATTTGAATTCAAACTTCGTTTGATCATAACTTGAGTTTCGTAGCTCCGTTTGAGTTGATTCTTTTTGCAAATCGAAGCTCTTGACCTAAACATTCTAATAAGGCCAAATTCACATAATTTTGGTGCTGTTAGAAATTGTTTTATGTTGCAAGAGTTATTTGCTTGGTTTCGATGTTTTCCGAATTGTTTTCTTCGATCTTTTTGAACTTTTGAGTGATTGCTTATGTGTGGTTACTATTGATTGCTTACGATAGATTGACCGGAGTGTGACGAGTAGAGCTATCAAGAGTTTTGAGTGCGAATCATCTTCATCAACATTGCAGGCAAGTTCACACTTTGATCATACCTTTTCTACAACCCATGTTTTATTGCATTAGATCAATCCTCTCACATCGCATGATTAGGATCTAATTAAATTATGGGATGGGAAGTAGATGAGGTAGTACCTATTACCTGTATTATTATGAAACCTTTGGGAGTTACTTCTACGTTTCTTATTATGCCATGCTATGCTAGTAGACGTGGATTGGGTGAGTGATATCCATGACAAATGTGAGTTTGTTAATTTTAATGGTTTACTTAAGGTGGCAACTTAAATACACATCTGGGTGGATTGAGGCACCTGATGTCTATCGGGACTTGCCTGTTTTTATTTCGGACTGCCACCCAGGCTCAAAGGGATCATAAGATCATTCATACTAGAAACTTCCGTGTGCAGCCACAAGCCATTATGGGCTCTGGCATAGTTGACTAAGTTGTGCGAACTCTTACAGTGGTAGACTAGCAGATGTAGGGGATGTAGGTGCTACGGTCTACCCGATCGTAAGGTGCTAGCACTTCTGAAAGACTATGTCTCGGTCATCCGTTTCTCAAACACCATGTAGTACGAGAAATCCAACGGAGGCGATCGAGTCTTGTGGGGAAAAGTGCGCAAACCTCTGCAGAGTGTACAAACTAATCATGATTAGCCGTGTCCCTTGTTATGGACAACTTGAGTATCTAGTACTTGGATATCATGTGAATCTCATCATGTTACTCTAATTAATATTGTTGGGATGTTAATGAGTACTTTTAATTGGGATTGAGAATGCTGTCAACCATTCTCAATGTTCAACAACCACCATGAGAGTTAAATAAATTTATTCCTTTGCAGTAGGGAAAAATTGGCTTTACGCAAAAAAACCTTATAACCATAGAGCTTTTCCACCGGCCAAATATGCATGTAGTGATAGTCTTTATTCATCATTCTCTATGTTGTGAATTTGCCAGTACATTCAATGTACTGACCCGTTTCGGGCTGCAACGTCTCATGTTGCAGGATTATCTTACGACGAGTAAGTGATACGTTAGGGTTACGATTTCTACACTCAACTTTGCCATTGGTGTTGATGGGAATCCACAACCTTGTTGCTTTCGCTATATGGATTGAGGTAATAGTATTTACGTTACTTTATACATGTGATTTACCTCTATTATAAATCCTTCGAGTACTGTATGTGTCAGCATACCGATCCAGGGATGACACTTAAGCACAGAGACTTGATCCATTCGGGTCAGGTCGCTACAGTTGACCAGCTTCTTGCTTTAGTGCCATGTTGTAGAATTCATCAAACTTAGTCGGCTCAAGAAGCACGAGAGCTAATTGCAGATCTTCTCTGAAGCCACCTCTGAGTTGATAAATCATACTCTTTTCATCAGGGACGTCTTGTTTAGCGAAGCGAGCGAGTTTCTGAAACTCGATATTGTATTGATACACGGACATGCTGCCTTGCTTGAGATTGTGGAACTCCTCGTGCTTGCTCTCAGCAACACTTTGTGGAATGTGATGAGCTTTGAAGTCTTGGCGGAAATCATCCCAGGTAATCACACGACCTCCTCTGGAATCTCCATATTGTCAAAACCACTCAGCAGCTTGGTCCTTGAGTTGAAACAAAGAAAACTTGACAAAGTCCTCAGGCCTGACATTGCTACATTCAAAATGTTTGTAGATATCCACGAGCTAGTCGTCGGCGTCTGTGGCCTCGACACAGTTGTTGAAGCACTTCGGCTGATTTGCGAGGAACTGGTTGAGGGTAGCAAACTGAGGCTGATTGTTGCCTTGGCCTTGATTTCCTTGGTTGCGCTCTTGCAAGAGTTGCAAAAGCATCTGAGTGTTGGCGTTGGTGGCTGCCATGACAGCTTGCCATGCCTCCGGAGGTGGAGGTGGTGGCGGATTCTGACGCGTTGGAGGAGCCATCCTCAAGAGGGTGACATCTGTTAGCATCTTGAAAGACAGATATTCAAGCTGAATCAATGGATCGAAATTGCAACATAAAGTCTTCACAATAAACATTCGAACAAGGATGAATGAATGAATTCCAAAGTAAATTATCACACATCCATAAGGTGAGAAGCCACTTAAACAAAGGTAGATGAATAAAGCAACAAGGTACTGATATGAACAAATAAGTGGTAAGGATTACCCAATCACAAACCAAATATCTGCGGGAAGAAATACTAGAGCTACTTGAATTCCCACCTATAAAACTCCCGAAACTTTCTGGTTATGCAATCAGGTGTTGGGGATATAGGGGAAGCATAATATCTCACCCAAACTAACAAATCCTACATCCAGCTGTATCCATCCTTCAACACATAACCAAGAAACCTTCGGAAATCATGTACCTCAACCTTCGAAAAGCATCCATTATATGAGTTATGGCAATACTCCTGAACTCCCGCCCCAGTACTGGGTGGCGTCGAGGTTATCTCACCAACAACTGCATAAAAGAGATTTTCGATGTCGGCGACCTCAGGTATTCTAGAAAAATGCAACGATAAAATTGTGACGCCAACACCTCGGAGCTCAACTCCCCGGTACACTGCCACAACCCCTAAATGTTAGGAGGCACCAAGAACAATGTTCTCGTCACAAGACTATCGGAACGATTCCAAGATACCCGTGTGATCCTAAAAAAATTCATGAAATTTGAGGAGAGAACAGTCAAAACTTCTACGTCAGGAGGCCTCACTAGAGCGACGAAGGGACTGAGGAGTAAAAAGAATCCTACTCTCCAATATATATAATCCTAAGACTCAAAACATTTTCTTCTAGACTCAACAACGCCAGTGATTCGACCAAGCAGGGGGCTCCTAAGTCGGGGATGGCTCCTATTACCAACTTATAACACCCACAATGCGGCTATATCTCCCACGTGTCAGGGTACGACTTAGAGGCATAGCCACATGGTAGGATTGTCGCAAGAGTGGTAATCTTTACACATCCCATGTACTGAATAAGAAAGGGATAAAGAGTTGGCTTACAATCGCCACTTCACACAATACATAAATAATCCATACATCATCCAAAGTACAATCAAAGGTCCGACTACGGAACCAAAATAAAGAAAGACAACCCCAAATGCTGGATCCCCGATCGTCCCAACTGGGCTCCACTACTGATCATCAGGAAAGGAAACATAGTAACGGCCCGATTCCTCATCGAACTCCCACTTGAGTTCGGTATCGTCACCTGCACTGGTATCCTCGGCACCTGTAACTATTTGGAAGTAACCGTGAGTCACGAGGACTCAACAATCTCACACCTGCGAGATCAAGACTATTTAAGCTTATGGGTAGGAAAGGGTAGAGAGGTGGAGTTGCAGCAAGCACTAGCATATATGGTGGCTAACATACGCAAATGAGAGAGAGAAGAGAAGAAACACACAGTCGGGAAGCTATTAGTGATCAAGAAGTGATCCTGAAGCTACTTACGTTCAAGCATAACACAAGACCGTGTTCTCTTCCTGGACTCCGCAGAAAAGAGACCACCACGGCTACACACGCGGTTGATTCATTTTAATTAAGTTAGGTGTCAATTCTCTACAACCGGATATTAACAAATTCCCATCTGCCACATAACCGCGGGCACGGCTCTCAAAAGTTTATACATTGTAGGAGTGTCCCAACTTAGCCCATCACAAGCTCTCACGGCAATGAAGGATATTCCGTCTTCTGGGAAGACCCGATCAGTCTCGGAATCCCAGTTACAAGAAATTTCGACAATGGTAAAACAAGACCAACAAAGCCACCCGATGTGTCGACAAATCCCGATAGGAGTCGCACGTATCTCGTTCTCAGGGCACACCAGACGGGCAAGACGTCGGGTTGGCATAGACCCTGGTTGCCCAGGGGGCGCCGGACATCGCCCAGTTTGGAACATAAAATCAAGGAACATAACATCGGTATGACGGAAACTAGGGCGGCAAGAGTGGAACAAAACACCAGGCATAAGGCCGATCCTTCCACCCTTTACCAAGTATATAGATGCATTAAAGTAAATAAGATATAATAATGATATCCCAACATATCCATGTTCCAACATGGAACATGCTTCATCTTCACCTATAACTAGCAACGCTATAAGAGGGGCTGAGCAAAAGTGGTAACATAGCCAAACAACGGTTTGCTAGGAAAGGTGGGTTAGAGGCTTAACATGGCAATATGGGAGGCATGATATAGCAAGTGGTAGGTAGCGCAACATAGCAATAAAGCGAACAACCAGCAAGCAAATATAGAAGTGATTTCGAGGGTATGGTCATCTTGCCTGCAAAAAGTTCACAGAGTTGTCGAAAGCTTGATCCTCGTTAGCGTACTCAACAGGTTCCTCAGGAATGTACTCGTCTCCCGGCTCTACCTAAGGCAAGAACACAAGCAAAGGACCAACAATCAATCACGGTGCAATGCACAAGCAACATGATGCAATACATGGCATGATATGCAAGACATTATATGCAATGCATATGCGTACTCTAGAAGGAAAATAATGATCAAGGCATCAACTTGGCAAACCAAGTGTGCCGCTGGAAAGATGAGATGATTTCAGTTGAAATCGATATAAAGATCACCGGAAACGGATGCACGGTTAGCAAATGGCAAGCAAAAAAATGGCACTATTCTGCGATTAACAACACGATGCCATCTAGAATGCAACAAGAAACTAAGCTACTGCACTCCAACATAGCAACAAAGCATATGGCAGTAATGTACAAGAGATTGTTGACAAAACATGAACACTGAGCTACGGCTAAATCACACAAGAGCAGGTTCAAACAAGCATGGCAAAAGTGCAAAAGATAGCAGCTTCACAGACTTGGTGAAAATACTAACATGTCAAAAACAACATCATCAAGCACTGTTTAGAGCAAGCAAACGACATGCTACAGGAACTTATCATAGCAAACAAAGGCATGGAATGATTCTACTAAATGCATAGATCAAAAGTCCCTTGCTGTTCATGAGCCAAAAAGGCACAGAAGATATGATGGCACCCATGTAAACATAGCAAGTTTTATTAACAGTTTCAGACTTTGCAGAAAAACAGAGCATGTCATAACTAGAATTATGATAGCAACTTTGAGAGCTCAAACCACTCACCACAGAGCATTACATGACAATATAAGCATACCAATATCAAGATGACATGTTCATGACTCTAACCATGGCAAGAGAAAGTTCATAGGATGCATGGATCACTAGCAACAACCATGGCAAAATTGATTAACATGTTAACATTCTGCCAGGAACATTTTATAGAAAAAGTAGAGTAAGAACAAGACATTCTAGGCACTCCATAATTGCAAACAGGGGAATGGATGGATAGAGCATAACCACATGTTCAAAACATCCTTACTAAAGTAACTCAAAATGAGCACGGATATCATTGTAGCATCATGTTTACATGGCATCAAAATAATAGCAGGAAAAAGACTTAGCAAAATCCTAAGTCCCTGAAAACAGCAACATTGCAGAGGCTATTTTGCATGATTGTGCTAGTCACCACATAGACCACAAAAATACAAGACAAGCACCCCTGTAAATAAGGCATGTCGTAGTTCAAAAAACATGTAGACCTCAAGCTCATACAATGCACACATCAAATGTGACAAAAATGAAAAATCACAATGATATGATAAGTAACAGCAATTAATATTTTATAGCACATTTGCATCAACGAAAATGGCATCAAAAAGAACAGGAACATGCATGGAAATTCTGCTACCGTGGAGATCTCAACGAGGCGAACACTTCGTCATATCATATACATGAATCGGAGCACCGGTCATCGAGATATGGCATGTCAAACGAGGCATAAAAACATTGCAGAAAAATGACTTGGAAGAAATTCAACCTCCGAAATTCCCAGATCTAGGGTTGGCATGGACTTCGAGGATCGTCGGGGTTCGCCAGAGAAACGGCCGGAGAAGCGCGGGGAGGCGTCGGCGAGGTCGCACCGGGGCGTATCCGGCCAGATCTCGCCGCATCCGGCGTGGCGGGGTCGGACGGCGGGGCCGGTGCGGCAGCGGAGGAGCGGCGGGCGGCGTAGGGCGGCGGGCGAGCGCAGGGCGGCGGCCGGAGTGGAGCGGAGGGAGGCGGCACACGGAAGTACGGCGGCGCAGGCGGCAGGGACGGGCGGCTAGGTGCTGGGCGGGCGGCGCGCGGGCCGTGTGGACTAGCTGCGGACCCCACGGGCCGGCGGCGGTTTGCGGCAGGCGGTGACAGGTGGCGGCCTACGATTCGCCGGGCGGCGGTGGACGGACGTGTCCGGCACTGGGCGGACGTGTCCGGCGCGCGGTGGTAGGGGAAGACTACTGTTTCGCCCGAATTTTCGGAGGAGGAGGCCGTTTTATAGGTTAGGGAGTTTCGAGTGTCAAAATGAGGTGTAGTTTTCGCTCACATGATCGTGGTCCGACGATGGAGGACATGGAAGTAGTTTAGATGGGTTATTGGGCTGGTTTGGAGGGGTGTTGGGCAGCAACACACAAGAGGCTTTTGCGGTTAGCCGGTTAACCGTTGGAGCATCAAACGAGCTCCAAATGGAACGAAATTTGACAGGCGGTCTACCGGTGGTGTATCAAGGCCACTTGAAAAATCTCGGTCCATTCCGAGAATGTTTAACACCCGCTTACGAAAATAGACAAGAGGGGTGCGTCGGTGCATGTAGGAGTGTCGGACTGCGAAACGGACAATGGGGAAAATGCTCAGATGCATGAGACGAACACGAATGCAAATGCGATGCACATGATGACATGATATGAAAATCAAGACATGAACAAAATGCAAAACAAAGACAAAAGCCCAACCACGAAGGGAATCTCATATCTTAAAGCCGAAAATGGCAAGAGTCAGAGTTACAAATATGGCAAGTTACATCCGGGCTGTTACACTTGAGTCAGAGGAACCTCGCGGGTTGTCCCTTGCCTTGATCTCTCCGCCCCTCGCGAGCCAGCCTAGTGCGGCAGCCCTTGAGGAGGTGTTGCGTCGTATGCCTCGCGAGGCTTGGCCCCTCGCGAGGGTCTTGAGTGTTTGCTGGTCAAGACGGGCCGTACAGGGCCGCTGGTGGAGCCACGCCGCTGGCCGCAGGCAAGCAAGTTTGGGGACCCCCATTCCTAGAACGCCGACAGATGCCCCTGGGCCCAAGGCACGCTCGGGCTTGGCTTCGAGGCGAAGCCAAAGGACAAGTGCGGAGTGCCGCAGGCCCCAACAGCATGCGTCCACGGTTGGTGTGTGGCGACTGATTGGATGTGGGCATCTTCGCTTCCCCACGCGCCTCGACAACTACCTGTCTGACGAAAAGGCCAGTGCGGGCAATGCTTGCATTCATTGCTTTCCTTCGTCTTCCTCCAGATCCCCTCTCTCACTCCTTGCTTCTGAAATCTCTAGATCTGCTCCAATCCCCTTCCGAGATTCTGACCAATGGTGCCCCGAAAGGCCAAGGCCGCTTCGCCGCCGGCCTGGTACGAGCCGGCTCTGGGCGCGCCCAATTTCTCGGAGAAGAACCCTACCGCCACGCGCCTACTAACGGCAGGGGAAACAACAAGAAGGGGAAGACCAAGCTCCGGGCTAGCTCCATCGTGCCGAAGGCTTCGAAGAGCTCCTTCTACCCCTTCTTCATGAGCAGCGTCGTCACGGGCCTGGTTCCCCCCTTCTCCGACTTCTTCTACTCCGTTCTCCAACATTACAGGTTACAGGCCCTCCTTCTCCATACCAACTCTGTTCTTCTCTTGTCGATCTTCGCCTTGTACTGTGAGGCGTATGTCGGGGTGATGCCGTCCGTGGCACTGCTGCACCATTCTTCTTCTTCTGAATCAACGACTGCCACACCATGGGGTGCGCCAACTTCGTTGCAGTCGGCAAGGCTAACACAATCTCTAAGGCCGGAAACAAGACCAATGGCTTTAGGATCAAGTGTGTCATGATGGATGCCAAGTGTGTCCACCCATGGTTTAATCTGCCAGCGGAGATGCCCCAGTCTGACGAGGGGTGGTCCCGCGCGAAGCTTACTGACGATCGGGCGAAGTTGGTACTGGAGAAGATGACTGCCGACTTGAAGCCGGGTAACGCGAAGGTGGCGAAGCTGATGGGGGCCATGCTCCTGAGGGAATTCCTAGTGCTGTGGGTGGCTCCTCTCCAGGCGCGCTCGCGCCCCTTGTGGACGCTCAGGGACGGAGAAGACAAGTTTCGCTTGAGCCCGGAGGCCTTGTCTGGAGAGGAGCTGGCTGTGGCTCTCCGCCTCTTGGTCGGGGACGACCAGGAGTATCCGCCGAATGCCCACGTCCCCTTGTTCCTTCGAAAGGACGGGGCGTAGGTCGTGGCCACCATGCCCACCTTTGACGGGCGCTGCCTGGTGCCACCAGCACCCGCTGCAGCCATGGTGGCGACGGCGATGGCTGTTGGTGTTAAAACCGGCGGATCTCGGGTAGGGGGTCCCGAACTGTGCATCTAAGGTCGATGGTAACAGGAGACAGGGGCATGATGTTTACCCAGGTCTGGGCCCTCTCTATGGAGGTAATACCCTACATCCTGCCTGATTGATATTGATGAATATGAGTATTACAAGAGTTGATCTACCTCAAGATCGTAATGGCTAAACCCTAGAAGTCTAGCCTGTATGACTATGGTAATGAGTCTCCCCATTTCCGGACTAAGTCCTCCAGTTTATATAGGCACCAGGAGGATCTAGGGTCACACAAGGTCGGTTACAAAGGAAAGGAATCTACATACTTGGCCGCCAAGCTTGCCTTCCACGCCAAGGAGAGTCCCATACGGACACGGGTGCATTCTTCGGTCTTTGTATCTTCATAGCCCATCAGTCCGGCCCATGGCTAACAGGCCAGACGCCCGAGGACCCCTTAGTCCAGGACTCCCTCAGTAGCCCCTGAACCTGGCTTCAATGACAAGGTATCCGACACGTAAATCTGTATTCAGCATTGTAAGGTAGGTTCCTCCTTCCGAACTCCAAGATAGTCTTCGGACGTATTGCTCATGTCCGGACCTATAACACACACCTCACACACAACCGTAAAGAGAATATAATAATCCACGAGTCCAATCCGCTGACAACTTTTTACAACATGACATCATATCTGTCCAGTCATAATTTCGAACCTTTTTTTCATCTGCTGCCCCACGTCTTGAGGCGCGATTGCTATTGCATGTCTTGTCGAAGCAAAGATCGTGTCCCCTTATTGCGGGATTCTCATCAATACGGTCGTGGGTAACCCAACCGTGCCGTTTACGCAGCCCTTGGGAGTAGGCGAATTTTAAGGCGAGCGGGGGGCGTTCAATATTCACTGCCCTTATAAGGAGATAAGATTTCCCTTTCTTCTCCCACGCCTTCTCTCTTCCTCTTCCTTTCCACTCTTGAGCTCCAGCGCCCAAGTTCCCATCTGTTTCACACTCGAGCAAGCACTCAACCATGTCCGGATCCGAAGGACAAGGCAAGTGGATGGTCTCCTCCGTTAAGGAGGAGGACATTACTGAGCTTCGGGCGGCCGGGTATCTGGCGAAGGAAATCGCACACCGTCTTCTAGCCCAGGGGCAAGTCCTCCCCACACAGAAGCCAAATGAGAGGATGATATTCATCCCTCATTTCCTCCGTGTGCTAGGGTTTCCACTCCACCCTTTCGCCCACGGGCTGATGTACTATTACGGGATAGACTTCCACAATCTATCCCCGAACTCCTTCCTCAACATTTCGGCGTTCATTGTCGTGTGTGAGTCCTTCCTCCGCATTCAACCCCACTTCGGGCTATGGCTCAAGGTCTTCAATGTGAAGCCAAAGCTGGTGGATGGCCAGCACGCGGAGTGCGGAGGCACCATGGTGAGTAAGCTGACCAATGTCTCCTGGCCGATAGGTACTTTCATGGAGACTGTCAAAGAATGGCAGAAATAGTGGTTCTACATCACAAAACCCCGCGATGCCGGCTGGGCCTCAGCTGCCGAATTCAACTCTTATGCTCCAATGTGGCTCACCTCCAGGCTCGAGAAGAGCCCGAATTGGTCTTCGTCAGACGAGCTGATAGCGCTGCAGACACACGTCCAAAGCATGGTGGACAAAGACATCAAGCTCGTCGACGTAATCCAGGTGATGCTAGTTCGCCGAATTCTTCCGTGCCAAAGCCGAAGTCTCCCTTTATGGGATTTCAATCCGAAAAATCACCCTACCCTGAAGAGGCTCTTCGAGACTACTCACGAAGATGTCTGGAGGTTGCTCTTCAAGTGCAACGAGACACCGCCGACCACAGATTCGGACTGTGGGCACGACATTAACCACCCCGCCAGCGACGTATGTTTTTAACACACCCTCTACCTATTTATTTCAAGGAAGGTGTCTGAACTTTTATCATCATTGCCTCTCCAGGAATGGATGAAGAGGGAAAAGCGGATCCAATGTCCGGCTTCGCTGCCTGAAGAACCAGTCATCCCATGCCTAGCGAAGATGCTGGTGCCGGTGCCCTACAAGGCGCCAGAGAAGAAGGCCATGGGGAAGGCCAAGGGGGTCCGAAGTAGCCCCCGCCGCAAGGTCACTTCGGACATAATGTCCGAAGACAAGACCCGTTCCTCCGCTGCCGAAGACGATGACGAGGAGGAGGAGGAGAGTGACTCTCCCCCTGATGGGGGGGAGAATGAGGAGGGTGACCTCCATGAATCTGGAGGTGGAGGCGCCCAAAAGGTGGAAAGGCCCTCTCGCGGGCAACTCCACATGGGACATTGATAGCAATCCGGAGCGACACCCTCCGAACAAGCCCCTGGCCGCATTGTGAGTACTAAGAACTCGTACATGCCCATTTATTCGGCCCTTCCACTTTATGATATTTACATGGTTTAATCATGTTACTGCAGTCCGGCCCGCGATAGCTCCCAGCGATCCTCATCAGAGGACTCGTTGGACTCAAAGGAGATGGCCAGCGAGACACCGCCGGCCACTTACTCTCCCAGGGCCAAGGGAGACGACGAAGTGCTCTCCCAACGGACCTTCCAAGGCCAGGGAGAGGGTCCGGAGGCGCCATAAGGCGAAGCCTCCATCGCCGAACACCAGGGGGAGCCAATCCCCATGGAGACTGGGGGTGAGGGTCGTATTCAGTTCGGCCCTCAACCGGACTCGATTCCGGAGAACGGTACGGCTCCGTACTCAGGCACGCAACCTCCTTCGAAAGAAGGGGGTATGCCTATTCCATCGGTGACCCCTGGCCAGCCAGGGGTGCTAGATAATCTGCTGGAAGCGCTGCGAGGCACTTCCATTGTGGATGAGCACCGTGTTCTTATGGGCACGGTGATTGAAAGGGTTCAGTCCACCAAGAGCAGACTAACTGAAGGCTACAGCACCCTGCTGACAGGTTTTGAGGTAAGCGACGCGAAAAGAGAAAATACCCAATATAGACAGTAGCCCCTGAGACACCGTCTGATGTTCGGAAAGAAAAGTCGGACAAAGGATCAATCCTTCATTGTAGGAAACTAACTAAATTGTCTGAAATGAATACGCAGGCGTCGCCGTTGGCTGCCGCCTCACATACTGCCGAGGTCTCTGAACTGATGCGGAGACTGGAGCAGGCCGAGGAGGAGCTCGGCCAGGTGAGGAGGCAGCTCCAAGAAAAACAAGGTATGTCATAAACCGTTATGTATTCGAAAAAAGTAAAATGACATGCATTTGACCGAAGTGCCATGATATGTACAGAAGTGACGACCGAGGTCGAGGCCCTGGTCGAAGCCATGGGGAAGGTTGTCAAGGATCAGGCCGCCCGTAAGAGGCTCAAGGCCCGGGTCAACGAAATCCAATAGGAACTCTAGGACGCGGTGAGGAAGTGTGAGACCTTGGAGCACAATGCTTCGGCTCAAGAGGCCGAACTCACCAAGGCTCGTAAGAGTGCAGAGACGGCCCGGAGTGAAGCCCAGGGCACCCTCCAGGAGATCCAGGAGCCCAGGAAGATTGCGGCGGGTAAGGCATTCATTATGCAAAGCAAGAGTGTGAAGAGGAAATTTCTTTTACTAACCCGGATTCGGAGTTCTCCAGGGGCCTTTGCTGATCTGCCACGTAGTGTGACCGATGCCGCGGAGTTCTTCCGAGCCGAAGAAGGGAGCTCCACAGAGAATCTGTTCTGGTCGCAATATCGCACGCCAGAACATCCGGTGCCCTTCAGCGATCAGCTGAAATAGCTGGTCGAACTGCACAGGGTGGCCGAACTGGCCATGAAGGATATGATAATCCGGCTGTGGCCAGCTGAAGCTATTCCCAACAGCTATTTCGGCCTTGTGAAGAAGCTGGTGGATGTATGTCCTCGGCCGAACGTCATCAAGTGATCCATCTGCATCGAGGGCGCACGTCTGGCCTTCTCCTATTGCAAGGTCTGGTGGGCGAAACTGGACGCTGTCAAGTTAGCAACCGAGGGGCCGCCGGACGGCAAGGAGCACTGCACACCCGAGCGATACTTCGGCGATGTCTTAGAGGGGTCCCGCATTTTTGCAGATCATTGTGCCAAAGACACTATCTTTGAATGAATGTATTCGAGCTCCCTCTACCTTGTATGATAAAACAAAGTGATTGTGCAATATAATGCTTGTTATGTTTTTAAATTTTACTTCATGTGCGGCCGTGTTGTATGAAATCTAAGGGTTAACCAGTCGTCGGCTTCTGCCCCCACGTCAGTAGTACGGGGGTGTTCGGGATGGAATCTAAACAATCTTGATCCAATTAGATGGTCCTTGAAGGAATTGTTTAGCGCAACGAACCAGGCAACCAGACTATGCGGCTATAACGCCCTCACTTAGCCATAGGAGTTCGACAATAAAAACATGGGCACAGCCCCTAGTATCCGAACTAGAGTGCTATAAGTGTCTGATCGAGAAGTACCAATCCATCGCGTAACGCGGAAGAAATCTCCAACGATTTGCAACCTCCGAATAGCTGACCAGCTCTCGCTGCATCATGACAGTCAGTTTTCGGCTTTCTCTACTGAGGTTCTCCTTTGGATAAACCAAGGCACAATCGCAGCAGATCTCCCTTTACTACTTAGCCGATATAGCAGAATGTAAGGTAGCAAGCACAGGAGCCGGGCAACCCAACTATTGGCCAAAGACATGATTCAGAGCCAATGCATATAATGCTAAATTAGGGGTGCCGAACTATACTTATAAAAAGTGTTCAGACTTTTGTCGCCGTAGTGTGGGGTGCTATGAAGCCCCTGGCAAACATCAAACTTACCAAAGTGTACGGGTGCTACCTGATAAAGTTACCAGAAAAGACAAAACAGGAAGAAAAAGAAGAACAAGTGATAAGCTAGGGCCAAATTTGAGCCGCAAACTGTTCTTATTATAATTTCCTTGGTGCGTGAAAGCGCGTTTATACAAGTAATGCAATAAGTAGGAGGCTAGTTACTATGCCTTAACCAAGGGAGAGCTGCACATGGGTCCTGAAAAAAAGGTAGAGTGATCGTTAATGAAACCACCTAGAGAAGTCCCCCATATGCATTTGCTTCTTGCCGCCTTGGTGTGTTTGTCCTTCAAGAGTACCGATGATCAGGCCATTAGATGGGGCCTGCGGGATTGAAACCTGAAAAGGAAATGAATAAAAGTGAAAGTATGTGTGTATCCGGCGTCGGTTAAGCCATACTGTGGATCACAAGCTAGCTATGCCTCCATCGATGCCCATGGAATTTTGAGTGCGTAGCTATGTACACGCGTGTGAATGCCACCACTTGATCGGGATTGAGACGGAGGCCGGATTGCTAGTCGAGCTCGTGACGAGCCGAGCTGTCCTGCTGCAGGGTAGTTCGGATCCTCTTGACGGTGTCAGTGGGCTCGGCAGCCGAATGAAGGTTCTGCTTGAGAAGGCCGCTCTGTACTTCTACACGGAGGGAGCATTCTGTATTTCCATTGACTATTATGACGCCACGTGGGTCGGGCATCTTGAGCTTGAGATAAGCATAGTGTGGCACTGCGTTAAATCTGGCGAATGCGGTTCGTCCGAGCAGCGCATGATTGCCGCTGCGAAATGGGACGATATCGAAGATTAACTCCTCGCTTCCGAAGTTGTCCGGAGATCCGAAGACAACCTCTAGTGTGATTGAGCCCATGCAGCGGGCCTCTACACTCGGTATGCCTCCTTTGAAGGTAGTCTTTGTGGGTTTGATCCGTGATGGATTAATGCCCATTTTGCTCACTGTATCCTGATAGAGCAGGTTGAGGCTGCTGCCACCGTCCATCAGGACTCGCGTCAGGTGGAACCCATCAATTATTGGGTCCAGGACCAATGCGGTTGATCCGCCATGCCGGGTACTGGTCGGATGATCTCGGCGGTCAAAAGTGATCGGGTACGATGACCATGGATTGAATTTTGGGGCGACTGGCTCTATCGCATAGACGTCCCTTAGTGCGCGCTTGCACTCCCTCTAGGGGATGTGTGTAGCATATATCATGTTCACAGTTTTGACTTCAGGGGGGAACTTCTTCTGTCCCCCTATGTTTGGCTGCAGGGGCTCCTCATCATCGTCCTCGCTCTGCGATCCCTTTTCCTTGTTCGTGGCATTTAACTTGCCGGCTTCCTTAAAAACCCAGCAATCTCTGTTGGTATGGTTGGCTGGTTTATCTGGGGTGCCATGGATTTGGCACGGACGGTCGAGTATGCGGTCCAGGCTGGATGGTCCCTGATTGTTTCTCTTGTACGGTTTCTTCCGCTGGCTGGACTTGGAGCAGCTGAATCTGGCGTTGATTGTAGTGTCATCGGTATTATTACCATTGCTTCGGCGCTTGTGTCTATTACGTCGGAGCTTGCCGTTGCTGTTATTGGCCTTAGAGGGGCTTGCGTTGCTGGCCGTATTTTTGCTACGAGCCAGCCAGTTGTCCTCACCCGCACAAAAGCGGGTCATAAGTGTCATGAGGGCTGCCATAGATTTCAGCTTTTCTTGGCTGATAGAGGCAAAGGTGTCCCATCTTTCGATGAGATGGTGGCTATCATTTTAGAGGAAGTCGACTTTGACGATCCGACTACGAACGTGCGAGGACGTCGCGCCTTAGCAATCGCTAAACCAACTCCGAGGGGTTATTGACCACGCCGGAGCATGATCAACCTGACCACGAGGGCTTGTTTCCTGCGAGCAAACGAAGAGCAAGCAAGAAACTGAGATTGCAATCTGGATATTGCGAATATAAGATGAAAGCTTTATTGATCAAGCTGGGGTTCTGTGACATCTTGGTCTGGTCGCTGGACACAAACGAAGAGCTATGGCGAACTTTTAATCTAAACAAAACCCAAAGTCTAAACGACGTCCTAAGGGCTGTATATATGGAGGAAGAGGGGGGAATTTCGTGGCCCTTGGAGGAGGGGTCCGAAACCAACCCTAACTCTTGTTTCCCCACACATACGGACTCTAAAAACAGCCTATACTTAAGTATTTCGAAAATACATGGGCCTGGCCCAATAATAAGGTGACGCAGCACTAAAATAGCCTCTGGACGAAATTTATGAAGTGGCATCTTGTATATTTCGTCCAAGGCTTCATGCACTCCTTATGGTGGCTTCAAAGTCCTGAAATCATCACTTGTAACTCCGTTCTGGATCCCCTTGCGCATGCCATCATCTCCATGCTTGAACTTGCTCCAAGGTTCATCTTTCTTGTCCAAGCTAGGCCCTTCATTTGTAAGCAAAACAAATGTATCCAATTTAGGCAGCATCATATTAGAATCGTTACCAAGAAACGAAAGTACCTGATAATTCAATTGGCGTGCGCGAGCTCTAGTAGTTGGTCCAGTATGTATAGCAGCAGGGGCTATGGGTGTAACAATGGTATAGATGTCCTCATCATCCTCCCCTTCTTGAAATGAAGTCGTCCTCGACGAAAGTTCATCGTCCTCACCCAAATAAGGCTTCAAATCTGCAATGTTAAAAGTGGGACTAACCCCAAAATCTGCTCGCAGCTCAAGTTTATATGCATTATCATTTATTTTCTCTAACACATTAAAAGGACCATCAGCACATGGCATTAGCTTTGATTTGTGCAAATTAGAAAATCTAGCCTGACGCAAATGTAACCAAACAAGATCTCTAGGTGCAAACACAACATGTTTTCTACCCTTATCTCCTACAAGTTTATATTTAGCATTCATACTTTTAAAATCAATTCAGCACGTTCTTTAGCATCAAAATTAACCATCTTCGAAGATGGAAGAGGCAACAAATCAATAGGTGCACGAGGTAGGAAACCATACACAATTTCAAAAGGGCACATCTTAGTAGTAGAATGCAATGAACGATTATAAGCAAATTCAATATGAGGCAAGCATTCTTCCCACATTTTCTTATCATTCTTCAAAACAAACCTAAGCATAGTAGACAATGTTCTATTGACTACTTCAGTTTGTCCATCAGTTTGGGGGTGACAAGTAGTACTAAAAAGCAGTTTAGTCCCCAACTTAGCCCATAAACATCTCCAAAAGTGGCTAAGAAATTTAGTATCCTGATCTAAAACAATAGTATTTGGCACACCATGCAAGCGAATAATTTCACAAAAGAACAAATCAGCAACATTAACATCATCATCACTTTTATGACATGGTATAAAGTGTGCCATTTTCGAGAACCTATCCACGACAACAAATATGCTATCCCTCCCCTTCTTTGTTCCAGGTAAACCTAAAACAAAGTCCATAGATATATCCTCCCAAGGAACACTAGGTACAGACAAAGGCATATATAAACCATGAGGATTGAGTCGTGACTTAGCTTTTTGACATGTAGTGCAGCAAGCAACAAAATGCTCAACATCCTGTCTCATCTTTGGCCAAAAGAAATGTGTAGCAAGTATATCATCCGTCTTCTTGACGCCAAAGTGTCCCATTAATCCTCCTCCATGCGCCTCCTGCAACAACAAAAGACGAACAGAGCTAGCTGGAATGCATAGCTTGTTAGCACGAAACACAAATCCATCGTTAAGAACAAACTTGTCCCAAGTTCTCCCTTCCTTACAATTCTGAAATACATCTTTAAATTCAGCATCATGCACATATTGATCTTTGACGGTCTCCAAACCAAATATTTTAAAGTCAAGTTGTGAAAGCATAGTATAACGACGAGACAATGCATCAGCAATAACATTTTCTTTACCCTTCTTGTGTTTAATGACATAAGGGAAAGTCTCAATGAATTCAACCCATTTAGCATGTCGAAGGTTCAGTTTTTCTTGACTTTTAATGTGTTTCAAAGATTCATGATCAGAATGTATAACAAATTCCTTGGGCCATAAATAATGTTTCCATGTTTCTAAGGTCCGAACAAGAGCATATAATTCTTTATCATAAGTAGAATAGTTTAAACTAGGCCCACTCAATTTTTCAGAAAAGTATGCAATAGGTTTGCCATCTTGTAATAACACACCTCCTAATCCAATTCCACTAGCATCACATTCAAGCTCAAAAGTCTTATTAAAATCAGGAAGTTGGAGTAAAGGAGCATGTGTCAACTTATCTTTCAATACTATGAAGGCTTCTTCCTCTGCGTTACCCCAAACAAAAGGCACATCCTTCTTTGTAAGCTCATTGAGAGGTGAAGCAATGGTGCTGAAATCTCTCACAAAACGCCTATAGAAACCAGCAAGGCCAAGGAAACTCCTCACTTGTGTGACCATTTTGGGTTGTGGCCAACTCTCAATAGCTTCAATCTTGGCTTTATCAACTTCAATTCCCTGTGGAGTAACAACATAGCCAAGAAAAGATACTCGGTCGGTGCAAAAGGTGCACTTTCCAAGGTTACCAACAAACGTGCATCATGTAGAGCAATAAAAACAACACGTAAATGTTCTAAATGTTCCTCCAAAGATTTGCTATAAATCAATATGTCATCAAAGTAAACTACCACAAATCGTCCAATGAAAGCACGTAAAACTTCGTTCATTAACCTCATGAAAGTACTAGGTGCATTAGTTAACCCAAAAGGCATGACTAACCACTCATATAATCCAAACTTAGTTTTAAATGCTATTTTCCATTTATCTCCCAATTTCATACGAATTTGATGGTATCCACTACGCAAATCAACTTTGGAGAATATTGTAGAGCCACTCAATTCATCAAGCATATCATCTAGCCTAGGAATAGGATGACGATAAAGAATAGTAATATTATTAATGCCTCTACAATCAACGCACATACGCGACGTACCATCCTTTTTCGGCACTAAAATGATAGGAACAGCACAAGGACTAAGGGATTCGCGTATATAACCTTTGTCGAGCAGTTCTTGTACTTGACGCATAATCTCCTTTGTCACCTCTGGATTGGTACGGTATGGTGCATGGTTGGGTAATGATGCATCGGGAATTAAGTCAATTTGATGCTCAATCCCTCGAATAGGTGGTAATCCCGGTGGCACGTCTTATGGAAAGACGTCAGCGAACTGCTGCAAAATGTTAGTGACAGCAGGAGGCAAATAGGAAGGCATGTCCTTGAATGAAAATAATGCCTCTTTGCACACAAAAGCATAGCAAACTGATTTGCTAAAATCTAAATCATCAATATCAGATTTGGTGGCAAGTAGACATGCACTTTTCAATTTAATTTCAGAAGCAATAGTAGATGGTTTATTATTAGGCTGCATTTGTTGCTCAAATTCTTTTGCCACAATCTGATTTTCACTTTTATTTTTCTCCTGTTTTGCTTTATTAGCTCTACTAATATCATCTTTCAAAATGGAATCAGGAGTCATAGGAAGCAAAGTAATATTTTTATCCTTATGAACAAGAGTATACTGATTGTTTCTACCATGGTGTACAAAATTTTTATCAAATTGCCATGGTCTACCAAGTAATAAGTAACATGCTTGCATAGGTACCACATCACAATCAACATAATCAACATATGTAGAGATACTAAAATGCACAGGAACAGTACATGTTACCTTAACCTTGCCGCTATTGTTGAACCATTGGATGTAGTAAGGATGTGGATGTGGTCTTGTGGTGAGAGATAGCTTCTCCACCATCTCCATGCTAGCCAAGTTATTGCAGCTCCCTCCATCTATGATGACGCGAACAGAACGTTCCTTCACAACTCCCTTTGTATGGAACAAATTATGCCTCTGATTTTGCTCAGCTTGTGTAACCTGCACACTCAAAACACGTTGAGCAACTAAACATTCATACATGTCAGCATCTTCAGCAGCCATGTATTGCGTCTCATGATCAGAATCCTCTCCACCGTGTTCTTCATGTGTAATAAGAGCCAAAGTCTCCTCATCATAGTCACTAGCGGACTCATACCCACCATCCTCAGTAGCAATCATCACACGCTGAGATTGGCATTCTCTCGCAAAATGTCCTCTTCCCTTACAACGACGACAAATAATATCACTCGTGTGCCCTGTTGATGCCATGGAAGGAGAAGAGCTCTGCGCAGGTCCAGCAGGTGTGCTCTTGGCAGATAGTGGTGGTTGTGCCTGCTTTCTTGTATCACAGCTGGAGGTGGCACCTAATGGAGGTGCTGGTGGAGTGGAAGTAGAGGATGCACGTGGTTTCCATGATGAAGATCGACCTGCAGAAAAATTAGTTCGCGCCAATGCCTGTCGATCCTGCACTTCATGTTCAGCTTTACAAGCAAGATGGAATAAACGAGTGATATTAGTATACTCCTTATACTCTAGAATGGTCTGAATCTCTCTATTTAATCCACCCATAAAACGTGCAGCCATAGCTTCATTCTCCTCAACAATACCACATCTAATCATGCTAGTTTGTAATTCCTGATAATATTCTTCTACAGAATTTTTTCCTTGTCTTAAACGCTGCAATTTTTGAAGTAATTCACGTTGATAATATGGTGGAACCCAACGAGTATGCATAGCAGTTTCAAAGCAGCCCAAGTAGCTGGAATAGGATATAATCTGCAATGTTCAGACCACCAAACACATGCAAAGCTAGTGAAAGCACAAATAGCAGCAGGAACACGTCTCTCCTCAGGATATTGTAAACATGTAAATCGTTGTTCAGTTTCTAACTCCCAAGTAAGATATATATCAGGAACATATCTACCCTCAAATGGTGAAATATTCAATTTTAGTTTAGGAAGATGGTCCTGTACCTCAGGTGGTGGTGCAGCCCTTCTGTTGCGATGATATGCATGAGGACGACCTGGTGGTGGTGGTGCTGGTGGTTGCACGTAGTTCTGATTTTGGTCAACTTCATCCTTGTAATGGTCCTCCACCTCTGCAGTAGCAGCAGGAGCGGCAGAAGCATCAACAACGGCACCACAATTTTGCCCAGGGTCAATGGAAACGCGATGTGCTCGTCCCACTTGATTTGGAAAGCGACGCTGTTGTTGTTGTTGTTGTTGTTGTTGTTGTAGAGGTGCGTTAGGGGCAGCCGGTGGTGGTGGTGGAAGATGCGCGAGCAATTCATTAGAATTGTTATCGAGCTTCGTTTCAAACGTCTTTTCCATGCCATCTATCTTCTCCATGGCCTCTTCAAATCTGTTTAGCACATCTTGCACCTGTCCACTCATCATTTGCTGAAATTTATCATGCAACTCCTTATTCGTCATGTTCTCCCAGTCAGTCTCGTTGGCATGTGATCCTGCCATTGTTAGCAGATAGAAACACACAAGAATATGGTCCTACAAACTACTAACAAGAGGTGGTGGTGGATGTCACAAATCCTTCAAGCAAATCTCAAATTCTTACCAGTTCTTACCCAGCAGCAGGCGGTGATCGGCAACCGTCGTAGTCAAAACTCTCAAAGCTTGGATAGAGCGATTACCAGGGAGAGTCAAACGCACGACGTAGATGTATGTGGAGCTGGCAAGGCTTATAATATGGTAGCAAAAAGGTCAGCAATAATCAATTCAGAGATGCAAAGTTGAATAAACGCTCAACGATGGTACTGTGCGGGTCCTAGGCTAGACCGTACTAGAGACGCGAGCCTAAAACACGAACAAAATCACGGCGCGGCACATAAACAAGGGAGGAGCACTCTCTGAATATTTTTTCCTTTTTTTCAATTTTTTGCACTTTTTTCCTCTTTTTTTTGCTCCGCAACAATTTTTTTTTCGAAAAAATCTACAAATGGTCTAAAAACTGCCTAAACCGATTTTTTTTTGAGTTTGGAACTACTTTTCTTCTGTGGGTAGCACAGAATCTCAGGAGTCCTACTCTGTCATGACTCGAAGTATCGTGTGATCTGGGACTTGAAAACAAAGCAACAAATACTAGACTCGGACTGGTAGCGGAGATGAATCCGGTGGAACTCGGACTGGTGGCGGCGATGAATCTGGTGGAACTCGGATTGGTGGTTGTATATGGCAGCGGCGATGTATATGGTGGGGTGGTGGTATATGGCAATGATGATGACGATGGTGCGGCGGCGGCGTGACAACATGTGAACAGAACTCGAAACTCTAAGGGACTAGACGCTAAGGCCAGCAACTCGACACGATGATGCAACCGCAAATTCAACAAAACAAAACTCTAAAAAGACTATGCAAAAGGCTCAGATTGGTTCGGATATGATGAACTAACCCTAATTTTTTTGTTGGCATTTTTCGTGGACTGTAGGTATGAAGAATAGACTTGATCTAAACTATGAAAAACTGTAAAATCTCACCGAGCAACCTGAAAATCTGATACCACTTGATAGAGGCAAAGGTGTCCCGTCTTTCGATGAGATGGTGGCTATCATTTTAGAGGAAGTCGACTTTGACGATCCGACTACGAACGTGCGAGGACGTCGCGCCTTAGCAGTCACTAAACCAACTCCGAGGGGTTATTGACCACGCCGGAGCACGATCAACCTGACCACGAGGGCCTGTTTCCTGCCAGCAAACAAAGAACAAGCAAGAAACTGAGATTGCAATCCGGATATTGCGAATATAAGATGAAAGCTTTACTCATCAAGGTGGGGTTCTGTGACGTCTTGGTCTGGTCGCTGGACACAAACGAAGTACGCGAAGTTGCAGCTATGGCGAACTTTTAATCTAAACAAAACCCAAAGTCTAAACGACGCCCTAAGGGTTGTATATATGGAGGAAGAGGGGGGGATTCGTGGCCCTTGGAGGAGGGGTCCGAAACCAACCCTAACTCTTGTTTCCCCACACATACGGACTCTAAAAACAGCCTATACTCAAGTATTTTGAAAATACAATAATTAGGTGACGCAGCACCTAAAATAGCCTCTGGACAAAATTTATGAAATGGCATCTTGTGTATTTTGTCCAAGGCTTCATGCACTCCTTATGGTGGCTTCAAAGTCTTGAAATCATCACTTGTAACTCCGTTCTTGATCCCCTTGCGCATGCCATCATCTCCATGCTTGAACTTGCTCCAAGGTTCATCTTTCTTGTCCAAGGTAGGCCCTTCATTGGTAAGCAAAACAAATGTATCCAATTTAGGCAGCATCATATTCCCATGAACATTAGAATCGTTACCAAGAAACAAAAGTACCTGATAATTCAATTGGCGTGCGTGAGCTCTAGTAATTGGTCCAGTATGTATAGCAGCAGGGGCTGTGGGTGTAACAATGGTATTGATGTCCTCATCATTGGCCGAGGTGGCGGGCGAACCATTCGTCGCGGATGTTTTAAAGGCCGCTACGGCTTCGGCATCCGGCAGTCGACGATCTGGTTCTTTTTGGTTAGGAACCTAGTCAAAAATTTCCTGGCTGACTCTCCAGGTTGTTGGACTATGTGGCTTAAATGGTCGGCGTCTGGTGGCCGGACATATGTACCTTGGAAGTTGTCGAGGAAGGCTTCTTTCAAGTCCTGCCAGCTGCCGATAGAATTTTCAGGAAGGCTATTTAACCAGTGCCGAGCTAGCCCTTTGAGCTTTAGTGGGAGGTATTTGATAGCGTGGAGGTCATCTCCGTGGGCCATGTGGACATGGAGAATGAAATCCTCTATCCATACCGTGGGGTCGGTTGTTCCATCATATGATTCAATGTTAAAGGGTTTGAACCCTTCGGGGAATTCGTGATCCAGTACTTCATCGGTGAAGCAAAGGTGGTGTGTGGCGCCTCTATATCGGGCCGCGTCGCGACATAGCTCCGATGGAGTCCATCTGCGGTTGTCGGCTCGGGTGTGACTAGGTTTGTCACGTCCGAATAGGTAGCCATCATCACGTGTCGAGGAACGCCCTCGCGATCCATAAATCGATCGGGTATATCATGCTTTATTGTTCAGGTCATGTCGAAGGTCATATGTATGACCGTGAGCTGATTTACCTCTGCCTTTGCGATGAGGCGGGGCGGGCTGGTGTTCGTCTTGAGTTGCCGCTTTGTCCCGTCCACGTGGTGGTCGGTCAACCGCATTGCGCGATGGTGGTATGTGTTCCGGCGCCTCGTCGTCGAACTGAGGTAGTAATTTGCGCTTCGGGTAGCTTTTGGCCGGGTGCTTGAGGCCGTATTCTTCGGCTGCTAGGACGTCGGTCCATTTATCGTTGAGCAGATCTTGGTCAACTTGAAGCTGCTGCTGCTTCTTTTTCAGGCTCCTTCAAGTGGCTATTAGTTGGCGCTTGAAGCGCTCCTGCTCAAGAGGTTCCTCAGGCACGATGAAATCCTCGGTGCCGAGGCTCGCCTCATCCTCGGAGAGCGGAAGATAATTAACGTCCTTCGAGTCCTCCTGCGTGGCCTGTCTACCAGGGCTAAATTGCCCATCTTCCCGTTCATCCCGCTCGGTAGCTGCGTCAACGGGGTCTTCGTTGTCTTCGGCACCTTTCGGAGTGTTATCTTCTCCTGTGTTGTTGTTGCTATCTTGACTGCAGCGTGACTTAGAGTGGCGCCGCTGACGCCGGTATTTCAATTGTATCTCAGGAGGTTTATCCTCAACTTGGTCTTCTTTGTCATCGCCGCTATTCTCCTTTGGTGCATCCACCATGTACACATCGTACGAGGAAGTGGTCGTCCAGCGTCCGGTGAACGGCGGGTCCTGGGCCTCTTCTTCTCTGGCATCATCGTCCACACCACCGATGTCATCGGAGCCGTAATCGAGCATGTTGGTTAAGTCTTCGACAGTGGCTATAAAGTGGGTGGCGGGTGGGGAGCGAAATTCCCTGTCATCAGCTTCTAGTTCGAATCGAATATAGTTTGGCTGTGAGTCCCCCGCCAAGGACAGGTTCTTTAATGAGCTTAGCACGTCGCCCAAGGGTGAGTGCTGGAAGATGTCTGCGGCGCTGAACTCGAAGATTGATAAATGATCAAGTTCGGCATCTGTGGACTCACATGGTTCGGAACTTACACCCGGAGACGAGTCCAGGGTTCCGATGACAAAAATATTGTGTGAGTTTAAGTCCATGTGCGGCTCCAACGCCGAGGAATCTGTGGCCTCTGTGGTGGGGTTGAACCTCCAGTCCTTAGATGGCACCATATGCTTCGGATCTAAGGCCAGAGCAGTTACAGGAGCTATCTACTAAATATGGTCTGATGACAGATTTAGGCCATGTTCATCGAGGTGACCAGGAGCGATTGTCACGGTCTCGAATCCAGCAAAGATTAGGTCTCCACGGATGTCCGCGACGTAGTTCAAGCTCTCAAATCTGACATTGTGGCCAGGGGCGTAGCTATCGATCTGCTCCAGATGGCCAAACGAGTTGGCCCGCGGTGCGAAGCCGCCGAACACAAAAATCTGTCCAGGGAGGAAGGTTTCTCCTTGGACAGCGTCACTATCGATGATTGAAAGGGCCATTTAACCTTCCGTCGACGGCACAGTGGAACTCTCAATGAAAGCACCAATGTCGGTGTAAAAACCGGCGGATCTCGGGTAGGGGGTCCCGAACTATGCGTCCAAGGTCGATGGTAATAGGAGACAGGGGGCATGATGTTTACCCAGGTTCTGGCCCTCCCTATGGAGGTAATACCCTACATCCTGCTTGATTGATATTGATGAATATGAGTATTACAAGAGTTGATCTACCTCGAGATCGTAATGGCCAAACCCAAGAAGTCTAGCCTGTATGACTATGGTAATGAGTCTCCCCGTTTCCAGACTAAGTCCTCCGGTTTATATAGGCACCAGGAGGATGTAGGGTTACACAAGGTCGGTTACAAAGCAAAGGAATCTACATATTTGGCCGCCAAGCTTGCCTTCCACGCCAAGGAGAGTCCCATCCGGACATGGGTGCAGCCTTCGGTCTTCGTATCTTCATAGCCCATCAGTCCGGCCCATGGCTAATAGGCCGGACGCCCGAGGACCCCTTAGTCCAAGACTCCCTCAACGGCGACGGTGGACGTGTCTTCTAGCGACTCCCGTGGGGATGGGGAAGAAGAGGAGGGCAAGGAGCGCGACCTGGAGGCGACCTCAAGGGGATGGGGATACCTCCCCCTTGCGCAAGGCCGACATCCTCCACCTCCTACCTGACAACGATGATGAGGCCGACATCCTCCTAGAGAGGGGGGAGCCGCCCGTGGTTCCCACCAAGGGAAGGTCGGCGCTGCTCTCCCAGGATGACGCTCCTGCCCCGACACTGCCTGGAGCTGCTTCCGGTCCATCTGAAAGTGCAACTACCCCTAGGTGGTTTTGGTAATTCATAACAACATATAGCTCATTGAGCTAATGCTATTCCAAGATGACTATTTCAGGAAAGCTCAATGATTGGCAAGGCATGGATGTGAAAGTGGAACCCTCAAAATGCTAAGGACAAAGGATTGGCTCAAGCTCAAAAGCTCAAGACTCTTCATTTTATATTTTAGTGATCCAAGATCATATTGAGTCTTTAGGAAAAGCCAATACTATCAAGGAGGGATGAGGTGTTGCTTAATGAGCCTCTAGCTTCATGTGCTTAGTGATATGCTCCAAAACCCTCAACTACTTTCCCATATCCACATATGACCTAAACCCTAAGCCAAACTCGGTACTACCGATTCTTTCTATCCGGCGCCACCGAGTTTCACTTGTCACAAGCCACTGCCAAACCCTAGCAATTCGGTTCTACCGATAGGGATCTCGGTCTCACCGAGATGGGATTGCAAACTCTCTGTTTCCCTTTCGTAACTTTTCGGTCTCACCAAAAGAGCGAATCGGTCCCACCGAGATTGCAATGTAAACTCTTTGTTTCCTTTTTGTAACTTTTCGGTCTCACCGAAAGAGCAAATCGGTCCCACCGAGTTTACCTGACCAACTCTCTGGTTAGCTTATTACCAAACTCGGTCTCACCGAGTTTGTGTAATCGGTCTCAACGAGATTACGTTATGCCCAAACCCTAACCATATCGGTCCTACAGAGTTGCATGTCAGTCCCACCGAAAATCTCTAACGGTCACTAGGTTTACCTTTTCGGTCCGACCGAGTTTGTTGATTCGGTCCCACCGAGATTGGAAAACTGTGTGTAACGGTTGGATTTTGTGTGGAGGCTATATATACCCCTCCACCTCCTCTTCATTCGTGGAGAGAGCCATCAGAACACATACACAATTCCAACTCATATGTTCTAAGACAGAACCACCTACTCATGTGTTGAGACCAAGATATTCCATTCCTACCATATGAATCTTGATCTCTAGCTTTCCCCAAGTTGCTTTCCACTCAAAAACTCGGTCCCACCGATTTGGCTTATGCCATTGCACAAGTGAGACTCGGTTTGACCAAGAATTACTTACCGGTGTGACCGATTTTGGAACTCTGTGAAACCCTAGCAGTCTCGGTGCCATCGAACTGTGACTCGGTCTGACCGAGTTCACTAGTTTAGGTGTCAAAACTGCTTCGGTATCACCGAGTTTAGAAATCAGTAGATCCGAGATGCTTTCAGTGGGAAACTAAAACTAAGTTTCTGAATTATTCTTCTGCAAAAATCTCTGCATTTTGTGATGCTTATCCACTCTATCTCATCTATAACCTATTCACAGGGTCAGCAGTCAGAGTTTGCATCATGTCAGACCAAAGTGATAGCCAGAACTTGTCAGAGCAGCAAGTGCAGATGAGTGAGGGCACTAGTCCCTCAAGTTCCTCAGATGATGGCAGCAGGAGCACCCCTAGCAATCTGCCTAAAGCTGCCACAAGACAGAGAAAGAAGAGAACCTCAGACCCAGAAGATGGGGATTATGTGGCACAAGAGGAAGCAACTTCCAAGAGAGTTGAGCCAGCACAGGGCATAAAACCAGGGATGAAGATCAAAAGGCCAGCAGGCAGGCAGCCTATGTCAAAGGCCAGAGCTTCAACTGAGAAGCCCACTCCCATTGAGTTGCTGCTGAAGGCAAGAAGAGGAAAGAAAGGATGAAGAAAACTGTAGCCAGAGTGCTTGGCAAGGCTTCCATCATGGAAGATGAGGAGGAAGAAGAAGAGGTAGCTGCACCAGCACCTAAGGCACCCAAGCTGATGGGTGATGCCATAAGAACAGGGGCAGCTGCTTCCAAGGCCAAGCCAGCTCCAAAGCCAAAGCCAAAGAGGAACACAAGAAGCATCCTAGCTACTGAGAAGAACAAGGCCCCAGTGCCTAAGACTGTTGCAGAGGAAGAGGAAGAGAGTGTCCTTCGGAAGCTCAAGCCCAAGATCCCAGACCACAACGATGCTCATCCTATGGCTGAGGATATGAAACTCAGGAGAGATTCAGTGCTCCGGACTCCACCACCACCTGAAGATCAAGCCTGAGTGTCGACCTAGCACTATGCATTTTATAGGAACTTTTTGGTAACTTGTTGCCAAAGGGGGAGAAAATGTATAGATCATAGGCTTCGAGAGAGAGTGTTGCTTTTGTTCTCTCTTGTTTTATTTGGTGGTTTTTCGAACTTTGTTTGCTTTTGTGTGAGATACTATGTCATTGCTCGTGAGACATTGATGATCATGTGTTTGATCATAAGCTACACTTAATGTTTGCTTAATATTATCATCCTATCTACCTTATGTGATCATTCACTATTCTTGGTGATGAGTGCATGTATTTCATTCTTATCATTTTAAGCGCTCCACCAAGATGTATGTGACATGGAAGAGTAACCCATGACTCTAACTGTTTGTGCATTTGCAGTCCAAAGCAAATTCTAAATATGCACAAATTTAGGGGGAGCTCTTACTTGTCACATACTTCTCAAAGTGACGATATATTTCATGCTTATTATCATTTGTCGAAGATTTGATCTATATGTTGTCATCAATTACCAAAAAGGGGGAGATTGAAAGTGCAACTACCCCTAGGTGGTTTTGGTAATTCATAACAACATATAGCTCATTGAGCTAATGCTATTCCAAGATGACTATTTCAGGAAAGCTCAATGATTGGCATGGCATGGATGTGAAAGTGGAACCCTCAAAATGCTAAGGACAAAGGATTGGCTCAAGCTCAAAAGCTCAAGACTCTTCATTTTATATTTTAGTGATCCAAGATCACATTGAGTCTTTAGGAAAAGCCAATACTATCAAGGAGGTATGAGGTGTTGCTTAATGAGCCTCTTGCTTCATGTGCTTAGTGATATGCTCCAAAACCCTCAACTACTTTCCCATATCCACATATGACCTAAACCCTAAGACAAACTCGGTCCTACCGATTCTTTCTATCCGGCGCCACCGAGTTTCACTTGTCATAAGCCACTGCCAAACCCTAGCAATTCGGTTCTACCGATAGGGATCTCGGTCTCACCGAGATGGGATTGCAAACTCTCTGTCTCCCTTTCGTAACTTTTCGGTCTCACCGAAAGAGCGAATCGGTCCCACCGAGATTGCAATGTAAACTCTTTGTTTCCTTTTTGTAACTTTTCGGTCTCACCGAAAGAGCAAATCGGTCCCACTGAGTTTACCTGACCAACTCTCTGGTTAGCCTATTACCAAACTCGGTCTCACCGAGTTTGTGTAATCGGTCTCAACGAGATTACGTTATGCCCAAACCCTAACCATATCGGTCCTACCGAGTTGCATGTCAGTCCCACCAAAAATCTCTAACGGTCACTAGGTTTACCTTTTCGGTCCGACCGAGTTTGTTGATTCGGTCCCACCGAGATTGGAAAACTGTGTGTAACGGTTGGATTTTGTGTGGAGGCTATATATACCCCTCCACCTCCTCTTCATTCGTGGAGAGAGCCATCAGAACACACACACAATTCCAACTCATATGTTCTGAGAGAGAACCACCTACTCATGTGTTGAGACCAAGATATTCCATTCCTACCATATGAATCTTGATCTCTAGCTTTCCCCAAGTTGCTTTCCACTCAAACCTTCTTTCCACCAGATCCAAATCCTATGAGAGAGAGTTGAGTGTTGGGGAGACTATCATTTGAAGCACAAGAGCAAGGAGTTCATCATCAACACACCATTTGTTACTTCTTGGAGAGTAGTGTCTCCTAGATTGGCTAGGTGTCACTTGGGAGCCTCCGACAAGATTGTGGAGTTGAACCAAGGAGTTTGTAAGGGCAAGGAGATCGCCTACTTCGTGAAGATCTACCGCTAGTGAGGCAAGTCCTTCGTGGGCGATGGCCATGGTGGGATAGACAAGGTTGCTTCTTCGTGGACCCTTCCTGGGTGGTTGCTTCTTCGTGGACCCTTCGTGGGTGGAGCCCTCCGTGGACTCGCGCAACCATTACCCTTTGTGGGTGGAGCCCTCCGTGGACTCGCGCAACCGTTACCCTTCGTGGGTTGAAGTCTCCATCAACGTGGATGTAGGATAGCACCACCTATCCGAACCACGGGAAAAACATCCGTGTCTCCAATTGCGTTTGAATTCTCCAAACCCTTCCCTTTACATTCTTGCAAGTTGCATGCTTTACTTTCCGCTGCCAATATACTCTTTGCATGCTTGCTTGAATTGTGTGATGACTGCTTGACTTGTCCTACAATAGCTAAAATCTGCCAAGAACTAAAATTGGGAAAAGGTTAAGTTTTTATTTGGTCAAGTAGTCTAATCACCCCCCCCCTCTAGACATACTTTCGATCCTACACCATCTGCTCCCCTTCTTCCGCTCCTAAAGTCCGCACGCCTGCGCCTCAGGCTGCGAGGCTCTCCGGCTTCAAGCTATAGAAGCGGAGGAACTACGCCGCTGTGGACCAGTAAGTATTCTTGTCATGCCTTGTTCTTCCTTTCTGATGCTCATCCTTGACTCTTCTTCATTGTGCGACCAGGCCGACACCCGCGGTAAAGAAGAGAAAGGGGGACGAGGTGGTACTGCTCGAGCCCGGATCGCCTCCTGCGGCCGCACCCCTCTCCATGGATAAGGTCAGTGACGGCGCTCGTGCTTCTCTAGCCCGATCATCCTCTCGAGGCATGGAGGGGCATCCTCGGGAGGAGTCAGCCCCCGAGGCCCCGCTGGCTCCGGAGGTGCCAACGTCCGGCTTGGGTGCTGGGCTCCCCGAAGCTTAGGTGCTTCTGGCTTCCTGGGCCATGGTGACGATGTTGCCTCCTCCTCCTTCTACCACATTGTTGCCCCCAGGTTCTTCCGCCTCGCCTGATGTCCTGGAACGCGCTCTTTCTGCGATGGCCCTACTGCGAGAAGACCTTCAAGGCACCAACAGTCGCCTGGTGGCCGGGCGCCTGGAGTTGGTCTCTGGCTGGCTTCACTCTGATGTGTCCGTCCAGGCGACGCTGAGGCAGGCTACTACCGACTCCGAGAAGGACGGGGAGGCCGTCGCCCAAGCTGTGGCCACCCGCGAGGTGGCGCTGAAGGATGACGAGGCCGCTCAGGACCACTGTCGGTCGCTCAAGGCCGAGCTAGAGACCATGTGGAGGGAGTGCGTGAAAGAAGCCCGAGGCCGCAAGGCGGAGGAGGAGAAGATGAAGGCCCAAGAGGATGTCGTCAAGGATCGCGATGCCGAACTGGAGTAGTTGGCGAAGGCACAGGCCACGGAGCGCAGCAGGCTGGAGGAGCTGGAGCAGAAGCTGCGGGCAGAGAAGGCCGAGCTTGTCGCCAAGGCAAAGGTCCTGGCTGAGGACCGCACGGCCTTCAAGCTCCTTGAGGAGAGGTCTCGGACGGCGCTGCGGTCGCTTTACGGGAAGGGCTTGGATAAGCCACTGGCCACCAATGATGAGGGGCCTACCCAGCTGCTTCCTTTCCTGGTTGATGTGCTTGAGGACGTCGTGAGCAGTATCGGCCCCATGGCAGAGGAATAAGCCCACGTTCTTTCCTCAGCCGCGCTGATGCACGTCTTCAGCCACCTCCATCTTCGCAATCCTGCCGCCCGCCTTGACGAGCTGCTGGAGCCTGTGGACGACGAGCATTACGCGACCACCGCCGCAGTTGTGAAGGGTCAGGTGGAGGCCCTACTGGAGAAGTTCCGCGCCTTCGCTCCCGCGCCCCCAACCAGCGGTGCTTCCGATCCTGCAACTCCGACTGGTGGTACACGTGAAGGCGCCGCCATTGGGGAAGAGGCATCCCTCGCAGGCGTCGGCGGTGTCCAGGGGTGACGGGATGGCGGCTCCTTTCATGTTTAGTTTCTGCAATATGCACCATGCCTCGTGGAGGCGTTAAACTCTCGTTTGGTTTCAGGAGAACAATATGTCTTGTAATATTTGCTTTGAAATTCCATGATTTCCTTTCTATTTGCTTTACGTTCTACGTCGGCAGGGCCCGATCCCGCGTATACCTTAGCCACCATTGGGTCATCCGGATCACCAGGATGGACCAAGGAGTGAGGGGCTACGTGGTCCATTAGGCTCCTGAGTTGCGATGCTCAGGAGTCCCCCTTGACACGCAAACAGCCTATAGAAAGGAGATCTGTGAGTAGGCCACGTGGTCTATGTCGGCAAGGCCCGACCCCGCGCATACCTCGGCCGCCACTGGGCCGACCGGATCACCAGGACGGACCAAGGAGTGAGGGGCTACGTGGTCAGTTAGGCTCCTAAGCCGCGATGCTCAGGGGTCCCCCTTGACGTTGAAATGACCTTCGTACCTTGGCTCCACTTGGGAGGGCATGCGACGACCAGGTCCGAGGGACCTGGCAGGGTGGTGTATGCTTGGGCGTGACCTGAGCGCAGCCCCCGTGTAACACCCACGCTGCGGCTATATCTCCCACGTGTCAAGGCACGACTTAGAGGCATAACCACATGGTGGTTTAATCGCAAGTGGGGTAATCTTCACACAATCCCATGTACTAAATAAGAAAGGGAGAAAGAGTTGGCTTACAATCGCCACTTCACACAAATAACAAGTTAAACATACATCATCCAGAGTACAATCAAGGTCCCACTACGGAACCAAAATAAAAGAAGACAACCCCAAATGCTAGATCCCCAATCGTCCCAGCTAGGATCCATTACTAATCATCCAGAAAAGACACATAACAACGACCAATATCTTCATCGAGCTCCCACTTCTGCTCGGTTGTGTCACCTGCACTGGTATCATCGGCACCTGCAACTGTTTGGAAGTATCCGTGAGTCGCGAGGACTCAACAATCTCACACCCGTGAGATCAAGACTATTTAAGGTTATGGGTAGGATAAGGTAATGAGGTGGAGCTACAGCAAGTGCTAAGCAAAATATGGTGGCTAACATACGCAAATAAGACCGAGAAGAGAAGCAACACAATGGTCGTGAAGCTAGAAGTGATCAAGAAGTGATCCTGAATCTACTTATATTCAAAAATAACCCCAAACCATGTTCACTTCTCGGACTCCACCGAAAAGAGACCATCACGGCTACACACGCAGTTGATGCATTTTAATTAAGTCAAGTGTGAAGATCTCTACAACCGGACATTAACAAATTCCCATATGCCACATAACCGCGGGCACGGCTTTCAAAAGTTTAAACCCTGTAGGGGTGTCCCAACTTAGCCCATCACAAGCTCTCACGGTCAACGAAGGATATTCCTTCTCCTAGGAAGACCCGATCAGCCTCGAAATCCCAGTTACAAGACTTTTCGACAATGGTAAAACAAGACCAGCAAAGCCGCCCGAATGTGCCAACAAATCCCGATTTGTGTTGCACATATCTCGTTCTCAGGGCACACTGGATGAGACATCCTACGAGTAAATCCAGCCCTCAAGTTTCCCCGAGGTGGCCCCGCAGTCTACTCAGTTCGGACCAACACTTAGAGAAGCACTGGCCCGGGGGGGTTAAAATAAAGATGAAACTCGGTCTCTGGAAACCCAAGGGAAAAAGGCTTAGGTTGTTAGGAAATTGTAAAACCAAGGTTGGGCCTTGCTGGAGGAGTTTTATTCAAAGTGAACTGTCAAGGGGTTCCCATAACACCCAACCACATAAGGAACACAAAATCAAGGAACATAACATCGCTATGACGGAAACTAGGGCGACAAGAGTGGAACAAAACACCAGGCATAAGGCCGAGCCTTCCAGCCTTTACCAAGTATATAGATGCATTAATTAAATAAGAAATATTGTGATATCCCAACATAACCATGTTCCAACATGGAACAAACTTCAACTTCACCTACAACTAGCAACACTATAAGAGGGGCTGGGAAAAAGTGGTAACTTAGCCAAACAACGGTTTGATAGGAAGGTGGGTTAGAGGCTTGACATGGCAATATGGGAGGCTTGATATAACAAGTGGTAGGTAGCAAGACATAGCAATAGAACGAACAATTAGCAAAGCAAAGATAGTACTGATATCGAGGGTATGGTCATATTGCCTGAGATCCCGCAAGGAAGAAGAACGAGTCCAAGAAGTAGACGACCCAACGTAGTCGAACGAATGCTCACAACTCCGGAAGGAAACCGAAGCTAACGAGAGAAGCAACCCGGAAAGAAGCAAGCAACATAGTAAACAACCATCACATGAACATGGCATGATGCACAACCAAGTATGATGCATGTCCGGTTTAATGAGGCATGGCTTGGCAAAGTGCACAAACAATATTACAAATTAAGTGGAGCTCAATATGCAACGAGTTGCATATTGATGAAACACCACATTCAATCATTTAGTTCACTCTTGTTTATGTACCCAACAGTATGAAATGTTATTAAACATGGCAAGAGGTGAAGCATATGAAAACTAACTATCTAGTCAAGTTTAAATGAGGCCGGATATAACAACAACATTTCCGAAAAAATCCCCATATGCAATTTAGCAATTGATGCACACAACAATTTAAACATTCTTGATGTTGTTATCATGATGCGGATGAAATGTGCAAGTTTTATGCAATTTTTATGAAAATGATGATAAGAGCATGTTATGAAGCATTTGTCATCGTGGCAGAATTGAAAGGGGTGCCACGGAAACGAATCCAAAAGTGATGCCACGGCAACATATCGGTTGCGGTAGCTCATGGGGATACCGGCGCAAAAGGAAATGTGGCGTGAGCGTGTCATGCAAGATCATGGGGTGATCCCGGTTACCGGGTTCCCATGGGTCGATGGCATGGCAACAAGGAGGAACGTGCAAGCGACCACTCGGACACGGAGCAAAACACGGGCATCTCATACATCACACATGCATTCGTTCGCGGGCGGTCGTCTCGGCGGTTATACCTTTGAAGCATGTGTTTCGAGGCGGACGGGTTCGATGGGACGTAGTGGTACTTTCGGTCCTCGGTGACGGAATTGGAAGTAGTGGTACATGTTCGTTTTCAAAGAGGTACTTGACGCATCCAACATTTTCGGGGCGACGGTAGGTGTACTCTTGGTTTACTCGGATCCACAACGACGGTAGAGGTACATACATTCTCGGGGTACTTGTCGGTCCGGTCTTGGTGTAGATGTACATGGCAAACATAGTGGTACTCAGCGGCTTGTCGAACCCAAGCGATGGTAGTCGTACATGATGCGTTGTGGAAGTAGTTGTACTCACGGACTTCAGCGACGATAGTCGTTCATGTCCATAGATGTTTGGGGCAGAGGTACTTGGCGATTCCTGAAACGTCTTGTGGGGGTTCATGTGTCGGCAACAAGTCTTGGCAGTCCAAAACTCTAGGAACGGAGGTGCACCGAGGAAACAAAATGCTGGGGGGGTCTCGTCCATGGCCATGCCTAACCTTCTCGCGGATGGCCGAGGTGGAAGCTTGATGCGGGCAGTCGCGAAAGGCAACTTATGATGCAACAACGAGCATGGCATGGTGGTCATGCAGGGGAGCAGCGCAGATGAGGAGACAAGGTCGTCAGCGTGAGAAGCGGGGTGCAGGCGCGGCGGCCCTGTCGGAAGAGAGGTAGGCGACAGGGAGGAAGGGAGAGGCCATGGAGGACGGCGGCGGGCTTGTCGGCGTTGGGGACGAGGTGCAGGATAGGAAGGCGTGGTCACGGCCTGGCGCTGCAGAGGGAGGCGCGCGGGAGGGGCCGAGCGGTGCGGCTCCAGGCGAGGCAGCGGCGTTGGAGGAGGTCGGGCGGCGGCTCCTGCTGGCGTGAAGGCGGAGAGGCCCTGGCGAGCTTGCTGACGAGGAGGCTCTAGAGAGGAAGCAGGAGCAGAGGGACCGTGGAGCAGCGGGTCCTGATGGCGGGTCGAGGAGGTGGGTAGCAGGCCAGCGGTGGTGGTGGAGGAAGGCCATGGCAGAGGTGCATGGGGCGCGCTCCTCTCTGTCTCCCATCTTGACAGCACGAGGGAGGAGAAGATCGAGATGAGGGGAAAGGGGATCGAGCCGAGGCCCCTGGTGGCGCTGAGGGAACGAGGGAGAGAGTGGGGGTCGGGCTCAGGGAGGCTAGGGTTAGGAAGGAGGCTGGGCCTCGGCTGGACCTTGGGCCACCTTTGTGGAGAGGGTAAAAAGCCAGGAGGAGTTGGGCTGTGCTGGAATCTCCCTCCCTCTTAATTGTTTCAAAAACTTTCAGAAAACAGAAAATTGCAATGAAAGAAAGGAGAGCAAAGAAAGGGTTGGAGGAAGTATTTGGGCACAGGTTAATTTTCCCGGACTCAGAAAAATGAGCTTTATCCAAGAAAAATAGAAGTGGCATGATCAAAATATAAAAATTCAAATTCATTTGAACATAATTCAAATGGTTTTGAATTGGGACTAGGTTTTCGAAGAGTCCAAAAATGTTGAGTTTATTGGTGGAGCTTGGAAAAGTGCTGAAAGAATTTAATGGGCAAAGTTGGGGTCAAGGATTTAGATAGAAATGCATGGGATTATCTTTGCACATGTGTTATGGTTAATTCCAAATTATTGGAATATTTATAATAGCTCCCTAAATACTTGGATGATATGTTATAAAGAGAACTCACCATGTGAATTCCCTTGGTTTAAATAGATCAAAAGATCTATGCAATTTATTTAAGTGAGTTTTAGTTAGTTTGAGAAAATGATGGTATGATGATATGATGTGATGCAAAATAAATAAATAGAGCAAGCACAAATGAAACACATGGAGATCACGAAAAGTATGGAAGTCTTCTGGAGCGTCGGTTTTGGGGCGTCACAACTCTCCTCCACTTACAAGAGATCTCGACCCGAGATCTAAGGATGGCACCCGAGAGAAACGGAAGAGGAAGAGAAGAGGTAAAACAAAGTTGCTTCTTTGACAAACGAGTGAAACCAATGAACCTTGAGAGGCTAAACAATTGAAAGAAGAATACAATGGAGATGAACGAGATTGCGAACACTCTGGTAGAAAAGAGAAACAAGGAACACCATGTGAACCGTGGAGGTTGCAAAGCTATGAATGACGAGCACAATGGACAAGAAGGAATTGAAACTACTTTGGTTGAAACGAGATAAACAAGGAACAAGGAAGAACAAATTTGGACAGCACTCCGGTTGAAAAGAGATGCAAGACTTGATAAGATGAAAAGAATTTGAATGGAGGACACGACACTCCGGTGGAATGGATAAGCAAAGGAAAGAACATGATCTTTTAATAAAAAAGGGGATGATGGGTCGAAGAGTGCAACATCACAATGCTTCCGAAACGAATGAATAAAAGCTGGATCAATAGGTAGAAAGAAAGTAGAAGAAAATGATAACTTCTATTACCAATGAATTTGAAAGCATCCTTAGAAAGAAGGATTGAAAGGAGTTGTTGAAAATGAAACGACAGAAGAATACGGTTGTTGTGGGCTTATGGAAAACATCTCAAAACTGAGGTGAAATTCTGCCACTAACGGAATCAATTGCTTGCTTGAGAGCAATGAAGAGATGATAACTTCTTTCATCACGAGAATAGGAGGAAACTTGGATTATTGATAAGCACCACAATAGCAACATTCCTTAGGGAAGGCTTTAGGTGAAATGTAACCCAAGATAACTCCAATGAAGAGATTGGTGGGTTGCGAAGGATCTCATGAACGAACTGAAAATGATGGGTTTAAAATATGTCGTTCCTGACAACTTGTGAATCACAAAACATGAATGGAAATTGTCAAGAATGACATAACACTACCTCAAAAGATAAGATAGAAAGAATTCACACTTCGGAATGCAAGATGAAGAATGCTTGAACTCCTCAAAACAATAAATGTATTGAACAACATGTTTATTTCAGAGTATAGCTTGGTGGATCTTAGCTTCGAGAGAAATCTTGAAGAATAATTGAAGAATGAAAATAATCCTTGACGAACCACCATGTAGAGGCTCCATGAAGAATTCCGGTAACGAAAAGATGATAAAAAGAAAGAGAAGTTGAGAACACAAGGTGAAGCCTTGCGATGATTTAAATGGAGCTTCGCGATGAGATAATGCGAAGAACTTGGAACTCCAGAAAAGAAAAGATGAAACAATTGAAACCGAGAATTTGATGAACCTCCGGGATAAGGAATTGAATTCACTCGATGAAACAAGAATAAGAATTACATTATGATTATCCTTCACCAATTTGAATTGATGACAAGCAACGGATTTGGCATACTACTTCTTCTCGTAGAAAGGATTAAGAGAGATATAGCCAAACTTGAGAAGGTCTTGATGGAACCACCGGTGGGATTTGGAAACAACGAATGAATTGATACGATAACAATGAAAGAGGAATGTTGAACGAACCACCGTAAGAATTAAAAACGAACAAAGAAAAGATAAAGAAACACCAGGAAGAATTAGAAATGAATTAAAATACTTAAGGGAATTTAGATACAAGAGAACAAAGGGATCACGAGCTGACTAGAGAATACTTGAATGATGCACCGGTAAGATTTGGAAAACGAGAGCTGAAGGCTAGAATGAATAATTCCGAGATGATGGCTCCAAAGAATCAAACTGAAAAGACTCCTGAATTTCTCCGGATGGGTGAAAAGAATTCTCACAATCGCAAACAATTATGAGATGATGGCATAAAGCTAGAACCATGAATCTTGAGAGAACGGATAGGATTTGGAGGAAAACTCCTCAGTCTTAAAATGTTGAAAAAGATGATGAGAACCACCATGACAAATGATGAGCCACTCCAGAACAATGAAGAATAGAAATGTTGAACTAATGATGAAAATGTTCTGAAAGCAATCTTGGAGAAGGAATATGATTGATGATAAATCATACTTACGTCATACTTTGAAAAGAATTTGGGAATAGCTCCAGAATAATTAGAAGAGCCAGGTAACATCCTAGAAAAAGACCTGTGGGTTAAGGCCCACTGAAAAGAAACACCATTGAATGATTTAAAGGAGAAATTGTGTCGGTTGAATTAAATGGCTTGAATGAGATAACATCCTCAAAAGAACTTGAGCGAATTGAGAATGGAAACTTGAATCTTCTGAGATATCTTCAGCACTCGAAACAATTGAATAGCGAGAAGTGGATGATTAAGAGGTGCACCGGCATGAGAAAACGTTTGAAACGAGGAAAAGATATGATCGACAAAGCTTCAATCTAATCCATCGGAGAAGAAAAAAGAACGAAGAATAATAAACTTGAAGCTCCGTTAGTATCTTCCTGAGAATCACCGGATAAGAACATTGACAGAAAAAATGGAGAGACTTCCCACCAATAAAAGGATACTTGAATAAGAAATATGAGTCCTTGAAAAAAAAGGGGGGGGGGGGGGGAAAACAAAGGCAACTTGGGACGGTAGAAACAAACACCTTTGAGAGAACTTAGAATTGATCTTGCGGATGTTGAAAATGATCGGATCCACTTGAAGAGAAGCATGCCGGTTGAAAAGGATTGACATGAAAATCTCGATTATCATGAAGGATTAGTATTCACATAGAAATATGAGAACACTGCTTAGGAAAGGTATGGAATCCACATTTGACTTCGAAGCAACTCGAATACCCCAACTCAAAACAAAACAAAGGATTTGGCTTGCATAATAAGCCGGAACAAACATATGATAGACCCCATATCGTATCTTGTGTGTGTTGGAAAGATATCCTAGGAGATACTTGAATTCCCATTTATAAACTCCTGAAACATTCTAGTTATGCAATCGGATGTTGGGGATACAGGAGAAGCATAATATCTCACCCAAACTAACAATTCCTACATCCAGCTGTATCCATCCTTCAACACATAACCAAGAAAACTTCAGAAATCGTGTACCTCAACCTTCGAAAAGCATTCGTTATATGAGTTATGGCAATACTCCCGAACTCCCGCCCAGTACTGGGTGGCGTCGAGGTTATCTCACCAACAACTACATAAGAGATTTTTGATGTCGGCGAACTCAGGTATTCTAGAACTGCAACGATAAAATTGTGACGACGACACCTCGGAGCTCAACTCCCCGGGATACTGCCACAACCCCTAAATGTCAGGAGGCACCAAGAACAATGTTCTCGTCACAAGACTATCGGAACGATCCCAAGATACCCGCGTGATCCTAAAAAAATTTCATGAAATTTGAGGAGAGGGAAGTCAAAACTTCTACGACATGAGGCCTCACTAGAGCGACGAAGGGACTCAGGAGTAAAAAGAATCCTTTTCTCCGATATATATATATAATCCTAAGACTCAAAACATTTTTGTTCTAGACTCAACAACGTCAGTGATTCGATCAAGCAGGGGCTCCTAAGTCGGGGATGGCTCTGATACCAACTTGTAACACCCACGATGCGGCTATATCTCCCACGTGTCGAGGCACGACTTAGAGGCATAACCGCATGATGGTTTAGTCGCAAGTGGGGTAACCTTCACACAATCCCATGTATTGAATAAGAAAGGGATAAAGAGTTGGCTTACAATCGCCACTTCACACAAATAACAAGTTAAACATACATCATCCACAGTACAATCAAGGTCCGACTATGGAACCAAAATAAAAGAAGACAACCCCAAATGCTAAATCCCCGATCGTCCCAACTGGGCTCCACTACTGATCATCCAGAAAAGACACATAACAACGACCAAGATCTTCATCGAGCTCCCACTTGAGCTCGGTTTCGTCACCTGCACTAGTATCATCGGCACCTGCAACTGTTTGGAAGTATCCGTGAGTCACGAGGACTCAACAATCTCACACTCGCGACATCAAGACTATTTAATCTTATGGGTAGGATAAGGTAATGAGGTGGAGCTGCAGCAAGCGCTAAGCAAAATATGGTGGCTAACATACACAAATAAGAGCGAAAAGAGAAGCAACGCAACGGTCATGAAGCTAGAAGTGATCAGGAAGTGATCCTGAAACTGCTTACGTTCAAACATAACCCAAAACCGTGTTCACTTCCTGGACTCCGCCGAAAAGAGACCATCACGGCTACACACGCAGTTGATGCATTTTAATTAAGTCAAGTGTCAAGTTCTCAACAATCGGACATTAACAAATTCCCATCTGCCACATAACCGCGGGCATGGATTTCGAATGTTTAAACCGTGTAGGGGTGTCCCAACTTAGCCCATCACAGGCTCTCACGGTCAACGAAGGATATTCCTTCTCCTGGGAAGACCCGATCAGGCTTCGAATCCCGGTTACAAGACTTTTCGACAATGGTAAGACAAGACCAGCAAAGCCGCTCGAATGTGCCGACAAATCCCGATAGGAGATGCACACATCTCGTTCCCAGGGCACACTGGATGAGACATCCTACGAGTAAAACTAGCCCTCAAGTTTCCCCGAGGTGGCCCCGCAGTCTACTCAGTTCGGACCAACACTTAGAGAAGCACTGGCCCGGGGGGGTTAAAATAAAGATGACCCTCGGGCTCCGGAAACCCAAGGGAAAAAAGCTTAGGTTGTTAGGAAATTGTAAAACCAAGGTTGGGCCTTGCTGGAGGAGTTTTATTCAAAGCGAACTATCAAGGGCTTCCCATAACACCCAACCGCGTAAGGAACGTAAAATCAAGGAACATAACAACGGTATGACGGAAACTAGTGCGACAAGAGTGGAACAAAATACCAAGAATAAGGACGAGCCATCCACCCTTTACCAAGTATATAAATGCATTAATTAAATAAGAGATATTGTGATATCCCAACATAACCATGTTCCAACATGGAACAAACTTCAACTTCACCTGCAACTAGCAACGCTATAAGAGGGGCTGGGCAAAAGTGGTAACTTAGCCAAACAATGGTTTGCTAGGAAGGTGGGTTAGAGGCTTTACATGGCAATATGGGAGGATTTATATAACAAGTGGTAGGTAGCGTGACATAGCGATGGAACAAACAACTAGCAAAGCAAAGATAGGAGTGATATCGAGGGTATACGGTCATATTGCCTGAGATCCCGCAAGGAAGAAGAACGAGTCCAAGAAGTAGACGACCCAACGTAGTCGAACGAATCCTCACAACTCCGGAACGAAACCGAAACTAATGAGAGAAGCAACCAGGAAAGAAGCAAGCAACATAGTAAAGAACCATCACATGAACATGGCATGATGCACAACCAACTATGATGCATGTCAGGTTTAATGAGGCATGGCATGGCAAAGTGCACAAAGAATACTACAAATTAAGTGGAGCTCAACATGCAACGAGTTGCATATTGACAAAACACCACATTCAATCATTTTCACTCTTGTTTATGTACCCAACAATATGAAATGTTATTAAATATGGCAAGAGGTGAAGCATATGAAAACTAACTATGTAGTCAAGTTTAAATGAGGCCGGATATAACAAACAACAGTTCCAGAAAAATCCCCATGTGCAATTTAGCAATTGATGCAAACAACAATTTCAACATTCTTGATGTTGTTATCATGATGCGGATGACATGTGCAAGTTTTATGCAATTTTTGTGAAAATGTCGATAAGAGCATGTTATGAAGCATTTGTCATCGTGGCGGAAACGAAAGGGGTGCCACGGCAACGAATCCAAAAATGATGCCACCGCAACATATTGGTTCCGGTAGCTCATGGGGATACCAGTCCAAAAGGAAATGTGGCGTGAGTGTGTCATGCAAGATGATGGTGTGACCCTGGTTACCGGGTTCCTACGGGTTGATGGCATGGCAACAAGGAGGAACGTGCAAGCGACCACTCGGACATGGAGCAAAACACGAGCATCTCATACATCACACATGAATTCGTTCGCGGGCGGTCATCTCAGCGGTTATACCTTTGAAGCATGCGTTTCGAGGCGGACGGGTTCAATGGGACGTAGAGGTACTTTTGATCCTCGGCGACGGAAGTGGAAGTAGTGGTAGACGTTCGTTTTCAAAGAGGTACTTGATGAATTCAACATTTTCGGGGCAACGATAGGTGTACACTTGGTTTAGTCGGATCCACGACGACGGTAGAGGTACAGATGTTCTCGGGGTACTTGTTGGTCTGGTCTTGGTGTATATGTACATGGCAAACATAGTGGTACTCGGCGTCTTGTCGAACCCAAGCGACGGTAGTCATACACGATGCGTTGTGGAAGTAGTTGTACTCGCGGACTTCGGAGACGGTAGTCATTCACGTCTGTAGATGTTCGGGGCCATCGGTAGAGGTACTTGGTGATTCCTGAAACGTCTTGTGGGGGTTCATGTCTCGGCAACAAGTCTTGGCGGTCCAAAACTCTAGGAACGGAGGTGCACCGAGGCAACGAAATGCTGGGTGGGTCTCGGCCATGGCCATGCCAAAGCATCTCGCGGATGGCCAAGGTGGAAGCTTGATGCGGGCAGTCGCGAAAGGAAACTCATGATGCAACAACGAGTATGGCATGGTGGTGATGCAGGGGAGCAGCGCAGACGAGGAGACGAGGTCATTCACGTGAGAAGTGGGGTGCAGGCGCGGCGGCGTTGCCGGAAGAGAGGCAGGCGACAGGGAGGAAGGGAGAGGCCATGGAGGACGGCGGCGGGCTTGTGGGCATCAGGGACGAGGTGCAGGAAAGGAAGGCGTGGTCGCAGCCTGGCGCTGTAGAGGGAGGCGCGTGGGAGGGGACGAGCGGTGCGGCTCCAGGCGAGGCAGCGGCATTGGAGGAGGTTGGGCGGCGACTCCTGCTAGCGCGAAGGTGAAGAGGCCCTGGCGAGCTTGCTGACGAGGCGGCTCTGGAGAGGAAGTAGGAGCAGAGGGGCGGCAGAGCAGTGGGTCCTGGTGGCGGGTCGAGGAGGTGGGGTAGCAGGCCAGCGGTGGTGGTGGAGGAAGGCCATGGCAGAGGTGCACGGGGCGTGCTCGGCTTTGTCTCCCATCTTAATGGCGTGAGGGAGGAGAAGATCGAGACGAGGGGAAAGGGGATCGAGCCGAGGCCCCTGGTGGCGCTGAGGGGACGAGGGAGAGAGTGGTGGTCGGTCTTGGGGAGGCTAGGGTTAGGAAGGAGGCTGGGCCTGCTAGACCTTGGGCCTCCTTCGTGGAGAGGGGGAAAGGCCAGGAGGAGTTGGGCTGTGCTGGAATCTCCCTCCCTCTTAATTGTTTCAAAAACTTTCAGAAAACAGAAAATTGCAACGAAAGAAAGGAGAGCAAAGAAAGGGTTGGAGGAAGGATTTGGGCACAGGTAATTTTCCCGGACTCGTAAAAATGAGTTTATCTAAGAAAAATAGAAGTGGCATGATCAAAAGATAGAAATTCAAATTCATTTGAATATAATTCAAATGGTTTTGAATTGGACTAGGTTTTCGAAGAGTCCAAAAATGTTGAGTTTATTGGTGGAGCTTGGAAAAGTGTCGAAACAATTTTATGGGCAAAGTTGAGGTCAAGGATTTAGGTAGAAAGGCATGGGATTATCTTTGCATGTGTGTTATGGTTAATTACAAATTATTGGAATATTTATAATAGCTCCCTAAATACTGGGATGATATGTTATAAAGAGAACTCAGCATGTGAATTCCCTCGGTTTAAATAGATCGAAAGATCTATGCAATTTGTTTAAGTGAGTTTAAGTTAGTTTGAGAAAATGATGACATGATGCGATGCAAAATAAATAAATAGAACAAGCACAAATGAAACACACGGAGATCACAAAAAGTATGGAAGTCTGCTGGAGCATCGGTCTTGGGGCGTCACACCCCGTGCCCAGCCCCCTCGCGCGACTCTCCTGAGGGGAGGTGTTGCGATGAGGCCAGGCACCGAGCTCGGAGGCTCCCTGAGGTTGATACGGCCATGAGGCCACCCTCAATTGTTTATTACCAGCGCGGAGCATAGTGCTTCCGCACTTGCACGGGCATAGCCGCTCCTCGGCAGTGTCGACTACCAGCACGGAGCATGGTGCTTCCACTAGCACGTGGGAGGGAACTCCCTACTGCAGAGAGCCCCTAGGGCGTGTACAGCCCCGCCCTGACACGTGGCTTGCATGGCAGGGCTAGACGAGGTGTGTCTGGGCACTCATGAGCCAGCGCGGTACTCATGAGGCCCTACCTCAAGGCGGGTTGCACCTGGTGTTGGTTCTTGATGGCTGTGGTGTTCCTACGAGATGGTTAGACAGCCTGCGCCGAATGAATTTCCTAAGGCTGTCGCACAAGAAGGCCAAGCACCAACCACCCCAGGAGGTGACGTGAACGGGGCCGGCCCGCCAGACAGAGCTCGGCCGTTTGATTTATCGACGTTGCAAGGACGGGCCCGAGCACAGACGCTGGCCTAGCCTTATGCGAAGGATCCTGAAGTAAGACGATTGGCGCGCGGCTCCCATGGTGGGTGACAATCGAGCAGGTGAAACCCATAGATAGATCATGCATGAGAAGCAAACTAGCTTAGGTAAATGCGAGAACGATACATGCCACTGGGTCACACTCGAGCGGCCTGGGGTTGATGCAGCCCGAGGGGCGCCCCCAGCAAGGTGAACTAAAGATGCAAGCGGATACATGCCACAGGGACTGACCCACATGGCCTGGGAATGATGCATCCCAGGGGGCGCTCCTAGCTAAATAAACTTGGAAAGATGTCACCTGGTTTACTTGTCGAAGGAGTGTTGGGGTAGCTGAAGACACATGGCGAGGAAGTCGCTTCTCACGAGCCGCCGAGACCCAGAGCCTCGAGAGGCTCTGGAAGCTCTGGTGGCCTCCTGAAGACCGTCTCCATCTCTGCCAGGACTGCGTGGTGCCTGGCCTCCTAACCTGCCAGGACACTCCGCAGATTGCGCTGGAAGGCGGCAGCCACACTCGGCAGGCCGAACGGCATACGAACGTAGTTGTGAGGTGGACCCTCGCACAGGCCAGCGCGCCAAGGCCAGAAGCGCTCCTGAGATGCAGCCCTATTGAGCCCCTGGGATGTCGATGAAGACGCGTAGCTCACCACCCTCGCTTGGATGGGGAGCAGCGCCTGGTGGGCGGCGGTCGCCCTGTATGACTATTGCTTCCTGAAGCTCCTGAGTGGCCTTGACAATGAACTCCTGGGCACCAGGCGCTCCTTGCACGGTGCCCTCCTGAGGGAAACGTGTCGTAAAGGACGCCTCCATGTGGTGCCCCAATGCCTCCCTCGTGATGTTGGCCAGGTCTGAGGCCCTCCAGAGGAGAGCCCCCGAGCCCTGCCCGAGGAGGGCGCCGGGCGCGCCTCCCTATGCGAGGGAGGATGGCGCCCCAAGCGCGGGCGCAGATCCTGAGGTGGCACCGCAGGAGGTGGCGCTCCCTTGAGGCCCAGTGCGAAGTAGTTGCTTTTTCTTCTTAGGGTTGGACTCAGGAGGGTACTGCGCACCCGTGCTGTCAGGGTCTTCGATTGGCACAGCTTGGAAGGCGAGCTTGAGGCAGCACACCGCATCTCTTTCTTTGCAGGGGACCGTGATGATTCCACCACTTCCCGGCATCTTGAGGACGTTGTAGCCATGGTGAGTGAAGGCCTTGAATTTGGCTAGCGTTGGGTACCCGAGGATGGCATTGTACGACAGCCGGATGTGGGCGACATCGAAGTCGACGAGCTCGGTGTGGTAGTTGTCGCGTTGACCGAATGTGACAGGGAAACGAACTTGCCCTATCGGGGTGGTGGGTACGACAGTCACTCATGAGAAAGGCCTGGTGGGCTAGAGCTGATCATATGGCACCTGAAGGCTGTCGAACATCTCGATGGACAAGACACTGAGCCCTGCTCCACCGTCGATGAGGGTCTTTTTGACTTGGACATTGCTGATGACGGGTGAACAGAGCATCGGGAGAACGCCGGGAGTTGCCGCACACTTGAGCTGGTCCGCTGAGCTAAAGGTGATGGCGTACTTGGACCAGCTGAGCGGGCGCGTGGCCTCGAGCTTGGGGAGGGCTGCGTTCACCTTGCGAGAGAACAACTTGAAGTTGCGTTGGAGGCTAGGGCCTGAGCGCTACCCAAGATGCAGGCGATGGCACGCGACTCCGGAAAGCCCCCAGCCCCTTCGTCCTGCTGATGGTCGTCGTTCCTTCTTGGCGGCGGCGGCAGAGGGAGACCAGAGTTGCCCTGAGGATGGTCCTCGCGAGGCTGGTCCCTCAAGGTGCCCTCAAGAGGCTTGTCCTGCCAGCGGTCCTCGCGAGGCTGGTCGTGCCACTCCTGGCAGGGCCCATGGTCGTCCCAACGTCCTCCACCTCATCCACCTCCTCGGCCGTAGCCTCGGTCGTTGCACTCGGGACGTCGACCGAAGCGTCCATCTCGAATGGCCTTGAGCTCTTAACAATCGTTGGTGTTGTGGGTGCGCATGTTGTGGAAGGCGCAGAACGTACGGCTACCCTTGGACGACTCGGGAAGATCTCGGCCGCGCTTGGTGTTTGTCTCTGCCGCAAGTACGGCCACTCCTTTACGCTTCACGTCCTTGATTGTAACACCCACTATGTGGCTATATCTCCCATGTGTCAAGGCATGACTTAGAGGCATAACCGTATTGTGGTTTTGTCGCAAGAGGAGTAATATTCACACAATCCCATGTACTGAATAAGAAAGGGATAAAGAGTTGGCTTACAATCGCCACTTCACACAAATAATAAGTTACACATACATCATCCAGAGTACAATCAAGGTCCGACTACGGAACCAAAATAAAAGAAGACAACCCCAAATGCTAGATCCCTGATCGTCCCAACTGGGATCCACTACTGATCAACAGGAAACGGAACATAGAAACGACAAGGTCCTCATCCAACTCCCACTTGAGTTCGGTTGCATCACCTGCACTGGTATCATCGGCACCTGCAACTGTTTGGAAGTATCCGTGAGTTACGAGGACTCAGCAATCTCACACCCGCGAGATCAAGACTATTTAAGATTATGGTTAGGATAGGGTAATGAGGTCGAGCTGCAGCAAGCACTAAGCAAATATGGTGGCTAACATACGCAAATAAGAGCGAGAAGAGAAGCAACACAACGGTCGTGAAGCTAGAAGTGATCAAGAAGTGATCCTGAAACTACTTATGTTCAAGCATAACACAAGACCGTGTTCACTTCCCAGACTCCGCCGAAAAGAGACCATCACGGCTACACACGCGGTTGATGCATTTTAATTAAGTCAAATGTCAAGTTCTCTACAACCGGACATTAACAAATTTCCATCTGCCACATAACCGCGGGCAAAGCTTTCAGAAGTTTAAACCCTGCAGGCGTGTCCCAGCTTAGCCCATCACAAGCTCTCACGGTCAATGAAGGATATTCCTTCTACCGGGAAAACCCGATCAGTATGGGAATCCCGGTTACAAGACATTTCGACAATGCTAAAAGAAGACCAGCAAGACCGCCCGAATGTGCCGACAAATCCCGATAGGAGCTGCACATATCTCATTCTCAGGGCACACCAGATGAACATTGCATACAGCTAAAACAAGCCCTCATGTTTCCCCGAGGTGGCGCTGCAAGTGGCTCTGTTTTGAGACAACACTCAGAGGAGCATTGGCCTGGGGGGGCTTAAAATAAGGATGACCCTCGGGCTTCGGAAACCCAAGGGAAAAAGGCTTAGGTTGTTAGGCAAATGTAAAACCAATGTTGGGCCCTGCTGGAGGAGTTTTATTCAACGCAACTGTCAAGGGGTTCCCATAACACCCAACCGCGTAAGGAACGCAAAATCAAGGAACATAACACCGGTATGATGGAAACTAGGTCGGCAAGAGTGGAACAAAACACCAGGCATAAGGCCGAGCCTTCCACCCTTTACCAAGTATATAGATGCATTAATTAAATAAGATATATTGTGATATCACAACATATCCATGTTCCAACATGGAACAAACTTTAGCTTCACCTACAGCTAGCAACGCTATAAGAGGGGCTGAGCAAAAGCGGTAACATAGCCAAACAACGGTTTGCTAGGAAGGTGGGTTAGTGGCTTGACATGGCAATATGGGAGGCATGATATAACAAGTGGTATGTAGCGCGACATAGCGATAGAACGAACAACTAGCAAGCAAAGATAGAAGGGATTTCTAGGGTATGATCATCTTGCCTGAGATCCCCCAAGGAAGAAGAACGAGTCCATGAAGAAGACAAACAGACGTAGTCGAACGGATCCTCACAACTCCGGAACGAAACTAAAGCTAATGAGAGAAGCAACCCGGAAAGAAGCAAGCAACACTGTAAACAACCATCACATAAACATGACATGATGCACAACCAAGTATGATGCACGTCCGGTTTAATGATTCATGGCATGGCAAAGTGCAACAAACAATACTACAAGTTAAGTGGAACTCAATATGCAACGAGTTGCATATTGAAGAAACACCACATTCGATTATTTAGTTCACTCCTAGTTAAGTACTCAACAAAATTAAATGTTGGGTAACATGGGAAGAGAGAAGCATAATAAAACTACCTATCTAGGCAAGTTTAAATGAGGCCGAAAATAACAAACAACAATTCCAGAAAATCCACATGTGCATATTTTAGAGTTGGTACTGTACTGTCCTAAACATAATTTTAGAGTTGTTAAGCATGCAAGATGAGTGCATCATGTCAAACTAAGCATTTTTCTACCCCATTTACATATAAAGTTTACTAAATTTGGAGCTACATAATTTTAGAGTTGTTAAACATGCAAGATGAGTGCACCATGTCAAACTAAGCATTTTTCTACCCCATTTACATATAAAGTTTACTAAATTTGGAGCTATTGTTATTTAGTTATGAAATAAATCATTTTAACATAGCATTATGCAAAATAAACACAAACATCATTTTAAACATTTTTAACATGCATGAAAGCAGCATATTATGAAACTAGATAAAATTCTACTCATTTTACATATATAGTTTGTTTAATTCCGATGCATGGGTGAAAAGTTATTAGATGCATGACTTTAGGGACTAATTTGTAAAACAGTTTTCCTGGACAAATGGAAAAACCGTTGAGAAGAGAAAAAACCAATACTGGGCCGGATTGAGAAGGTCAGTGCAGACCACCCACGTATTAGGCCCATGCGCGTGTGACAGTGTTGACAAAAACAAACAAAAGAAAAACCATTTTAACATAGCATTATGCAAAATAAACACAAACATCATTTTAAACATTTTTAACATGCATGAAAGCAGCATATTATGAAACTAGATAAAATTCTACTCATTTTACATATATAGTTTGTTTAATTCCGATGCATGGGTGAAAAGTTATTAGATGCATGACTTTAGGGACTAATTTGTAAAACAGTTTTCCTGGACAAATGGAAAAACCGTTGAGAAGAGAAAAAACCAATACTGGGCCGGATTGAGAAGGTCAGTGCAGACCACCCACGTATTAGGCCCATGCGCGTGTGACAGTGTTGACAAAAACAAACAAAAGAAAAACCATTTTAACATAGCATTATGCAAAATAAACACAAACATCATTTTAAACATTTTTAACATGCATGAAAGCAGCATATTATGAAACTAGATAAAATTCTACTCATTTTACATATATAGTTTGTTTAATTCCGATGCATGGGTGAAAAGTTATTAGATGCATGACTTTAGGGACTAATCTGTAAAACAGTTTTCCAGGACAAATGGAAAAACCGTTGAGAAGAGAAAAAACCAATACTGGGCCGGATTGAGAAGGTCAGTGCAAACCACCCACGTATTAGGCCCAAGCGCGTGTGACAGTGTTGACAAAAACAAACAGAAGAAAAACCTGAGGCGCATGGGACTCGATCCCAACACCTCTTGGACAGAGCAAGGATTTCTGACCAGTCGGGCTACTACTGAGCTCGTGGAGAAACAAAGTGGCAATTGTAAATAAACTATACACGCCAGAATGGATCTAGGAAAAGAAAGAAGGTTCGGTTATGACGAAAGTTGCTCACAGCCAGGAAACAACGAGGCCAGCGGCCATGGCGAGGCAGGGGCGCAGCTCGAGGTTGGGACTTGAGCGGCTGGAGCTGCTGGCACGGTGGGAAGGTGGAGGAGGCCGGCAAGCAGGCATGGAGGAAGGCGGCGGCTCATATGCTGGGCTCGCTGGTGAGAGGGTGCAGCGGCTGCTGCTGTTGCTTGAAGAAAGGAGAGAGAGAGAGATTCAGAGAGGTAACAGGGGAAGGAAGTAGAGAGAGACGACGGGATAGGGGTTTCCTACTGGCATCATGGAGGAACTCCGGCGAGGTTCGACGAGGAGGTCTGGGCACGGAGCTTGATGGGGACCGATAGCCATGGTGCTCCTGTTTGAACAGAGAAAGAGAGACAGGGAGGTGAGGTGAGGAAAGCAGAGGAACAAGAAGAGCAGGAGAAGGCCGGCGGTGCTTATCTTGGGGTCGCCGGCGGCAGTGCCGGTTTCTGGACGACGAGGCCGGGTGGAGGAGCACGGGAAGGCTCCTTGTCTTGCGGTCGACGGTGGGAGGTGGCATGGACGCAGATCAGCAGCGGCTGGTCTCGAAGAAGCGGGGCGATGGCCATGGTGGATGGATCGGGATGTGTGGATCTCGCGCATGGGGACGAGGTGGATCGAGGGAGGCAAGGGTCGTACTATGATTGAGCTCCGTCTTGAGGAGCTCATGCTCGGCCATGAGCATGGAGACGCGGGGCTGTGACCAAAGGAGGTCGGTCGGGCACAGAAAATGGAGGCGGTGGTGGGATTGGGTGGAGACAGATCCCGAGGTGGGAGATGCTCTCGATGCTCAGCTCGTAGAGCTGCAAGAACTCCGCAGGGTCGGGAGTGCCGTCGTAGCGAGGAGGCAGACCCGGCTTGTACTTGCCTGGCCAGACAATGCTACGCAGCTTGGGAGTGAAGGCGCGACAGCCTGCTGTGGCCACCGGGGCCCGTCATGGAGGCGGAGCTTGATCTTGGTGCCCTTGCGCCACCACAGCAAGTGGTGCATGGCCCTGCCACAGCAAGTGATCCTGACATGGCGGTGCTGGGAGTGGTGGAGCATTTTCTTGCAGACGGGGAATCTCTTGGCAGCTTCTTTCTTCGTGCGTGGGCACACGGCGCGGCGGATCACGCCGTGGAACTGCACACCTTGGAGCGAGGATGCCGTCTTGACGCGGAGGAGGCGGAGCCGCTCCATGAGCTGCACGGAGGAGCTTCGTGAGCCACATCGCCCGCAGCCGGGGGCGAGCGAGGCAGCGAGAGGGATGGTGCAGGGGAGCCCGCGGCGATGATGAGCTCGGCGATGCGGTCCAACCAGTCCTCAGAGAGGTCGTCGACCGGGCGGTAGCACAGAAGCTCGCGTGCCATGAGCAGCTTGGCATGCACGTCCGTGGCTGCACGGCGAGCGTGAGACGATGAGCCGGTCGGAGTCAGCGATGCGGTGGCGGTGCGGCCGTCACGGCGCATGGATGGGTGCAGTGAAGAGGCTTGCTACTCGTTCACCACCGGGCCGGTGGCAGCGTTGGCGGTGGGTGACGAAGAACGACGGGGAGGCCTGTTGACAGGGGCTGTCTGAGCGACGCGGGTGGCGAGGGCGGCCCGGCGCTCAGCGCGGGCCCGGCGAGCGTCGGCAATGAACTTGGTGGAGTGGTGATGCGCGGATTGACGAAGGAGAAGGCTTCAACGCACCCTACCTGGTACACCAAATGTCAGATTTCGGGTTCCGACAAAACCCTTGAGGTGTGCACACAAAGATCTCTCCCCCTCTCTAGCTCGCACTCGACACGATCTCACGGCTTATCTCGACGAACCCAAAGAACAAGAGACGCAAGATTTATACTGGTTCAGGTCATCGTTGTGGTGTAATACCCTACTCCAGTGTGGTGTGGTGGATTGCCTCTTGGGCTGAGGATGAATAGTTACAAGGGAAGAACAACCTCTTGAGGAGAGGTGTTCTTGTGCTTGGTGAACTTGTGTGGTTGGGGATGATCTGGATGAGCTGATCCGTTTGTGCCCCTCTATGTTGGTGGCTAGTCCTATTTATAGAGGCTCTGGTCCTCTTCCCAAATATTGAGCGGGAAGGGATCCCACAATGGCCAAATTCGAAGGGAGACAATTAGTACAAGTTATCCTGACAAAAGTAGTCTTGCCTGCCAAAGGCTCTGGTGGTGACGCCGTCTCGGACTCCACGGTGACCTCGGTCCTGCTGTCCTGCTGGTCTTGGTCTTGTTGCACCGATGTGGAAACCTTTGCTTGATGCCTTAGAAATCCTCGCCTGCGCTTTCCTTTTTAGCACCAAAGAGGAAACGAGGACACTGCACGCTGGTGCCCACCTGGCTCCGGTCATCATGGCTTGCGTCACAGGAACCTCGCGAGGTGTCCCTTGCCTTGATCTCTCCGCCCCTCACGAGCCAGCCTGGTGCGGCAGCCCTTGAGGAGGTCTTGTATCGTCCGCCTCGCGAGGCTTGGCCCCTCGCGAGGGTCTTGAGTGTTTGCTGGTGAAGACGGGTCATACAGGGCCGCTGGTGGACCACGCCGCGGGCCGCAGGCAGGCAAGTCTGGGGACCCCCGTTCCCAAAACACCGGCAAATGACACCCGCTGCCTCCAGCTTGTGGGTTTCCTGAACGATGAAGGACTGCTTCTCCATGGAATGTCGCCTCACCCTCTGCTTCACAGGGCGCACGTTGGGACATACCCTCAGATGATGCTCAATCACTCCTCTTAGGACCCCAACCAGCTGCTTGGGCTCCCAGGCGAATACTTCCTTGTTCGCCCGCAAGAAGTCCACCAGCTCCCTTTCTTGACATGCGGCAAGGTCGGCGCCTATGGTAAAGGTAGCGCCAGAGGCCCCGTCCGCATCGACTGGTATCTGCATCGTCTTGGCTTGACCTTGAGTGAATAGCTGCTTCTTCTTGGTCGGCGCAGCCCCCTTGGTTCTGGACACGGCCTTGTTGGTCGGGCAAGCTGCCGCCGTGGCCCTGAAGGTGAGCTTGAGGGCCGCCACGGCTTCCTTGGTGTCTCCGGCCATGGTGAGGATTCCCTTGCTTCCTGGCATCTTCATGAGGTTGTAGGCAGGATGGGTAGCCGCCATGAATTGGGCCAGCACCGGGTACCCGAGGATGGCGTTGTACGGCAGGCCGATGCGGGCGATATCGAAGTCGATTAACTCGGTGCGGTAGTTATCGCTTGTGCCGAAGGTTACGGGGAGACGGATCTACCCCAGGGGGTTGGAGGAGCCGCTGCTGAGTCCGGAGAAGGGCTTGCTGGGGCGAAGCCGCTCAAGCGGTACGCGAAGGAGACTAAAAGCCTCCACGGAGAGCACGTTGAGGCCGGTGCTGCCATTGATGAGGGTCTTGGTGACGGCTACGCTACAGATGGTGGGCGTGCAAAGCATCGGGAGCACGCCCGAACCGACAGTGGTGACTGGGTGATCCCTTGAGTCGAAGGTCAGGTCGGCCTTGGGCGCCGCCCAACCCGGGGGAGCCCCCTGCCGCGCGGAGGCGGTGCCGATCTGGCGAAAGAACGGCTTGGTATGACACTCCGAGGTAGGCGCCTGCGAGCCACCGAGGAGAGCCACGATGAAGGGGGGCCTGGTCCCCCGAAGCGCGCGATGAAGAGGTTGCACAGCTCCTCCCAGGAGGCCACAGAAGATTCCGGCAGGTAGATGTGCCAGGTGCGCGGCACACCAGCGAGGGCCATTGGGAGCCAGTTGGCCATGACTTTATCGTCGCCCCCGGCCTCCAGGACGGCCTCCTCATATGCCAGCAGAAAGGCCGCCGGATCCGCCGCACCATCGTAATGGGGCGGCATCTCCGGCTTGAACTTGTGTGGCCACTGCACCCGCCACAAGGCGAGGGTAAAGGCTCGGAGCCCCACGGCGCTGTGGAGGGCACCCGTCGATCCAGTCGAAGAAGTGGCGGCGTCCATGAGAGCCGGCCGAAGCGGCGAGGCCATCGGGGGCAAGCTTCAGCGCACCCCTACCTGGCGCGCCAAATGTTGGATTTCGGGTTCTGGCAAAACCGTTGAGGTTCGAACACTGGGGTGCGCACGAAGATCTCTCCCCCCTCTAGTTCGCACATACCATGATCTCGCGGCGTAGCTCGACGAACCCAAAGAACACAAGACACAAGAGTTTATACTGGTCCAGGCCACCGATGTGGTGTAATACCATACTCCAGTGTGGTGTGGTGGAATTCCTCTTGGGCTGAGGATGAATAGTTACAAGGGAAGAACAACCTCTAGAGGAGAGGTGCCCTTGTGCTCGGCGAGTGTGGTGGCTTTGGTGGAATGGATTTGGTCCAAGATGAGGTTGCCCCTCTCTACGGTGGAGGCTAGTCCTATTTATAGAGGCCGGGTCCTCTTCCCAAATATTAGGCGGGAAGGGATCCCACAACGGCCAATTTGAAGGGGGACAACTAGTACAAGCTATCTTGACAAAAGTAGTCTTCGTCTGCCAAAGGCTCTGGTGGTGACGCCGTCTTGGGCTCCACGGTGACCTCCGTCCTGCTGTCCTACTGGTATTGGTCTTGTTGCACCGATATGGAAACCTTTGCCTGATGCCTCGGGACTCCTCGCCTACGCTTGCCTCTTTAGCACCAAAGAGGAAACGAGGACACTGCGCGCTGGCGCCCGCCTGGCTCCGGTCATCATGGCTTGCATCACACAAACCTCGCGAGGTGTCCCTTGCCTTGATCTCTCCGCCCCTCGCGAGCCAGCTTGGTGAGGCCGCCCCTAAGGAGGTCTTGCATCGTCCGCCTTGCGAGGCTTGGCCCCTCGCGAGGGTCTTGAGTGTTTGCTGGTGACGAGGGCCGTACAGGGCCGCTGATGGAGCCACGCTATGGGCAGTAGGCAGGCAAGTCTGGGGACCCCCGTTCCCAGAACGCCGACGGCCGCTTCATCCAACAATACCGCCGAATCAAAGAAAGACTTTGGTGGTAAGCAGTATGACTATTATCGCCCACAACTCTTTGTGTTCTACTCATGCATATATCATCTACGCATAGACCTGGTTTGGATGCCACTGTTGGGGAACGTAGTAATTCAAAAAAAATCCTACGACCACGCAAGATCTAACTAGGAGATGCATAGCAACGAGAGGGGAGAGTGTGTCCACATACCCTCGTAGACCGAAAGCGGAAGCGTTTAGTAACGCAGTTGATGTAGTCGAATGTCTTCACAATCCAACTAATCCAAGTACCGAACGTACGACACCTCCGTGTTCAGCACACGTTCAGCATGATAACATCCCTCGAGCTCTTGACCTAGTAGAGGGTCCAGGGAAAGTTCCGTCACCACGACGGCGTGGTGACAGTGGTAGTGATGTGATCCGCGTAGGGCTTTGCCTAAGCACTACGACAATATGACCGAGGTGGTAAACTGTGGAGGGGGGCAGCGCACACGGCTAAGACAATTGATGTTGTGCCTTTCAGGTGCCCCCCGCCCCCGTATATAAAGGGGGGAGGAGGAGGTAGCCGGCCCAAGGGGGTGCGCCAAGGGGGGTCCTACTTGGACTCCTAGTCCAAGTAGGATTCGTCCCCCCTCCTTCCAACTAACGGAAAGGGGAAAGGGGAAAGAGGGAGAGGGAGAAGGAAAGGGGGGTCGCGCCCCCCAACCCTAGACCAATTCAGTTTGGGCTTGGGGGGTGCCTGTAACACCCTCGATGCGACTATAGCTCCCACGTGTCGAGGCATGACTTAGAGACATAATCCCATTGAAGGCATATGTCGCAAGTTAGGCACTCTTCACAACATCCCATTTAATATGATTAATAAAGGGGAGATAACATAGTTGGCTTACACTCGCCACGTCAATCAAGTACATAAATAACATTACATCATCCAAACACTCATGGCCCGACTACGGCGCGAAAATAAAAGAGAAACCCAACAAGCGACAACGGTCCCGTTCACCCCCAACTGGGCACCACTACTGATCATCGGGAAAGGAAACATAGTAACGTTGAGAGTCTTCGTCGAACTCCCACTTGAGCTCATACGCGTCTCCTGGAGCGGAATCATCAGGCCCTGCATCTGGTGTAATAGTAATCTGTGAGCCACAGGGACTCAGCAATCTCGCGCCCTCGCGATCAAGACTATTTAAGCTTGTAGGTAAGGCAAGGTAAAATATAGGTGGAGCTGCAGCAAGCGACTAGCAAGTATGGTGGCTAACTTATCAGCAAAAGAGAGCGAGAAGAGGAGGCAAAGCACGAGCGAAAAACTAGAGAGCAACCTGCGCAAACATTACTCCAACACCGTGTCCACTTCCCGGACTCTGCCGAGAAGAGGCCATCACGGTAACACACTCAGTTGATTCATTTTAATTAAATTAAGGTTCAAGTTATCTACAACCAGACAATAACAAATTCCCATCTGCCCATAACTGCGGCACGGCTTTCGAAAGTTCAAAACCCTGTAGGGGAGTCCCAACTTAGCCCATGACAAGCTCTCACGGTCAACGAAGGAATAGACCTCCTCCCAAGACGTTCCGATCAGACTCGGTATCTCGGTAACTCAAGACACTTCGACAGTAAAACAAGACCAGCAACACCGCCCGAATGTGCCGACAAATCCCGATAGGAGCTGCACATATCTCGTTCTTCTCAGGGCACACTCAGATGAGACATCCTACGAGTAAAAACCAACCCTCAAGTTGCCCCGAGGTGGCCCCGCAGTCTACTCGGTCGGACCAACACTCAGAGGACACTGGCCCGGGGGGGTTAAATAAGATGACCCTCGGGCTCCGACTCCCAAGGGAAAAAGAGGCTAGGTGGCAATGGTAAAACCAAGGTTGGGCATTGCTGGAAAAGCTTTAATCAAGGCGAACTATCAAGGGGTTCCCATTATAACCCAACCGCGTAAGGAACGCAAAAAAATCCGGGAACATAACACCGATATGACGGAAACTAGGGCGGTAAGAGTGGAACAAAACACTAGGCGAGAGGCCGAGCCTTCAACCCTTTACCAAGTATATAGGTGCATTAAGATAACATGGCAATATAATGATATCCCAACAAGTAAATAAAAGATGTTCCAACAAGGAACGGCCTTCAATCTTCACCTGCAACTAGCAACGCTATAAGAGGGGCTGAGCAAAGCGGTAACATAGCCAATCAACGGTTTGCTAGGACATGGTGGGTTAGAGGTTTAACATGGCAAATTTGGGAGGCTTGAAAGCAAATGGTAGGCATCGTAGCAATGGCATAGCAAAAGAGCGAGCAAACTAGCATCGCAAAGATAGTAGCAATTTCGAGGGTATGATCATCTTGCCTGCACAGTTGTCAGAGTTTATTGGATCCTCGAAAGCAAACTCAATGGGCTCCTCGTTAGCGAACTCGTCTCCCGGCTCTACCCAAACAATACAAACAAGCAACAAGGATACAATCAACCACGTGCAAGAACCAAACAAGACGATGCGATCATGATATGCTATGCGGGATGCGATGCGGGATGCAAAATGCAAGATATGACAGGAAACGCATGAACCTGGCCTCAACATGGAAAAACAAGTGTGCCACTGGAAAGAACACCATAATCGGAGTTACGGTTTGGAAATGGCAAGCGATTTAAATATGACACCGGTTTGCGATTTACAGCAAGTAGGCATCTAAATGCAACGAAATGAACATGCTACAGCACCCAACCATGACAATGAAATACATGGAAGGGATGTACACAAGATGCTTAACAAAAGTCTAGAACTGAGCTACGACTAATTCATCCATTAACAGATTCAAACAAGCATGGCAAAAATGCATATGACAAACAGATCTCAGACTTAGTGAAATTAACACTTGTCTGGAATTTCAGATCAGGTAGCACTCTTCGGAGCAACAAAACTACATGCTACAGGACCTGATCATGGCAAAGTAAAGCATGGCATGGAGCTACTCAAAGAGCTTAACAAAAGTCCCTTAGTGACCTTGAGCCAAAAGGGATCAGAAAATACAATTGCAAGCATGTGAACATAGCAAAAACATAATCAGTTTTCAGACTTTGTGAAAAACTGACACATGCTGAAATATAACTCAAGTAGGCATGTTTACGAGCTCGATGCACTCACTACGGTGCAAGTCATGGAAAGACAAGCATACATCCATCAAGAAGGCACAAAATGCAAGCTAGACATGGCAAGAACAATAGCATAGCATGCATGGATCAACTACAACATCACCGGCAAAATTGCAAACAAGTTGACAATCTGCCCAGATTCACAAAGTAGCAAAAGTAGAGCTCGATTGACTCAAGCTAGGGTGCTCCATAATTGCAAACAAAGACATGGATGGATAGAGCACTACAAAATTAACAAAACTCCCTTACTGATCATCCTCAAAAGAGGCACAGATCACTAGGAAACAACAAGAACATATGGCATCATGAGATGAACAGCTCCAGGACAGTGAGATTACTAAGTCCCTGAAAACAGAATTAGCAAGTGCACCACTTTGCAAGCTTGCACAAGTCACCACACACATCACAAAAATACATGGGTTGCACCTTTGGAAAGATGACAAAACCCTTAACAAAACACATGTAGAGCATCAGGGCATAGCATGCACACATTAATCATGGCAAAAATTGCAAAAACCTAAACGGAGTAGCAGATCTGACAATTAACTCAAGTAGCCCTCTTCTAACAGCATTTCGGGCATCAAGGTGAGCTCAAATGAAAATGATGCAATGGAATGAAATGATGTACTCTCTGAGATGAACATTTTGACCTGCTATATGCATGAATCGGAGCTACGGATGGAAAGTTACGGAGCTACGAACATGTGCACATGGACTAAAAATATCTGGGACTTAGAAGAAATTTTGACCTCCGGATCTAGGGTTGACCCGGCACGCGAACCGAGGCGGCGGCGCTGCTTGCCGGAGATGGCGCGGACGGCGGCCGGAGTGGAGGGGATCGCCGGATCCCGAGGGAGAGGAGGAGGACGGAGTGGACGGCGGCGGCGGCGCGCTCCGGCCGGCGCGGGCGAGTGCGGCGGCGCGGCGGAGGGACGGCGCCGGGCTGGAGGAGCTTTGGCAGCGCGGCGCCGGCGCGGGAGCGGGGCGGAGCGGGCGATGGCGTCGGGGAGGAAGGCGCGGGCGGCGGGGCGCTGCCTCTGGCCCGGATCGGCGGCGGGAGGGCCGCGCGCGGGCCAGGCTGGCCGGCGCGGGCGAGGCGGCGGTGATGTGGGCGCGGCGGCGGCGGGCCAGTAGGATGGTGACACATGGCGGCGGCGGGGGAGGAACCGGACGTGTCCATCGGTGCAGACCTTGTCCGGCGGCGCGCGAGGGGATTTTAGGGTTTCGAGGAGGAAAGAGATCCGAAAACGGAGGGGATCTATTTATAGCCATAGAGGGAGCTAGGATAGTCCAAATGAGGTGCGGTTTTCGGCCACGCGATCGTGATCGAACTCTCTAGATGATGGAGTGGAGTTAGGTGGGTTTTGGGCCAAATTGGAGGGGTGTTGGGCTGCAACACACACGAGGCCTTTTCGGTCCCTCGGTTAACCGTTGGAGTATCAAACGAAGTCCAAATGATACGAAACTTGACAGGCGGTCTACCGGTAGTAAACCAAGGCCTCATGACAAGTCTCGGTCCAATCCGGAAATGTTTAATCCCCACACACGAAAGAAAGCTAGAAATGGCCACCGGAGGAGAACGAAGCGCCGGAATGCAAAACGGACAACGGGGAAAATGCTCGAATGCATGAGACGAACACTTATGCAAATGCAATGCACATGATGACACGATATGAGATGCATGACAACGACAACAACACACGGAGACAAAGACCCGAACCCGAGGAAATAAATAAACTTAACGCCAGAAATGGCAAGAGTTGGAGTACAAATAGGGAAAGTTACATCCGGGGTGTTACAACACTCCACCACTACGAAAGGATCTCGTCCCGAGATCTAGGACTGAAAGAACGCCGGGTACTCAGAACAGAGGTGATCCTCGCGTTCCCATGTAGCTTCACGGTCGGAATGGTGTGACCACTTAACTTTGAGAAATTTGATTGACTTTTTGCGAGTCTTGCATTCTGTCTCTTCAAGAATAGCAACTGGGTGCTCACGATAAGAGAGATCTTCTTGGAGCTCAATGTCCTCGAAGTTGACGGTGTGGTCAGGAGTCTTGAAGCACTTTCGAAGCTGAGAGACATGGAACATGTCATGAACATTTGCAAAGTTTGAAGGAAGCTCGAGTTGATAGGCGAGGTCGCCTCTCTTGCTGACAATCTTGAAAGGTCCCACATATCTAGGGGCAAGCTTCCATTTGATACCGAAGCGACGAGTACCTTTCATAGGAGAGACATGGAGGTAAACATGATCTCTGATCTCGAAAGCCAAATCACAGTGCTTACTATCATAGTAGCTCTTCTGACGGGATTGGGCTGCTTTGAGGTTATCACGAATGACTTTGCACATTTCCTCTGCTTCTGTGATTAAGTCATTACCCAAAAGCTGACGTTCACCGGTTTCAGACCAGTTGAGAGGGGTACGGCACTTCCTGCCATACAGAATTTCAAAAGGGGCCTTGCCTGAACTTGCTTGAAAACTGTTGTTGTAGGAGAATTCAGCATAAGGAAGACAATCCTCCCACTTCATGCCGAAGGAGATCACACAAGCCCTGAGCATATCTTCAAGAATCTGGTTGACACGCTTGACTTGACCGCTAGTTGAGGATGGAAAGCTGTGTTGAAGCGGATGTTGGTGCCCATGGCCTTCTGAAAAGAATCCCAAAACTTCGAGGTAAAGATGTTGCCATGGTCTGAAGAGATCACTTGTGGAATACCGTGCAGAGAGACAATACGAGAGGTATAGAGTTCCGCCAATTGAGCTGCAGTGATCGACTCTTTGATAGGCAGAAAATGAGCCACTTTGGTGAGTTTGTCGATGACAACGAATATAGCATCATTGCCACGCCTGGACTTTGGAAACCCAGTCACGAAGTCCATTTCAATGTGGTCAAACTTCCATACTGGAATGGCAAGAGGTTGGAGGAGACCTGCTGGCCTTTGGTGTTCTGCCTTCACTCTTCTGCAGACATCACATTCATTCACGAATTGAGCGATCTCGCGCTTCATTCGAGTCCACCAATAAGCTTGCTTGAGATCCTGATACATCTTCGTACTCCCAGGGTGCATGGAGAGGAGAGAATTGTGAGCCTCGTTCATGATCACTTTACAAAGTTCACCTTTGGGTACAACAATACGATCCTCGAAGAAAAGAGTGTCCTTGTCATCAAGGCGGTAGCACTTATACTTGGACTGGCTCTTGGCAATCCCAATCTTCACCTTTTTCACCATAGCATCAAGAAGCTGAGCTTGGCGAATCTGGTCTTCTAAGGTAGGAGAGACTTGAAGGTTGGCGAGGAAACCTTGAGGAACAACTTGCAGATTAAGTTTGCGGAAAGCTTCACAAAGCTCGGGTTGATAAGGCTTGAGAATCAGACTGTTGCAGTAAGCTTTCCTGCTCAATGTGTCAGCAATCACATTGGCCTTGCCTGGAGTATACTCAATACTCGGATTATACTCTTGAATCATTTTGACCCATCGAGTTTGCCTGAGGTTGAGATTAGGCTGAGTGAAGATGTACTTGAGACTCTTGTGATCAGTGAAAATGTCCACTTTTCTTCCCAATAGAAGATGTCTCCAAGTCAAAAGAGCATGCACAACTGCCGCCAACTCGAGATCATGAGTGGGGTAGTTCTTCTCATTAGGCTTCAATTGGCGAGATGTATAAGCAACAACTTTCTTCTCTTGCATCAATACTGTGCCAAGACCTTGGAGAGAGGCATCACAAAAGACCTCGTATGGCTTGGATTCATCAGGCGGAGTCACAACTGGAGCAGTGATCAATTTCTCTTTCAAAGTGTTGAAAGCAATGTCACACTCCGGAGACCAAACGTACTTGACGTGCTTCTGAAGAAGATTTGAGAGAGGCTTCGCGATCTTAGAAAAGTTTTCAACGAATCTTCGGCAATAGCTTGTGAGACCGAGGAGCTACGGAGTTGCTTCACATTCTGAGGAGGTTCCCAATTCACAATTGCAGACACCTTCTCAGGATTCACGGCAATGCCCTTGGCAGAGATGATATGACCAAGATAAAGAACCTCATCGAGCCAAAATTCACACTTGGAGAACTTGGCGTAGAACTTGTGTTCTCTGAGCTTATCAAGAACCAAACGCAAATGCTTGGCATGATCTTCCTTGTTCTTGGAGAAAACCAGAATGTCGTCGAGATAGACCAAAACGAAGTCATTAGTGTAGGCGTTGAAGATGAAGTTCATCATGCGAGAGAACATCGGAGGAGCATTGACGAGGCCAAAAGACATGACAGTGTATTCATATGAACCAAAGCTTGTCTTGAAAGCCGTCTTGGGAATATCTTGCTCACGAATGCGAATCTGGTGATAACCCATGCGAAGATCAAGCTTCGAGAATACTTGGACACCTTTGAGTTGTTCGAAGAGCTCATTGATGTTGGGAAGTGGATATTTGTTCTTGATGGTCTTCTTGTTCACTGGACGGTAATCAACACAAAGTTGGTCCATTCCATCCTTCTTCTTCACAAAAAGAACACCACAACCCCACGGAGAAGAACTAGGCCGGATGAGACCCATTTTCTCTTGAATATCGAGTTGCTTCTTCAGCTCCTTCAACTCTTCAGGTCCGAGCTTGTAAGGACGTTTGCACACAAGTTCCGTGCCAGGCTCAAGATCAATAACGAATTCAACTGGCCGGTGCGGAGGCATTCCTGGGAGCTCTTCTGGAAAGACGTCTTGATATTCGCAAACGACTGGAATTTGAGAGATGGCATCCAATTCACCCTTCTCATTGAGAGAAACAGACGGATGGTATTATCCCGAGCGGCAAAGACAATTACATCCTCAGACGAATGAGTCAATTGAATCTGCCTGGCTGCACAATCAAGTTGAGCCTTGTGCTTAGAAAGCCAATCCATTCCGAGAATAAGATCAATATCCGAGTTACCCAGAACCACCGGAGAAGAGAGAAACTTGTAATCACCCAATGTGATAGAGATATCGGGAGCAACCAAACTAGAAGTCAAAAGCTTGCCGGGAGAAACAACTTGCATGACTTTGGGCATAATCTCTGTATCAACATTGTGCTTCGATGCAAAAGGGCATGACAAAAAGGAATGCGATGCACCAGTGTCAAAAAGAACTTTTGCAAGAACATCGTTAACAGGAAGGTTACCCATGATCACATCTGACGAGTCCTCTGCCTGAGCTGCATTCATCAAGTTGACCTTGGCGAACTTGGGGTTATGCTTGACCACAGCTATACTTGCCGATCTCACAGGAGGAGGAGGAGGAAGACGTCTCTGGTTGAAACACTTGTTGGCATAGTGACCCTTCTATTGGCACTTGTTGCACGTGACCTCTGAAAGCGGACGGTGATACAGAGCACTCGATCTTGGAGCTTGAGATGAAGTCTTGTTCTGAAAGCCAGGGTTGGGGGGGTGGGAAGAACCACTGCCACCTTTGCTCTTCTGCTGATACGGCTGACGGAACGGAGGAGGAGGAAGCCAAAACTTCTGCTCCTTGGACACTTGAGTAGAGGAAGAAGGAGTAGCATCTCTGACTCGCTTCTTGGAAGCATCACACCTCAACTGAGCAGCCTCTTGCTTCAATGCCATGTTGTAGAACTCATCGTATCTCAAGGGCTCGAAGAGGACAAGAGCTAGCTGAATTTCTTCTCTGAGACCACCCCTGAACTGATATATCATGCTCTTCTCATCAGGGACGTCCTTCTTGGCAAAGCGGGCGAGCTTCTGGAACAACTTGTTGTAGTCATAGACAGACAAAGAGCCTTGCTTCAGATTGCGGAATTCCTCACGCTTGCTTTCAACCACGCTCTAGGGGATATGATGAGCTTGGAAATCTTGACGGAATTCATCCCAGGTAATAACACGTCCACCTCTGGAATCCTTGTACTGCTGGAACCATTCTGCAGCTTGATCTTTGAGTTGGAAGGAAGCGAACTTGACATAGTCCTCAGGCCTGACGTTACTGCACTCGAAATACTTACACAGATCCACAAGCCAATCGTCAGCATCGGTTGCCTCAACACAATTGCTGAAAGTCTTTGGCCCGTTAGCAAGGAACTGGTTGAGTGAAGCAAAGTGATTCTGATTGCTTCCTTGATTCCCTTGGTTGCCTTGGTTGCACTCTTGAAGAATTTGCATGATCAACTGTGTGTTTGCATTGGTTGCGGCCATCACAGCTTGCCATGCCTCTGGAGGAGGTGGAGGTGGTGGAGGATCAGGATTCGGAGTCGTGCGCATTGGAGGAGCCATCCTGAAGAGGTTGACCACCATTAGCACATTGATAGACAAATATTGAAGCTGGACCCAACGGAATGCAAATTGCAACATATAGTCTTCACATCCGAACAAAATGAACGAATGCATTCCTCTTGAAATGGTCACATATCCATAAATTGAGAAGCCACGTAGAATTAAGGTAGAGAAATAAATCAACAAGGTACGGATCAAGAATGAATAATCGGTAAGAAATCCCAATCTCAAACCAATATCCGTGGAAGAAGAACTAGAGCTACAAGAATTCCCACCTATGAAACTCCCGAACCTTTCCGGTTATGCAATCAGGTGTTGGGGATACAGGTGAAGCATAATATCTCACCCAAACTAGCAAATCCTACATCCAGTTGTATCCATCCTTCAACACATAACCAAGAGAACTTCGGAAACCATCTACCTCAACCTTCGAAAAGCATCCGTTATACAAGTTATGGCGATACTCCTGAACTCCCGCCCTAGTACTGGGTGGCGTTGAGGTTATCTCACCAACGAACTGCATAAAAGAGATTTTCGATGTCGGCGTACTAAACTCAGGTATTCCAGAACTGCAACGATAAAATTATGATGACAACACCTCAGAGCTCAACTCCTCGGGACACTTCCACTAAACCCCTGACAGGAGGCACCAAGACAATGTTCTCATCATAAAACCATCGGAATGATTCCAAGATACCCACGTGATCCTAAAAAAAATTAGTGAAATTTGAGAAGAGAAGAGTCAAAACTCTACGTCAGGATGCCTTACCAGAGCGATGAGGAGACTGGGAAGTAAAAAGAATTCCTAAACTCTCCGATATATAATTCCTAAAAGACTCAAAACATTTTTCTAGACACAACTCGGCCGCTAAAACGATCAAGCAATGGGGCTCCTAAGGTCGTGGAAGGCTCTGATACCAACTTGTAACACCCTCGATGCGACTATAGCTCCCACGTGTCGAGGCACGACTTAGAGACATAATCGCATTGAAGGCATATGTCGCAAGTTAGGCAATCTTCACAAAATCCCATGTAATATGATTAATAAAGGGGAGATAACATAGTTGGCTTACACTCGCCACGTCAATCAAGTACATAAATAACATTACATCATCCAAACACTCATGGCCCGACTACGGCGCCAAAATAAAAGAGAAACCCAACAAGCGACAACGGTCCCGTTCACCCCCAACTGGGCACCACTACTGATCATCGGGAAAGGAAACATAGTAACGTTGAGAGTCTTCGTCGAACTCCCACTTGAGCTCATACGCGTCTCCTGGAGCGGAATCATCAGGCCCTGCATCTGGTGTAATAGTAATCTGTGAGCCACAGGGACTCAGCAATCTCGCGCCCTCGCGATCAAGACTATTTAAGCTTGTAGGTAAGGCAAGGTAAAATATAGGTGGAGCTGCAGCAAGCGACTAGCAAGTATGGTGGCTAACTTATCCGCAAAAGAGAGCGAGAAGAGGAGGCAAAGCGCGAGCGAAAACTAGAGAGCAACCTGCGCAAACATTACTCCAACACCGTGTCCACTTCCCGGACTCTGCCGAGAAGACGCCATCACGGTAACACACTCAGTTGATTCATTTTAATTAAATTAAGGTTCAAGTTATCTACAACCAGACAATAACAAATTCCCATCTGCCCATAACTGCGGGCACGGCTTTCGAAAGTTCAAAACCCTGTAGGGGAGTCCCAACTTAGCCCATGACAAGCTCTCACGGTCAACGAAGGAATAGACCTCCTCCCAAGACGTTCCGATCAGACTCGGTATCTCGGTAATTCAAGACACTTCGACAGGTTAAAACAAGACCAGCAACACCGCCCGAATGTGCCGACAAATCCCGATAGGAGCTGCACATATCTCGTTCTCAGGGCACACTCAGATGAGACATCCTACGAGTAAAACCAACCCTCAAGTTGCCCCGAGGTGGCCCCGCAGTCTACTCGGTCGGACCAACACTCAGAGGAGCACTGGCCCGGGGGGGTTAAAATAAGATGACCCTCGGGCTCCGGAAACCCAAGGGAAAAATAGGCTATGTGGCGAATGGTAAAACCAAGGTTGGGCATTGCTGGAAAAGCTTTAATCAAGGCGAACTATCAAGGGGTTCCCATTATAACCCAACCGCGTAAGGAACGCAAAATCCGGGAACATAACACCGATATGACGGAAACTAGGGCGGTAAGAGTGGAACAAAACACTAGGCGAGAGGCCGAGCCTTCAACCCTTTACCAAGTATATAGGTGCATTAAGATAACATGGCAATATAATGATATCCCAACAAGTAAATAAAAGATGTTCCAACAAGGAACGGCCTTCAATCTTCACCTGCAACTAGCAACGCTATAAGAGGGGCTGAGCAAAGCGGTAACATAGCCAATCAACGGTTTGCTAGGACATGGTGGGTTAGAGGTTTAACATGGCAAATTTGGGAGGCTTGAAAGCAAATGGTAGGCATCGTAGCAATGGCATAGCAAAAGAGCGAGCAAACTAGCATCGCAAAGATAGTAGCAATTTCGAGGGTATGATCATCTTGCCTGCACAGTTGTCAGAGTTTATTGGATCCTCGAAAGCAAACTCAATGGGCTCCTCGTTAGCGAACTCGTCTCCCGGCTCTACCCAAACAATACAAACAAGCAACAAGGATACAATCAACCACGTGCAAGAACCAAACAAGACGATGCGATCATGATATGCTATGCGGGATGCGATGCGGGATGCAAAATGCAAGATATGACAGGAAACGCATGAACCTGGCCTCAACATGGAAAAACAAGTGTGCCACTGGAAAGAACACCATAATCGGAGTTACGGTTTGGAAATGGCAAGCGATTTAAATATGACACCGGTTTGCGATTTACAGCAAGTAGGCATCTAAATGCAACGAAATGAACATGCTACAGCACCCAACCATGACAATGAAATACATGGAAGGGATGTACACAAGATGCTTAACAAAAGTCTAGAACTGAGCTACGACTAATTCATCCATTAACAGATTCAAACAAGCATGGCAAAAATGCATATGACAAACAGATCTCAGACTTAGTGAAATTAACACTTGTCTGGAATTTCAGATCAGGTAGCACTCTTCGGAGCAACAAAACTACATGCTACAGGACCTGATCATGGCAAAGTAAAGCATGGCATGGAGCTACTCAAAGAGCTTAACAAAAGTCCCTTAGTGACCTTGAGCCAAAAGGGATCAGAAAATACAATTGCAAGCATGTGAACATAGCAAAAACATAATCAGTTTTCAGACTTAGTGAAAACTGGCACATGCTGATCATAGGCATGTTTACGAGCTCGATGCACTCACTACGGTGCAAGTCATGGAAAAGACAAGCATACATCCATCAAGAAGGCACAAAATGCAAGCTAGACATGGCAAGAACAATAGCATAGCATGCATGGATCAACTACAACATCACCGGCAAAATTGCAAACAAGTTGACAATCTGCCCAGATTCACAAAGTAGCAAAAGTAGAGCTCGATTGACTCAAGCTAGGGTGCTCCATAATTGCAAACAAAGACATGGATGGATAGAGCACTACAAAATTAACAAAACTCCCTTACTGATCATCCTCAAAAGAGGCACAGATCACTAGGAAACAACAAGAACATATGGCATCATGAGATGAACAGCTCCAGGACAGTGAGATTACTAAGTCCCTGAAAACAGAATTAGCAAGTGCACCACTTTGCAAGCTTGCACAAGTCACCACACACATCACAAAAATACATGGGTTGCACCTTTGGAAAGATGAAAAAACCCTTAACAAAACACATGTAGAGCATCAGGGCATAGCATGCACACATTAATCATGGCAAAAATTGCAAAAACCTAAACGGAGTAGCAGATCTGACAATTAACTCAAGTAGCCCTCTTCTAACAGCATTTCGGGCATCAAGGTGAGCTCAAATGAAAATGATGCAATGGAATGAAATGATGTACTCTCTGAGATGAACATTTTGACCTGCTATATGCATGAATCGGAGCTACGGATGGAAAGTTACGGAGCTACGAACATGTGCACATGGACTAAAAATATCTGGGACTTAGAAGAAATTTTGACCTCCGGATCTAGGGTTGACCCGGCACGCGAACCGAGGCAGCGGCGCTGCTTGCCGGAGATGGCGCGGATGGCGGCCGGAGTGGAGGGGATCGCCGGATACCGAGGGAGAGGAGGAGGACGGAGTGGACGGCGGCGGCGGCGCGCTCCGGCCGGCGCGGGCGAGTGCGGCGGCGTGGCGGAGGGACGGCGCCGGGCTGGAGGAGTTGCGGCGGCGCGGCACCGGCGCAGGAGCAGGGCGGAGCGGGCGACGGTGTCGGGGAAGAAGGCGTGAGCGGCGGGGCGCTGCCTCTGGCCCGGATCGGCGGCGGGAGGGCCGCGCGCGGGCGAGGCGGCGGTGATGTGGGCGCGGCGGCGGCGGGCCAGTAGGATGGCGACATGTGGCGGCGGCGGGGGAGGAACCGGACGTGTCCGGCGGCGCGCGAGGGGATTTTAGGGTTTCGAGGAGGAAGGAGATCCGAAAACGGAGGGGATCTATTTATAGCCATAGAGGGAGCTAGGAGAGTCCAAATGAGGTGCGGTTTTCGGCCACGTGATCGTGATCGAATGCTCTAGACGATGGAGCAGAGTTAGGTGGGATTTTGGCCAAATTGGGGGGGTGTTGGGCTGCAACACACACGAGGCCTTTTCGGTCCCTCGGTTAACCGTTGGAGTATCAAACGAAGTTCAAATGATACGAAACTTGACAGGCGGTCTACCGGTAGTAAACCAAGGCCGCTTGGCAAGTCTCGGTCCAATCCGGAAATGTTTAATCCCCACACATGAAAGAAAGCTAAAAATGGCCACCGGAGGAGAACGAAGCGCCAGAATGCAAAACGGACAACGGGGAAAATGCTCGAATGCATGAGACGAACACGTATGCAAATGCAATGCACATGATGACATGATATGAGATGCATGACAACGACAACAACACACGGAGACAAAGACCCGAACCCGAGGAAATAAATAAACTTAACGCTGGAAAAGGCAAGAGTTGGAGTACAAATAGGGAAAGTTACATCTGGGGTGTTACAGTGCCCCACCTCTTTGGAAGCCTCCCTCTTTCCACTATGGCCCAATAGGCCCATTAACTTTCCCGGGGGGTTCTGCTAACCTCCCGGTACTCCAAAAAATCCCTGATCTTCTTCAAAACCATTCCGGTGTCCGTATATAACCATCCAATATATCAATCTTTACCTCTCGACCATTTCAAGACTCCTCGTCATGTTCGTGATCTCATACGGGACTCCGAACAAACTTCGGTCACCAAAACACATAACTCATAATACAAATCATCATCGAACGTTAAGCGTGCGGACCCTACGGGTTCGAGAAATATGTAGACATGAACGAGACACATCTCCGATCAATAACCAATAGCAGAACCTGGATACTCATATTGGTTCCTACATATTCTACGAAGATCTTTATCGGTCAAACAACATAACAACATACATCATTCTCTTTGTCATCGGTATGTTACTTGCCCGATATTTGATCATCAGTATCATCATACCTAGTTCAATCTCGTTACCGGCAAGTCTCTTTACCCGTTCTGTAATGTATCATCCCGCAACTAACTCATTAGTCACATTGCTTGCAAGGCTTATAGTGATGTGCATTACCGAGAGGGCCCAGAGATACCTCTCCGATACTCGGAGTGACAAATCCTAATCTCGATCTATGCCAACTCAACAAACGCCATTGGAGACACCTGTAGAGCATCTTTATAATCACCCGGTTATGTTGTGACGTTTGATAGCACACAAAGTGTTCCTCCAGTATTCGGGAGTTGCATAATTTCATAGTCAGAGGAATATGTATAAGTCATGAAAAAGCAAGAGCAATAAAACTAAAAATCATTATGCTAAGCTAACGGATGGGTCTTGTCCATCACATCATTCTCCAATGATGTGATCTCGTTCATCAAATGACAACACATGTCTACGGTTAGGAAACTTGACCATCTTTTATTAACGAGCTAGTCAAGTAGAGGCATACTAGGGACACTCTGTTTGTCTATGTATCCACACATGTACTAAGTTTCCGGTTAATACATTTTTAGCTTGAATAATAAACATTTATCATGATATAAGGAAACATAAATAACAAATTTTTTTATTGCCTCTAGGGCATATTGCCTTCAGGCGCCGCCCTGTCGCGTTGTCAACATGGTCAACAAACAAGAGGAATCAGGAGAGGACTATACGTGGAGAGGATGACGGTAGGGGCCCACCATGTCCATGGCCGTATGCAAGGAAGTTCCTCATTTTTTGTTATATATACTCCATTGTCAGCATATAGAAAAACAAAATGCTTCCTCCTAGTGGTTTCCTGACATCTGGGACCCACGACATTGTCAGCGTATATAGTCAATAGACAAGAGAACAACACAAGATCGGCTGACACCTGGGATGTAGCTGCTCGAGTAGTATTTTTTTGTTATTTTTGAGATGGAGCAGGGTTTCAACTGGGTTGTGGCTCGTCTAGCCCAGGCTTATATTTTACGTTCACCACATGACCAGCCCAGCTATTTTTTCTTTGTGAAAATCAGCCCGGTTTATTTTTTTGAAGAATACCCAATCCAGGCCTACGCTGATGGGCTGTAACTCTTTCAAGATGGCTGCAAATCTTGAAAATAATATGAAATGGGATGTAAATACAAAAATCAGATAACAAATTGGCAATTACTATATAGTTTCGAATTTTTTGCACATTTCCAGATTCCAATTTCACTTGGGTTTAATCTAATTTAAATATATCTTCAAAGTACTTTAAATCTGGCTCCACATTTTGGTATTAAAAATAGTTTCGACCCCACAGAAATATGCGAAATTTCGTTTAAATTTTTAACCCTGGCCCTGGCCAACAAAAAAGGACTGCATTAAATTGCATAAGAAGTTGCAATGAGCTGTAGATTATTACAAAAATAGGGAATGGTCTGAATTGTGGGCCTATTAAGTTGATGCGTATGCAAGATTTTTTTTACTTATTATATTTGTCAACAAATGATTCTAGCAGACGTAATTTTTGGATGTTAATCCAACGGCCGTCGTGCTTCTTCGATCTTTGATCTTCTTGCTCCAGCCGCCAAATCCAGCGCCGACGGGACCGCCTGCTCTCGCCTCCCGTGGCCGGTTGTGCTATCGCGCAGGCCTCACCGCCCCTACTACTCCCACCGCTGTCCAGGCCATGCCTCCACTCACCCACATCCCTCCACTGTTGTGGCTTCGCCACCTCCGGGTCATTCCCTTCCTGGGTCTCGCCGTCGTCTGTCACGCTGGTGTTCTCGGCACGGCGTGGTCAACATTGTCGACAGACAACAACATCGGAAGAGGGATGTACATGGAGAGGTTGACAGTTTGTCGCTGGAAACCACGGACACCTATGGGAACAGAAGGCCCCTTGCTGGTTCGGCAGGGGGACGTTGCGTTGCGCAAAGAGCAGACGAGAGTGGGGCAGCATGGCAGAGATCACGCAGGCAATTTTACCTAGGTTCGGGCCGCCGTGAGGCATAAAACCCTACTCCTACTTTGGTGAATTGATGGTGGAAAGGTGGTGGTGGAGCGTAGTACACTTGCCAGGCAGGGGTTGCCTCAGGGCGGCAGTGGCCACGCGCGTATGAGGGTGTGAGTTTTCTGATACGTCTCCAACGTATCTATAATTTTTGATTGTTCCATGCTATTATATTATCATTCTTGGATGTTTTATAAACATTTTATTGTCCTTTTATATCATTTTTCGTAACAACCTATTGACATAGTGCCAAGTGCCAGTTGCTGTTTTTTGCATGTTTTTTACATCGCAGGAAATCATTATCAAACGGAGTCCAAACACCTTGAAACTTTTTGTTGATTTTTATAGACCAGAAGACCACCAATGGGCCAGAGCAGCACCTGGGGGTGCCCCGAGGGGGGCACAACCCACCAGGGCGCACCTGGGGGCCCAGGCACGCCTAGGTGGGTTGTTCCAACCTTCATGGCCTCCTTCACCCCCTATTCGCCCTATAAATTATCAAATATTCCAAAATCCCTTGGGGTTAACCCAGATCAGAAGTTCCACTGCCGCAGGGCTCTGTAGCCACCGAAAACCAACCTAGACCCCGTTCCGGCACCCTGCCGGAGGGGGGAATCATCTCCGGCGGCCATCTTCATCATACTGGCGGCCACCACGATGAGGAGGGAGTAGTCCACCCTCGGGGCTGAGGGTTTGTACTAGTAGCTATGTGTTTAATCTCTCTCTCTCTCTCATGTTCTTGAGATTTCATGATCTTGATGTATTATGGGATCTGTTGTTGCGATGATATGGTGTTTTCCCTCTCTATCTTGTTGCGATGAATTGAGTTTTTTCCTTTGAGATTCCGTTGTTATCGGATTGAATAATTTTATGTATTTGAGAACACTTGATATATGTCTTGCAATTGAATACTCGTGGTGACAATGGGGTATCGTATTGATTCACTTGATATATGTTTTGGCACTCTACTCACGGATTCCCGAGGTGGCATTGGGGTAATCTATGCATAGGGGTTGATGCACGTTCTTGTCTTTGTTTCTCCGATAGAAATCTTGGGGCACTCTTTGAAGTTATTTGTGTTGGATTGCTCAATTATGAATCTGAATTTGCTTTGGTGTTATTTTAGTATGAACTCTTTGTTAGATCTATCGGAAAGAGTAGCTTCGTGTTATTTTAGTATGAACTCTAGGATAGATTGATCGGAAAGAATAGCTTTGAGGTGGTTTCATACCCTACAAAAAATTTCGTCTTATGTTCTCCGCTAGATAGGAACTTTGGAGTCATTTTTCGTTGCACTTTGAGGGACGGTTATATGATCCAATTAAATTAGCACTGCTGAGAGATTGCACTAGTGAAAGTACGGACCCTAGGCCTCATTTTGAAGGATTGCAATACTGTTTTTGTGCCCGTTTACTATTTGCTACCTTTTGTTTTTATTTATTCCGATTATAAAAATATATTTCTACCATCAATATTACACTTTTATCACCATCTCTTCGTTGAACTAGTGCACCTATACAATTTGCCATTGTATTGGGTGTGTTGGGGACACAAGAGATTTCTTGTATTTGGTTACAGGGTTGTTTGAGAGAGACCATCTTCATCCTACACCTCCCATGGATTGATAAACCTTAGGTCATCCACTTGAGGGAAAATTGCTACTGTCCTACAAAACTCTGCGCTTGCAGGCCCAACACGAGTCTACAAGAATAAAGGTGCGTAGTAGACATCAAGCTCTTTTCCGGCGCCATTGTCGGGGAGGTGAGTTCTTGAAAGTATATCTTTAGATCTTGCAATTGAATCTTTTAGTTTCTTGTTTTATCACTAGTTTGTTTTATAAAAGAAAACTACAAAAAAATGGAATTGAGGTTGCATCATATTATTGATCATCTTTATAATATCTTTCTTGAAAATGTTGGATCGGAAAATTGTTCTCAATTGTTAGAAGAATTCAATAAAAATTTTGGCACAAAATATTTGAATGATAAGCATGATTGCAATGTTGTTAGTATGAATTCTTCAAATATCCATGACGCTAATGATATGCAAAGCCATAAGCTTGGGGATGCTATATTTGATGAATATGATATTTTTAGTCCCCCAAGTTTTGATGAGAAATTTATTATGATGATTGCATGCCTCCTATTTATGATGATTATATTGATGAACGTGGATTTGAAGAGGTCATGACATTATTTAATGATGAATCCACCATTTCGGATGAGGGTTCAATTGACTATGAGGACAAGGTTGCTATCTATGATGATTATGGTGATGACATGTATTCTATATTGAATAATGATAACCATGAAACTTGTCATCATGATTTTAATTTTCAATCACATGACAGTTATTTTGTTGAGTTTGCTCCCACTACTATTGATGAGAATAAATTTGCTTATGTTGAGAGTAATAAGTTTTCTATGCTTTTGTGTCATGAAAAGAATGCTTTATGTGATGGTTATATTGTTGAATTTCTTCATGATGCTACTGAAAATTACTATGAGGGAGGAACTTATGCTTGTAGGAATTGCAATAATATCAAGTTTCCTCTCTATGTGTTGAAAGTTTTGAAGTTATGCTTGTTTTGCCATCCTATGCTAGTTGATTCTTGTTCCCATAAGATGTTTTCTCACAAAATCCCTATGCATAGGAAGCGGGTTAGACTTAAATGTCCTTGCTATGGGCTTCATGATGCTCTCTGTATGTTTCAATTCTTATCTTTTATGTGAGTATCATTGAAATCATCATGCCTAGCTAAAAGGCATTAAAGAAAAGCGCTTGTTGGGAGAAAACCCAATAATTTTACCTATTTTTTGTGTGTTCACATGATTAGGCTACTGTAGTAATCATGTTTTATTGCTTTTGTTTCAATGAAGTGCCAAGTAAGACCTTTGGGATGGCTTACGGTGATAGTTGATTTGATCTTGCTGAAAAACAGAAACTTTTGTGCTCAGGAAAACAATTCTAATTTTTAACAGAAGTGTGATAAAATGATGATTATTTTTTCAGAAGATTAAAAGACAAATTTCCCAGGTTTTTCTATTTTTTCAGAATTTTTGGAGTAGCGTAAGTATGGTTGGAGTACAGATTACTACAGACTGTTCTGTTTCTGACAGATTGCGTCTTCAATGCATATTTTGTTTGTTTTCAAATTTCCATGGCTTATATTGCTCAATATAAATTGTGGAAATGATATTCTACAGTAGGAATTGTGTGAGAACAATTATGAATCTTCTCTTTGACAGTACCAAAAGTGAAATGGTTTGCTCTTTATCATACTAACCTATCTCACAAAGTTCCATTCAGTTTTGTGTGATTGAAGTTTTCAAGTTTTGGGTTAGATGTAGATATGAGGAGAATAAGGAGTGACAAGAACCTAATCTTGGGAATTCCCAAGGCACCCCAATGTAATATTCAAGGAATATCCAAGCAACTAAGCTTGGGGCATCCCCTCTTTCATGTCCAACATTACCGGTAACCTCACATGGAGCTATGTTTTCATTCGTCACATGATATGAGTTTTACTTGGAGCGTGATTTTATTTTTTAGGATTTTATTTCTGTTATTTAAAATAATGTTTTCTATCTTTATTTCAATAAAAGTGGCAATGATTGCCTTTACCATGCTTATTTTAAAAGTCTACATGTTGTTGTTTGAAAACAGAAAGTTTACCGCTGTTGCAAAAATTCCCTAGAAAAGTTAGAATGTGATAAAATGCTGAATTTTTTTGCATATTAAGCTATGATAAATTTTATACAGTGCGGTAAATTTTGATAACTTTTGGAGTTATGGAAGTATTGATACTCTAGCATTCTTTACAAACTGTACTATTTTGGCAGATTGCTGTTATGTTTGCATTGTTTGCATATGTTTGCTTGTTTAGTGATTCTATTCGAGGATAGGAGTATTAAATATGAAGAGGAATTTTGTGTGCAATGTTGAATAATAATTTTAGATTTGCTACAGTACAGAATGATAAGGTTTTTGCATTGGTTTATACTAACTTATCTCACGAGTCCTTGTTGAGTTTTGTGTGGACGAAGCTTTTGAGATTTAGGAAAACCGTGATATGAGAGGAATTAAGGAGACACAAAATCTCAAGCTTGGGGATGCCCAAGGCACCCCAAGATAATATTGCAATAAGTACCAAGCATCTAAGCTTGGGGATTCCCAGGTAGGCATCTCACCTTTCTTCAACAATTATCGGTTAGTATCAGTTGAGCTAAGTTTTTGCTTCATCACATGATGTGTGCTATCCTTGGATTGTCATTTTATTTTGTTTTGCTTGATGTTTTAATAAAGTACTTAGATCTGAAAGTTTTTAAATAAAATAGAGTCCTCAAATAGTTCCCTGGGAGGCTAAGTAAGCGGCATTCACATCCCGTCAACGAAGCTCTTTTCTATGGAACTGCTCTAGTGCTTCACTTATATCTTTTTTAGCACGGTGTCCTTTAGTATTTTTGAAGAAATTATCTCTTGCTTCACCTAAATTAATTTGAGAGAAAGAAATATTATGCTCATGATCTTCACTTATATTTGTTTGAGCTTATCAAAAGCAACACATGAAAATTAGTCCCAAAGTGATAGATATCCAAGAAGGATATAATAAAAACTTTGACGAAGATCATTGTACAAAATAAACTTGATTCCTCGTAATAGTTTTGAGATATGATGATGTGATATGTGAGTCATGTTGATGTGTAATTATGCTTTAGTAAGAATATTGGTGTTAAGGTTTGTGATTCCCTATGCAAGCACGGAAGTCAATAGTTGTGCAATGAAATTACATCCTACTTGTGGTGCATTATTCGGTGTTAATTATGCTCAATGCTCGCTTATGCGATTATTCATTTCTTGGTTGGTCGCTTCTCAATATTTTGCTATGCTTAATTTTGCACTAAGTATGATCACTACTTGTGCGTCCAAAATCCTTTAAACAAGTTTTGCCACATGAGTCCACTATACCTACCTATATGCGGTATTCTTTTGCCATTCTAAGAAAATTTGTATGTGCCATCTCTAATTTTCAAAATAAATTTCTCTTTTGTGTGCTCGTACCGCTCGCGAGGCGGTGAGGGGTGGCCAATATTTTCCATGCTAGATGTGTTATTCTCATGATGAGTGTTTATTCACTTGTCATTGCACGAGAGTAAGGCAAAGGTATCAGGGATGCCCACTCCCGAAATTAAAAATGAATTTACTTTATGTTGTCAAATAATAAATTCCTTGGAAAGTGTTGGTATGGAGGGTACCCGTGGATACGGTTAGCCATGGAAAGTGGAAGTATGGTGGAAAAAGGAATAAACTTTATTTTCTGTTTGGGAACCGCCTATGATATATCTAGCATGGGAAGTGTTGGGAGCTCTAAATCGTTTTTCCTGGTGGGAAAAGTTTGCCTCTCAAAATGTTTTTATCTCTCAACTTCCGCTTTGAGCTCTAGCACCTCTACAAACCCCTACTTCCCTCCACGAAGGGCCTTTCTTTTACTTTATGCAATTTTTACTTTTAATTTGAGTATCCATCTTCTCTTATAAAAGCACCAACTAGGGGCACTACGATCATACTTGAGCATTGGGTGTAGCTAATATGCAAGTGTATTTCATGAATGGATCAATGATTGAGCATGATGGGCTAGGGATAACTCATTTTAGCGTCGATATTTTGAAAGACATGGTTGCTTGTTAGTATGCTTGAGTATTTAAGTCCTCATGTCAAAACTAGACTATTGCTTTGAACCATATAAAAGTCCAAATGTCCATGCTATAGAGAAAATAATATGAGATGACATGTTAGGCAGCATTCCACATCAATTCTGGTTTTATCATTTACCTACTCGAGGACGAGTAGGAATAAAGCTTGGGGATATTGATACGTCTCCAACATATCTATAATTTTTCTTATTGTTCCATGTTGTTATATTATCATTCTTGGATGTTTTATAATCATTTTATATCATTTTTTGGTACTAACCGATTGACATGGTGCCAAGTGCCAGTTGTTGTTTTTTGCATGTTTTTTTACATTGTAGTAAATCAATATCAAACAGAGTCCAAACACCGCAAAACTTTTTGTGGATTTTTTATGGAGTATAAGACCACCAATGGGCCAAAGGAGCATCTGGGGGGTGCCCCGAGGGGGGCACAACCTACCAGGGCGCGCATGGGAGCCCAGGCGCGCCCAGGTGGGTTGTGCCCACCTCGGTGGCCTCCCGCACCCCCTCTTCGCCCTATGAATTCTCAAATATTCCAAAAACCTTGGGGTTAACCTAGATCAGAAGTTCCGCCGTCGCAAGGCTCTGTAGCCACCGAAAACTAATCTAGAACCCGTTCTGGCACCATGTCGGAGGGGGGAATCATTCCCGGTGGCCATCTTCATCATCCCGGCAGCCACCATGATGAGGAGGGAGTAGTCCATCTTCGGGGCTGAGGGTTTGTACCAGTAGCTATGTGTTTAATCTCTCTTTCTCTCTCTCTCGTGTTCTTGATGTATTGCTTGCTTTGTTAATATAGTCGGACCATATGGTGTTTTCCCCTCTCTATCTTGTTGTGATAAATTGAGTTTTTCCTTTGAGATTTCATTGTTATCGGATTGAATACTTTTATGGATCTGAGGACACTTGATATATGTCTTGCAATTGAATACTCGTGGTGACAATGGGGTATCACATTGATTCACTTGAGATATGTTTTGGCACTCAACTCACGGATTCCCGAGGTGACATTGGGGTAATCGATGCATAGGGGTTGATGCATGTTCTTGTCTTTGTTTCTCCGGTAGAATTCTTGGGGCACTCTTTGAAGTTCTTTGTGCTGGATTGAATATTATGAATCTGAATTTGGTTTGGTGTTATTTTAGTACGAACTCTTGGTTAGATCGATCGGAAAGAATAGCTTCATGTCATTTTAGTACGAACTCTAGGATAGATTAATCGCAAAAGAATAGCTTTGAGGTGGTTTCGTACCCTACAAACAATTTTGTCTTATGTTCTCCGCTAGATAGGAACTTTGGAGTGATTCTTCATTGCACTTTGAGGGACGGTTATATGATCCAATTATATTAGCACTGTTGAGAGATTGCACTAGTGAAAGTACGGACCCTAGGCCTCATTTTCAAGCATTGCAATACCGTTTTTTGTGCCATTTACTATTTGCTACCTTGCTATTTTTATTTATTCAGATTATAAAAACATATTTCTACCATCAATATTACACTTTTATCACCATCTCTTCACTGAACTAGTGCACCTATACAATTTGCCATTGTATTGGGTGTGTTGGGGACACAAGAGATTTCTTGTATTTGGTTCCAGGGTCGTTTGAGAGATACCATCTTCATCCTACACCTCCCATGGATTGATAAACCTTAGGTCATCCACTTGAGGGAAAATTGTTACTCTCCTACAAAACTCTACGCTTGGAGGCCCAACACGAGTCTACAAGAATAAAGTTGCATAGTAGACATCATTATCCAACATTCTAACCTCTTCTACGGTTGATAAGGGCCTGCTTTTATAGATCAAGGGGTTACCACAATGCAATGTAGTCATTATGCACTGATAAGATAGCAAACAGTGCTATCATACCTAACTCTGCGGGCTGATAGGGCGCATTAAATGCACCGCTCAACGTCACATCGTTGGTTGCCAGGCAAGGCTTGCCGGGCTATCTTGCCAGCTCCACGCCTGCTCATTTGAAAGTTGCAGGACGGGTGTCATCTGTGGGTTTTTCCTGTAGACAGAGGCCGCCATGTGGAGAATGGCTACCACTTAGTCACTTTGTGGCTTGACACCGCATTGATCAACGACGTGGGTCGTGGTGGAGTGGTTGGTGAGGTGGTCTCGTCTCCGTGAGTCCCGGTAGGCCTTGCCGGGATGCCTTGGTTGTCTCCTTCTGGGAGTGGCCTCGCCCTTTGCCGGGATCGCCCACCCGGCAGAGGAGGCCTTTCTCTTGGGGGTACCTTGCTTCTCTGGCTCGATCCTGCTACCTCTGATCTGTACATTGGTTCTTTGAATCTCTTAGTCCCTCGAACTCTAACTTGAGTTAGTGCTTCAATCTTGTTCTCGTGTCTGTGCACAGTCTAGGCAACAGACCCAGGGTTTTTGCACCGACAAAAGCCCCCGGGCCTGCCCGAACATGATATCGAGCATCGTTGGGGTAGGTCCTAATAAGTGCACATGAGGGGTTGCTGAAGAGGCTGGCCTCGAGGTCTTCTCTGCTCCTTCATTAGCCTTGATTCCGGGCCAGTTTCCGGTTTCTTCGTGAGTCGTGTAAAGACAATAGTGGTGGGGCCGCTCCAGTAGTGGTCCGTGAATGACTTTAATGCATGGGGTAGAAACTGCCAATTCACTCTTCCCACTACGCCCTTATCCTTAGCCACGTACGTTACATGCATCATGCGGGGTAGGTAAAATAGGGTGCGGCATGGGAGAGCATCAAGGCGATGGCCCGGTCATCTTGAATTGGAGGAGGATGATAGTGGCCGCCCATTGAGGGAGCGACTCCCCTCTCCAGCTCGCCAATAAAAGGGAGGGGCGGAGGAGGGCGGAGTCACTCATTCTTGCATTCGTCCTCTTTCGTCTCCTGCTTCTCGTTGGATATGCTGAAGAAGAGAGCCTGGGGCTAGCCCCCGGGCTCTTGGTTGGGGCTAGTGTTGCCAAATGCTGGCGCTGGCGCTCGGGGAGTGAGCCTGGTCCTTGCTGTGGCGAATCTCTTGGTTCCTTCGAGGCTCGGCCGGGAGGTGGGTATGGAGACCATTGGTAATCCCAACACTGTCTCTTTTGGAAATCTTGGGGCTGATGTTAACAAGAGGTGCCCCTTCCTGCCTACCGAGGTGGGGAGTGGTGCGGCTCGAGCCCCCTGGCTATTTTGGTCCCTCACCATGACGAGGAGTCTCGAAATGGTCGAGACGTAAAGATTGATATATTGGAAGCCTATGTTTGGATATCGGAAGTGTTCCGGGTGACATCAGGATTTTACCGGAGTACCGGGAAGGTTACCGGAACCCCCCGGGAGCTAAATGGGCCATGATGGGCCTTAGTGGAAAAGAGAAGAGACAGCCCTACATGGGCTGCGCGCCTCCCCCTTCCCCTAGTCCTATTAGGACTAGGAGAGGTGGCCGTCCCCCCTCTCTCTTTTCCCCCTCCGCGAATCCTATTCCAACTAGGATTGGGGGGGAATCCTACTCCCAGAGGGAGTAGGACTCTCCTGGCGCGCCACACCTTGGCCGGCCAGCCTCCCCCCCTCTAGTCCTTTATATACTGAGGCAGAGGCACCCTAGAACACACAAGTTGATCCACGTGATCTATTCCTTAGCCATGTGCGGTGCCCCCAGCCACCATATTCCTCGATAATACTGTAGCGGAGTTTAGGCGAAGCCCTGCTGCTATAGTGCATCAAGATCGTCACCACGCCGTCGTGCTGACAGAACTCTTCCCCGACACTTTGCTGGATCGGAGTCCGGGGATCGTCATCGAGCTGAACGTGTGCTCGAACTCGGAGGTGCCGTAGTTTCGGTGCTTGATCGGTTGGATCGTGAAGACGTATGACTACTTCCTCTACGTTGTGTCAACGCTTCCGCAGTCGGTCTGCGAGGGTACGTAGACAACACTCTCCCCTCTCGTTGCTTTGCATCACCATGATCTTGCGTGTGCGTAGGAAAAATTTTGAAATTACTACGAAACCCAACACGGAGAACTACCGACAGCTCCTCGATCCAGCGCCTGTCGTGCTTCTGCAGCGTATCAAAGGTTCTCGTCTTGAGTCCGCACAGCACTTCAACATTCGCCCTCTCAGCTTGTCCATTGCTTTGGGGTGTGCCACAGAGGCAAATGAGATCTTGCATCCGAGGGCATGAACATATTACATGAAGGCGCGGCTCGTGAACTGGGTGCCGTTGTCGGTAATGATCCTTGCCAGAACTCCAAAATGACACGCCAGTTCTGTCAAGAACTTGATAGCTGACTGAGCAGTCACCTTTCTCACGGCAGTCACTTTTGGCCACTTTGTAAACTTGTCGATAGCACCGAATAAGAATTCAAAGCCCCTGATTGCTCGGGGAAAGGGGCCGAGGATAGCATGCCCCTAGACCGAAAATGGCCATGATAGAGGGATTGTTTGAAGATCTTGGGAAAGCAGGTGGATTTTCTTTGAATGGAACTGGCAGACTTCACATTTGGTGACTAGCTCGACTGCATCTTGGAGGGCTGTGGGCCAATAGAATCCTTGCTGGAATGCTTTCCCAACTAATGCCCTTGATCCAATGTGCGAGCCGCACATGCCTTTGTGTATCTCAGCCAATAGCTCCTTTCCTTCTTCCCAGTAGACGCACTTCAATTTCACACCATCGGGCCTCCTTCTGTACAGAGTGTCATCAACAAACTGATACATACTGGCCATCCATGCTACTTTTTCAGCTTCATCTTGGTCGCCGGGAAACTCTCTGGTTTGGAGGAAGGGGACAATGTGCCCTACCCAAGTTGGAGCTGGGGGCTCGGCAACGGCGACTAGCGGCACCTCCTCTGCTCCGGGAGCACATGCCTCATTCACGGGGTCCATGGGCCCGGCTGGAGGGTGTGGTTCGGCAGGCTGTGAGGATTTGTTTCCGGCAGGGTCTCTGCCAGGAGCGGACGAATCTACCGGGAGAGGCTTACCGGAGTCCAACTTTCTCCTCTTCCGGGCGATTGTTGCTGGGGATACGGAGGGCTGAGTGAGATGGGGAACAAAATTCCCTGGTTCCACAGGAAGCTTCTGCGCAGCACACTTTGATAGATGATCAGCTATGATGTTTTCCGCACGGGGTACCTACTCTGTTTGCAATCCGTCAAAGCGCTCCTTCAATCTCCTCACTTCCTCAACGTATGCCTCCATCAATGGACTTTGGTAATCCTTGTTGACTTGTCTTACCACAAGCTGTGAATCTCCTAGAATGATCAGCTTCTTAATTCCCAATTCAGCTGCAATCCTGAGCCCGGCAAGGAGCCCTTCATACTCAGCTATATTGTTGGGTGCTTCTTCCCGGGCAAAATGCATTTTGACAAAGTACTTCAAGTGCTCCCCGAAGGGGGTGACAAGAAGCACGCCAGCTCCTGCACCTTGTAGGGAAAAGCACCATCAAAATACATAATCCATTCTTGGGGCAATTCCTTGCTGTGAATAACTGTCACTGTCACTTCCTCATCATGGGTTGGTGTCCATTCTGCAATAAACTTTGCCAATGCCCTACTCTGAATAGTTGATGTGCTCTCAAACTTCAAACCAAAACTGGATAACCCGAAAGCGCACTCCACTATTCTATCGGTAGCCTCAGGGTTTCGGAGTATCCTCTACAACGGAAAACGAGTGACAACCGTGATCTCATGGGCTTGGAAGTAGTGGCGCGGGTTCCTTGAGGCCATGATGAGACCAAAGATCAACTTTTGCATGCCATAGTACCTCGATCAAGCCCCCTATAACAAGGAGCTGACGAAGTACAATGGGCGTTGCACCCCTTTCTTCCTTGCCGCATCCTTGGGGTTGCTCTCGTTGTCATGCTCATTGCTGTCTTGATCCTTCTTTGACTCTGTCGGTCCCTGCTCACTCTCTGCCTCATCCACTTCTCGCTGCGCTACCAAGGCTGCACTGACCACCTAGTTGGTTGCCGCTAAGTACAGTAGCAACAGATCCTGGGGTTTGGGAGAAACCAAGGTAGGCACAGAGGATAAGTAGGCCTTCAACTCTTGCAAAGCTGCTTCTACTTCCAGGGTCCACTTCATAGGCACTGCCTTCTTCAAAATTTTGAAGAACGGCAGGGCGCGCTCGGCAGACTTGGAGATGAATCTGCTTAGCGCGGCAACACATCCTGTCAGGCGCCTAACATCCTTAACTGTCCTTTTCACTTGGATCTGCTCGATAGCTTTGATCTTGTCGGGGTTGGCTTCGATCCCGTGATGGGACATGAAGAACCCGAGCAACTTGCCGGAAGGAACACCAAATATACACTTTTCTGGGCTGAGCTTCAAATTGATCTTACGCAGATTACCAAACGTCTGCTCCAAATCCTGAATAAGGGTGGCTCTATCCTTGGTCTTGACCACAGTGTCATCCATATAAGCTTCTATGTTCTTGTGCAGCTGTGGCTCAAAACCAATCTGGACTGCCCTTGCAAAAGTGGACCTAGCACTTTTTAATCCGAATGGCATGCGGACAAAACAGTATGTACCACATGGAGTAATGAACGACATCTTCTCTTCATCTTCCTTGGACATGCATCCAGAAAGGTGAGCAAATCACAACCTGAAGTGGAATCCACAATCTGATCGATACGCGGCAAGGGAAACGGGTCCTTCAAGCAAGCTTTGTTGAGATCTGTGAAATCTATGCAAAGCCTCCACTTCCCATTAGCCTTCCGGACTACCACTGGATTTGCCGACCACGTGGGATGCAGCACCCCTCTGACCAAACCAGTTGCCTCCAGTTTCTTGATCTCTTCCATAATGAACTGCTGCATCTCCAAGGCCTGCCTCTAAACTTTCTACTTGACAGGTCGGGCATGTGCGCAGACAGCAAGGTGGTGCTCGATTACCTCCCTAGGAACACCGGGGATATCAGATTGTTGCCAAGAAGACACATTGATATTCGCCCGCAGGAAGGCGACGAGCGCACTTTCCTATTTGTCATCGAGTGTGGCGCTGATAGTGAAAGTACCATCAACGCCAGCCAGCCTTGTCGGGACCTTCTTTACTTGGGGTGCAGCGACCTTGGATCTCCGGCTGTTGGAACACTCTGACACATCATCAATGGGTGCCATGCTCTCGGAGGGGGCATGCCTCCCGGATTCTTTGCGGGAGTTCCTACAATCTCTCTTTTTTCCTTTGCTTTCCTTAGCAGGAACCGCTGCGGCCGCTACCTCTGCCGCGACCGCGTCCCAGTACATCTTGTCCACACAAATGATTGGATCCTTCTCATCTGATGGAATGGTGATGACTCCCAGTGGCCCAGGCATCTTCAAGGTGTTGTAGGCATAGTGGGATGCCGCCATGAATTTAGCCAAGGTCGGGCGTCCAACAATCCCATTGTATGGCAGGGGTAGAAAGACCACATCAAACACAATCCTCTAAGTCTGGTAGTTTAGTTCTCCCCCAAATGTTACCGGCAACGTGGTCTTTCCCTTAGGATGGCTCCTATAGAGATTAAGTCCTTGAAACATGTCAGTAACCTCTAGTTCTTCCTCTGCTATCTGAAGCCTACTGATAACCACTGGGAAGATCAGATTCAACCAGGCCCCACCATCGACCAACATCTTTGTGACCTTGAGGTTGCGAATTGTTGGGGAGACCAACAATGGCAAACACCCTACCATAGTGGTACAACTAGGATAATCCTCCTCGTCAAAGATGATAGGTGTACAGGACCATTCGAGCAGCTTCTGGGCCTCCGGTGCTGGTTCCATGGCATTGACCTCTCACGCCCACCACTTGAGTTGGCGGTGAGAGGTGTGCAGGGATGCACCCCCATCAATGCATAGGGCGTCGGTGCCTTCTGAAACTCTTGCTCACTGGTTTCCTCTTCATCCCCTCCATCACTCTCATCATTACAAGCTTCCTTCTCTTGGCCTCTGGCGGGTTTTCCTTGGTTCTGAAAGGGTTTGCCGGGGCAATTTACTTCACCACCACAGCCCTTACCGCCAGCAACATTCTAACATTTTTCCTTGTCATGCTTCTCATATTCTGCTCTCTGTCTCTTGACAAGCTGCTCAACCTGATAACACTCTTGAAGGTCGTGGCCCTTGGTCCGATGAATCTTGCAATACGGCCCATCACCTTTCCCGGCTTTCTCGGGAGTAGCGGCTTCCCGACAGTCAGTGCATGTGGTAGATTCCTTGCTAGGGGCCTCAGCTTTGGCCTTCTTACCGGTACTAGGCGTGCCCAATCCTTCAACAGTCATCACTGCCTTATCCCTCCACTTCTTACTACGCTTCTTGCTCTTCTTCTGGCTGGTTGATTCATCATCATCTTGTGAATCAACATTGGTGCAATCTTCCTCTCCGGGCAACTTCCTTCCCTCCTCCATCCGAGCACACTTATCCACTAATGTGTAGAGCTCCTTCACAGTCTTGGGCAACCGCACATTCATCTTGGAACGAATCCGGCGGTTGCGCACATTGGATTGGAAGGCAACTTTCACAGCTACCAGATAGATATTTGGGATGTTTCTATGAACTTTGCTGAATCTCTATAAATACTTACGGAGGGTTTCTCCTTCCTTCTGCTAGAGAAGCTGCAAGTCACTAGGTCAGCCTGCCTCTTGATGGCCACCAGTGAAGGCGCCAACGAAATGGAGTTCTCCGGTAGGTGCATCAGCCAAGACCTCACATTGGACTTGAGGGCCAAAGGGAAGTAGTTGGCAAACACCTTCTCGTCTCTTCCCCCGGCAGCCTGAACAGCAATGGTGTAGATGCTCAGAAACTCTGCCGGGTTTAGCCTCCCATCGTACTTCTTAGGTATCTCTGGCTTGAACGTGCGAACAGACAGCCAACGGACTTGCCGCAGCTCACGAGTAAAGGCAGGGCAGCCAACCTCGAAAGGTAGGAACCCGCCAAGACCGGGCGCGGGTTCGTCAACGTAGGGGCCGTCACACCCATAGGTCCGGCGGAGGTCACCGCGGCATTTCTCGACAACGACGCGTGTGTCTCCTCTCTGCCTATCCTCCGTAGCTCGTCGTTAGTCTGGACGCGCTCGAGGGTCAGAAGAGGCCATCGAGACATCATCGGGGTATCGATTCTGTTGCGCTCGCGCTGGCTGCCATGGCAAGGACTGCACCGTGGGGATGGCCCCTTCCGTATGGTTGGCAGCATGAGACGTTGATGTCGCTTGGGGAGGTTGCGGTGGGCCAGCTAGCCGTGAGCCCCCAGCTTCGGCGAAACTGAGCAGACTTTGGATGGTGGCACGCCATTCGTCCATCTGCTCGGCCGCTGGTGGAAACCTCAGTAGCAGTTGAGCCCGCTCCATGGCCTCCGAAGTTGTACTTTGCATGGATGATGATGAAGTTGATCACACCGTCACTCGGCTCCTGACGGTGCCAGCGGCGGCGGCACTATGCCCTAGCGGCTGCTGCGGGGCGACCACCTGGATGTGGTGTGGCGAAGGCGCTCGAGGGCCAGCGGCTCCGTCAGGCGTAGCGGCCTGGTTGACCCATCCCGGGGGAGGTGCACGCGTTGCGGCCGCACCCGTCGTGGGAGCAGTCGGAGGGTGGCGATTCACCCCTGTCCGCGCGTCGTTGTTGTGGCTGTGTCCGTCAGTGGGAGAGAGGGGCACAAATGGAGAAACCCCATCGCCCATCCCTTGTGGAGCATGGCCATCGGGATGTTGTTGATGCTGCTCTCCTCCGATGCCTCCTGCTCCTGCATCGGCCACGGGGGAAGTGGTGATGGTGCCACCTGCTCCGTCCACATCCCCAGCAGCGTCCGCGTCCTCGCATGTCTCCACACCCCCCGCGGCGTTAGAGGTTGTGGGCGGCGGAGCCTTCAAGGTGGACGGGTTAGCCGAAGGACCGGGTTTCTTCTTGGGCACCATGGTCGATGGCATCATCAAAGATGAAGATGGTGATGAAGATGACATGCTGTGCACGCCTTCAGGTTCACGCAAGTGAGCCCCCTACCTAGCCTACCAAAGATGTCGCAGGAAACCACGGCCACGTATGGGACCAGAAGGCCGCTTGCTGGTTCGGCAGGGGGACGTTGCGTTGCACAAAGAGCAGACAAGCGTGGGGCAGCACGACAGAGATCACGCAGGCAATTTTACCCAGGGTCGGGCCGCCGTGAGGCGTAAAACCCTACTCCTGCTTTGGTGGATTGATGGTGGAAAGGTGGTGGTGGAGCGTAGTACACTTGCCCAGCAGGGGTTGCCTCAGGGCAGTAGTGGCTACGCGCATATGAGTGTGTGAGTTATCCAACCTTCTAACCTCTTCTATGGTTGCCATGGGACTCCTTTTATAGATCAAGGGGTTACCACAATGGCAAAGTAGTAATTATACACTGATAAGATAGCAAATAGTGCTATCATACCTAACTCTGCAGGCTGACAGGGCGCATGAAATGCACCGCTCAACGTCACATCGTTGGTTGCCTGGCAAGGCCTGCCGGGCTATCTTGTCAGCTCCACGCCTGCTCGTTTGACACGTTCTAGGACGGGTGTCATCTTTGGGTTTTTCCTTTAGAGAGAGGCCGCCATGTGGCGAATGGCTGCTACTTAGTCACTTTGCGGCTTGACACCTCATTGATCGATGACGTGGGTCATGGTGGAGTGGTTGGTGAGGTGGTCTCATCTCCGTGAGTCCCAGTAGGCCCTGTCGGGACACCTTGGTTGTCTCCTTCTGGGAGTAGCCTCGCCCTTTGTCAGGCTCGCCTGGCCGGCAGAGAAGGCCTTTCTATTGGTGGTACCTTGCTTCTCTGGCTCGATCCTGGTCCCTCTGATCTGTATGTTGGTCCTTTGAATCTCTTAGTCCCTCGAACTCTGACTTGGGTTGGTGCTTCAATCTTGTTCCCGTGCATGTGCACAGTCTGGGCAATAGACCCAAGGTTTGTTGCACCAACACAGTTGGGACCCACATGGTCCATGGCCGCACGCAAGCAAGTACTTCCTTATTATGCCAACAAAATGAATACACCCAATGACAGCTGGGACCCACCGGCTATATCTTGGCACGGAAGGAAGTGCCTCCTTATTAAGCAAAAAATAACGAGTGCTCCCCATGATAGCTGGGGCCCACCAAATTTGGAGGCTGACTTGTGGCCCTACTAAGTTGATGCGTATGGAGGATTTGTCAACTTAGTCAACAAACGATTCTATCACAAGTGACTGTTGGATTCTTAACATCCAACGGTCGTCCTGCGTCTTCAACCTCTGATTTTCTTGCTCCAGCCGTCCAAACCACCGCGTGCTCCTGCCTCCTATGGTCGGCTGTGCTGCTGCAGAGGCCTCACTGCCCCCTACTACTCCCACCACTGGCCAGGCCATCCCTCTACTCACCCACACCTCCAGTTATTCTGCGGCGACGGCAGCCTCACACCGCAGCTGAACCTGTCAACCCTCGTACTACCCTCCGCATGTTCCCACGCTCCACGTTGTTCACTACCTCACCGTCGTCCACCACCTGGTGTAGTCTGTGCAGCGTGGTCAATGTGGTCAACAAACGACAGCCATTGGAACAGGACTGTACGCGGTGAGGCTGACAGATGGACCCTGGTACGTCTCCAACGTATCTATAATTTATGAAGTATTCATGCCAATATTATCATTCTTGGATGTTTTACAATCATTTTATAACAACTTTATATCATTTTTTGGGACTAACCTATTGACCTAGTGCCCAGTGCCAGTTGCTGTTTTTTGATTGTTTTTTACATGGCAGAAAATCAATATTAAACGGAGTCCAAACACCGCAAAACTTTTTGTGGATTTTTTATGGGCCAGAAGACTCCCGATGGGCCAGAGCAACACCTGGGGGTGCCCCGAGGGGGGTACAACCCACCAGCGCGCGCCAGGCCCCCCTGGCGCACCCAGGTGGGTTGTGCCCACCTCGGTGGCCTCCCGTACCCCTTCTTTGCACTATAAATTCCCAAATACTCCATAACCCTTCGGGGTTAACCTAGATTAGAAGTTCTGCCACCGCAGGGCTCCGTAGCCACCGAAAGCCAATCTAGACCCGTTCCGGCACCCTGCCGAAGGGGGGAATCATCTCCGGTGGCCATCTTCATCATCCCAGCGGCCACCACGATGAGGAGGGAGTAGTCCACCCTCGGGGCTGAGGTTTTGTACCAGTAGCTATGTGTTTAATCTCTCTCTCTCTCGTGTTCTTGAGATGTAACGATCTTGTTGTATCGCGGGCTTTGTTAATATAGTCGAATCATATGGTGTTTTACCCTCTCTATCTTGTTGTGATGACTTGATTTTCCCTTTGAGATTTCGTGGTTATCAGATTGAATACTTCTATGTATTTTAGAACACTTGATATATGTCTTGCAATTGAATACTCGTGGTGACAATGGGTTATCATATTGATTCACTTGATATATGTTTTGGCACTCAACTTGTGGATTCTCGCGATGACATTGGGGTAATCTATGCATAGGGGTTGATGCACGTTCTTGTCCTTGTTTCTCCCGTAGAAATCTTGTGGCACTCTTGTAGTTCTTTGTGTGGACTGAGTATTATGAATATTAATATGCTTTGGTGTTATTCTAGTATGAACTCTTGAATAGATCAAACAGAAAGAATAGCTTTGAGGTGGTTTAGTACCCTACAAACTATTCCTATCTTTTGTTCTCCGCTAATAGGAACTCGGGAGTGATTCTTTGTTACACTTTGAGGGATAATCATATGCTCCAACTATGTTAGCATTGTTGAGAGATTACACTAGTGAAAGTACAGACCCTATGCCTTGTTTTTAAGCATTGCAACACCGTTTTTGTGCCCGTTTAATATTTGCTACCTTGCTGTTTTTTTATTTATTCAGATTATAAAAATACTTTTCTACCATCTGTATTGCACTTTTATAACCATCTCTTCGCCGAACTAGTGCACCTATACAATTTGCCATTGTATTGGGTGTGTTGGGGACACAAGAGATTTCTTCTATTTGGTTGCAGGGTCGTTTGAGAGAGACCATCTTCATCCTACACCTCTCACGGATTGATAAACCTTAGGTCTTCCACTTGAGGGGAAAATGCTACTGTCCTACAAAACTCTGCATTTGGAGGCCCAACGCGTGTCTACAAGAATAAAGTTGCGTAGTAGGCATCAAGCTCTTTTCTGGTGCCGTTGCCGGGGAGGTGAGTGCTTGAAGGTATATCTTTAGATCTTGCAATTGAATCTTTTAGTTTCTTGTTTTATCTCTAGTTTGGTTTATAAAAGAAAACTAAAAATGGAATTGAGGTTGCTTCATATTATTAATCATCTTTATAATATGTTTCTTGAAAATGATGGTTCGGAAAATTGTGATCAATAGTTAGAAGAAGAAGTCAATAGAATGTTTGGCATAAAATATTTGAATGATGAGCATGATTACAATGTTGCTAGTATGAATTCTTTGAATATCCATGATACTAGTGATATGCAAAGCCATAAGCTTGGGAATGCTATATTTGACGAAGATGATATTTTTAGCCCCCCAAGTTTTGATGAGAAAATTTATTATAATGATTGCACACCTCCAATTTATGATGATTATATTGATGAAAGTGGATTCGGAGAGGTCATGACTTTATTTAATGATGAATCCACTATTTTGGAAGAGGTTCCAATTGATTGTGACAACAAAGTTCCTATATATGATTATTATGGTGATGACATGTATGCTATAAAGAATAATGATAACCATGAAACTTGTCATCATGATTTTAATTTTCACTCTGATGATAGTTATTTTGTTGTGTTTGCTCCCACAATTATTGATGAGAATAAATTTGCGTATGTGGAGAGTAACAAAATTTCTATGCTTGTGAATCATGAAATGAATGCTTTATGTGATAGCTATATTGTTGAATTCATTTGTGATTCTACTGAAAATTATTATGAGAGAGGAACATGTGCTTGTAGGTACTACAATAATATCAAGTTTCCTCTCTATGTGTTGACAATCTTGAAGCTTTGCTTGTTTTGCCTTCCTATGCCAGTTGACTCTTGTTCCCATAAATTGTTTGCTCACAAAACCCCTATGCATAGGAAGCATGTTAGGCTTAAATGTGATTGCCATGTGATTCATGATGCTCTCATTATGTTTCAGTTCTTATCTTTTATGCGAGCATCATTGAAATCATCATGCCTAGCTTAAAAGGCATAAAAGAAAAGGGCTTGTTGGGAGACAACCCAACACTTCTACTTATTGTTTTTGTGTGTTCACATGATCAGGCTACTTCAGTAATCATGTTTTATTACTTTTGTTTCAATAAAGTGCCAAGTAAGACCTTTGGGATGGCTTATGGTGATAGTTGATTTGATCTTGCTGCAAAATAGAAACTTTTGCGCTCAGGAAAACAATTCTCATTTTTAACAGAAGCATGATAAAATGCTGATTCCTTTTGAATAAGATTAATAGACAAATTTATCAGGTCTTCCTAATTTTTCAGAATTTTTGGAGTAGCATAAGTATGGTTTGAGTACAGATTACTACAAACTGTTATGTTTTTGACATATTCTGTTTTCAATGCATAGTTTGTTTTTTTTTCTAGTTTCTGTGGCCTATATTGCTCAATATAAATTTTGGAAATGATATGTTATAGTAGGCATTGTGTGATAAAAATTATGAATATTGTCTTTGTCAGTACCAAAAGTGAAATGGTTTGCTCTTTATCATACTAACCTATCTCACAAAGTTCCGTTAAGTTTTGTGTGATTGAAGCTTTCAAGTTTTGGGTGAGATGTCGATATGAGGAGAATAAGTAGTGACAAGACCCTAAGCTTGGGGATTCCCAAGGAAACCCAAGGTAATATTCAAGGAAGATCCAAGCAACTAAGCTTGGGGATGCCCCGGAAGGCATACCCTCCTTCGTCTCCAACATTATTGGTAACCTCACTTGGAGCTATGTTTTCACTCGTCACATGATATGTGTTTTTCTTGGAGCATCATTTTATTTTGTTAGAATTTGTTTGCTGTTATTTATAGTAATGTTTTGCATCCTTTATTTCAATAAAAGTGGCAATGATAGCCTTTGCCATGCTTATTTTTGCAAATATACATGTTGCTGTTTGAAAACAGAAAGTTTATCGATGTTGCAAAAAAAGTCAGAATGTGATAAAATGTTGAAACTTTTTGCAAAATGAGCTCTGATAAATTTTCTGCAGTGTGGTAAATTTTCATAGTTTCAGGAGTTAGGTAAGTATTGATACTCTTGCATTCTTTATACACGGTACTGTTTTGGCAGATTGCTGTTATGTTTGCATTGTTTGCATATGTTTGCTTATTTAATGATTCTATTAGAGGATAGGAGTATTAAATAAGAAGATGCATTTAGTATGCAATGTTGAATAATAATTTTAGTGATTTTCTACAGTAGATAATGATAAGGTTTTTGCATTGGTTTATGCTAACTTATCTCACGAGTTTTTGTTGAGTTTTGTGTGGATGAAGCTTTTGAGATTTAGGAAAACTGTGATATGAGAGGAATTAAGGAGACAAAAAATCTTAAGCTTGGGGATTCCCAAGGCATCCCAAGATAATATTTCAAGAAGTGTCAAGCATCTAAGCTTGGGGATGGCCCGGTAGGCATCCCACCTTTCTTCTTCAACAATTATCTAGTATCGGTTGAGCCTAAGTTTTTGCTTCTTCACATGAGCTGTGATATTCTTAGAATGTAATTTTATTTTCATCTTGCTTGCTTTTTTAATAAAGTACTTAGATCTGAAAGTTAAATTAAATATAGTCCTCAAATAGTTTCCAAGGAAGCTAAGGAAGCGGCATTCACATTCCGTGAACGAAGCTCTTTTCTATGTCATTTACTCTTGTGCTTCACTCATATCCTATGAGTAAATTGTTGAATAAATTTAATGTCATGAAGTTGAAATCATATCATGCCTAGTGGTAGCTTCACATTGGGTTTAGAAAGTGAAATCTTTTGAGGCTTGACAATCACAATATTGGTCATACAAGCAATTCATGAATAATTAGTATAAGGAAGAGAACTTTCACATGCAAATATACTATCATGGAAATCTTTTGTGATTGTGAGCCCCCATCAAAATATTATATGCCAAAATTGTTGACGTTGGACAAGGAAGACAACGTAATGGTTTATGTTTGTTCATATTCACAAAGAAGTCATATTGTCATAGATCCTTCAACATGTGGTGCTTGCCCCCCATCTTTGCTAGACAAAAATTTCGCACCAAGTAGAGATACTACTTATGCATCCAAAAACCCTTAAACCCAAATGTTATTTGCAAGAGTCCACCATACCTACCTAAGGATTGAGAAAGATCCTTCAAGTAAGTTGTCATCGGTGCAATAAGGCAATAGAAATTGCTTCTAAAAGTGTGAGATCATTTAGTGTAAGAGAAACTTGAGCGTTGTACTAACTTGGATGGAAAAGAATAAAAATGACAGACTGCATAATAAAGGTTGTCATCTTAAGGGGCAATACAACGTGACGTTCTCTTGCACTAAGGGATTGAGCATACAAACAAATAAGTGCATGGCAACCTCTGCTTCCCTTTGCGAAGGGCCTATCTTTTACTTTTATGTATTTACTTTTATGCAAAGAGTCAAAGTTCTTCTCTCTCTTCCTTTTTGTTTTTATCTTTTGGCAAGCATCATGTGGTGAGGAAAGATCTAGGCACATATGTCCAGTTGAATATGGGTAGCATGAGTTATTATTGTTGACATCACCCTTGTGGTGAATACATTGGGAGGCAAAACAATAAGTCCCTATCTTTCTATGTGTCCGGTTGAAACATTTTGCTCATGTGTACAAGGTGAGTGTTAGCAATCATAGAAGACTATATGATGGTTGAGTATGTGGAGATCTTACTTAAACTTTGTTGAATAAGTTGAATTGCAATTGCTTGGCGACTGAGAACATAGGTTGTTGAGTTTCAAGAGAATTCATTGTTTGAACCTTAACATGTGAATTAGTTGCCACTATAACATGAGAAGTTTCATAAGAAAGAATTGTTGTTATGATGCTAGAAAAAGTGATTGAAATTATCATTGATCAAACATGTGCACTTTGCTAGCATTCAAACTTCATAAATTATTTCTTTTATCATTTACCTACTAGAGGATGAGTAGGAATTAAGCTTGGGGATGCTGATACGTCTCCAACGTATCTATAATTTATTAAGTATTCATGCCAATATATTATCATTCTTGGTTGTTTTACAATCATTCTATAGCAACTTTATATCATTTTTGGGACTAACCTGTTGACCCAGTGCTAGTTGTTGTTTTTTGCTTGTTTTTTACATCGCAAAAAATCAATATTAAACGGAGTCCAAACACCACGAAACTTTTTGTGGATTTTTTATGGGCCAGAAGACTCCCGATGGGCCAAAGCAGCACCTGGGGGGTGCCCCGAGGGGGGCACAACCCACCAGGGCGCGCCAGGCACCCCTGGTGCGCCCTGGTGGGTTGTGCCCACCTCGGTGGCCTCTCGTACCCTTTCTTTGCACTATAAATTCCCAAATACTCCTAAACCGTTCAGGGTTAACCTAGATCAGAAGTTCCGCCGTCGTAGGGCTACGTAGCCACCGAAAACCAATCTTAACCCATTTCGGCACCCTGCCGGAGGGGGGAATCATCTCCGATGGCCATCTTCATCATCCCGGTGGCCACCACGATGAGGAGGGAGTAGTCCACCCTTGGGGCTGAGGGTTTGTACCAGTAGCTATGTGTTTAATCTCTCTCTCTCTTGTTCTTGAGATGTCATGATCTTGATGTATCGCGGGCTTTGTTAACATAGTCAGATCATGTGGTGTTTTCCCCTCTCTATCTTGTTGTGATCAATTGAGTTTTTCCCTTTGAGATTTCGTGGTTATCAGATTGAATACTTTTATGGATTTGAGAACACTTGGTATATGTCTTGCAATTGAATACTCGTGGTGACAATGGGGTATCGTATTGATTCACTTGATATATGTTTTGGCACTCAACTTGCGAATTCCCGCAGTGACATTAGGGTAATATATGCATACGGGTTGATGCATGTTCTTCTCCTTGTTTCTTTGATAGAAATCTTGGGGCACTCTTGTAGTTCTTTGTGTGGATTGAGTATTATGTATATGAATATGCTATGGTGTTATTCTAGTACGAACTCTTGAATAGATCGAACTAAAAGAATAGCTTTGAGGTGGTTTAGTACCCTACAGACAATTCCTATCTTTTGTTCTCCGCTAATAGGAACTCGGGAGTGATTCTTCGTTACACTTTGAGGGATAATCATATGATCCAACTATGTTAGCATTGTTGAGAGATTGCACTAGAGAAAGTATGGACCCTAGGCCTTGTTTTTAAGCATTGCAACACCGTTTTTGTGCCTGTTTACTATTTGCTACCTTGCTGTTTTTATTTCTTCATATTATAAAATACATTTCTACCATCCGTCTTACACTTTTATCACCATCTCTTCGTCGAATTGTGCACCTATACAATTTGCCATTGTATTGGGTGTGTTGGGGACACAAGAGATTTCTTGTATTTGGTTGCAGGGTTGTTTGAGAGAGACCATCTTCATCCTACACCTCTCACAGATTGATAAACCTTAGATCGTCCACTTGAGGGATAATTGCTACTGTCCTACAAAACTCCACGCTTGGAAGCCCGACACGTGTCTACAAGAATAAAGTTGCGTAGTAGACATCAACCCACCAGCTACATCTTCGCATGCAAGGAAGTGCCTCGTTATGATGTGCAAAAAAAAGAATCCTCCCCCGGTCAGCTCAGACCCACCAGCTACATCTTCACACGCAAGGAAGTGCCTCCTTATCCTCCCTGACAGCCAGGACCCACCCGGTCGAAGCTACATAGCGTTGTCATTCTGGTTGCAAACATGTACGTACATACTGATCCATCGGTCTTTCTACCACGATGAATGGTGGCCTAGTAAGGAGCGGTAGCTGTTCAGGCAGTCCCATCTATATCGTGTACACGTACGTACGTACATACGGGCGGGGTCTCAAATGCCTACTCACGCATACGTACGGCTAGGGCTCATGTACATGGAGAGGCAGCGGAGGGCAACAACAGCGTCATGTTCATCGGCAGCAAACTGACTGGGTCAGAACGGAGGAAATAGCGTCGTGTTCACCGGAGCCAAGTGACTGGGTCGGAACGTGTCCTGTTCATCGGGAGGCAACAGACTGGGTCGGAATGGGTCGTGTTCAATGGGATCCTACTGGCTTGGACGGAACAGCTGGAACGGGGTCTGGTGTACCGCAAAACGGAGGAAAACAACCTTGTGTTTGACCCGTACAGTCGAAACGAGGTCCTGTTCATCGGGAAGGGTCTGGCGTACTGCAAAACAAAGGAAACAGACTTGCGTTCGAGCTCCTACGGTCGAAATGGGGTGCTGTTGATCGGGAGGGGTGTGGCGAACCACAAAACGGAGGAAACAAACTTGTGTTCGAGCGCCTACGGTCGAAATGGGGGTCCTGTTCATCGATAGGGGTGTGGTGTACCGCAAAACAGGACTCCACGGGCTACTATTCATCCACTGTCTACTACCTCGCTCCAGCCTCCACGGGCTACTGTTCATCCACCGTCGACTTCCTCCAGCCTCCACCTACGACTGTTCATCCATGGCGTCTCCCTCCAGCCTCCACCAGCTACTGTTCATCCACGGGCTGATGTTCTTCCAGCCTCCACCGCTCCTCCACCGGCTACTGTTCAACCAGCCCTCTCCATAGGGTCCTATTCAACCACTCCTCCATGGGTTACTGTTCATCCAGCCCTCCACCGGCTATTGTTCAACCAGCCCTCCACGGGGTCCTATTCATCCACCCCCAACCGGCTCGATCGGGGTCCTATTCATCTAGCGGCAATGGCCTCTACTACCACGGGGTCCTGTTCATCCAACCCCCATCAGGAACTATTCATCCAACCCCCAACAACGCTCACTATTCATCAAGAGGCAGCAGGTTCAATCGGCTTCAGTTGGTAGTAGTAGCGAAGGAATCGCTCGATCGGGTTCAATTAACACCCAGATCGATCGATCGCTCATGTTCGGTAACGCGTAGCCTGCAGTGCAATTGCTCAGGTTCAGTAGGCAAATGCCTCGCTCGGGTTCAGTTAGAGCCCAACGCCTCGCACCCACGCGCGTACGTGTATGAGAGAAACATGCGTCGCTCGGCCCCGACCACCCACCATAACCGGGAACTCCCTGATATTTTCCTCGCCCTCGCTTCTACCATGGTTTTTTCCGTCATGGACGGCCCAAAGAATGTCATGCAGCTGCGTCTCCGGCCCGCCCAGGACGAAAAGCCCATTTTCTGTCATGATTTTTTTCATAGAAGTAGGAGCCCACCACATCTATGGTGATACCAATTTTTGTCACAATTTTCGTCATAGAAGTGTCATAAGCATGACAGGAAAAAAATTGTTCAGCCCAAAATGTCACAAATGTGTCTTTTTTGGAGTGATGTATATCATATATACCTTTGTTGACGTTGGCCCCCTTCTTGTTGGCCAGATACTTGGGGTAGTTCTGCTTCGAGTGGCCAGTTCCCTTGCAATAGAAGCACCCAGTCTCCGGCTTGGGTCCAGCCTTGGGTTTCTTCACGGGAGGAGCAACTGCTTTGCCACCTTTCTTGAAGTTTCCCTTCTTTCCCTTGTCTTTGTTGAAACTAGTGGTTTATTCACCATCAACACTTGATGCTCCTTCTGGATGTCTGAATCAGCGACTTTCAGCATCACGAACAGCTCGGAGATTGACTTGTTCATCCCTTGCATGTTATATTTCAACTCAAAGCTCTTGTAGCCAGGTGGTAGCGATTGAAGAACTCTGTCAGCGACAGCCTCTGGCGGGAGCTCAACTCCCAACTCAGCCCGACGATTGTAGTACCCATGCATTCTGAGTATATGCTCACTAACAGACCCATTCTCCTCCATCAGGCATAGAACTTATCGGAGGTCTCATACCTCTCGATCCGGGCATTCTTCTCAAAGATAAACTTCAACTCCTAAAACATCTCATATGCTCCATGACATTGAAAATGCCTTTGAAGTCCCGTCTCTAAGCCATGTCGATAATCCTTAGATTACGGGCCTAGTCTACAAAGTTGCTTCCATCATCTTTCAGCTTAACTTTCTCTAGGAACGCATTGAAATTCAGGGGAGCTACTGCGCAAGCCATAGATCTACAACATAATTTGCAAAGATAGTTCAGACTATTATTCATGATAAATGAGGTCAATTAATCATATTACCTAAGCTCCCACTCAAATCGATATCCGAGTGCAACATGATCCAAATTCACCAACCCAAGTCCGATCATCACGTAAGATGAGGTAGTTTCAATGGTGAACATCTCCATGTTGATCATATCTACTATATGACTCATTTTCGACCTTTCGGTATCTTTTATTGCGAGGCTATGTTTGTACATGCTAGGCTCATCAACTTTAACCCAAGTGTTCCGCATGTGCAAAACTGGCTTGCACCCATTGTATTCGAAGGTAGAGTCTATCACACCCGATCATCACATGGTGCTTCGAAATGATGAACTTTCACAACGGTGCACACTTGGGGAGAACACAATTTTATCTTCAAATTATAGTGAGGGGTCACCATATAATGCCACCGTCGTCCTAAGCACAATAAGATGCATAAAAGGATTAACATCACATGCAAATCATAAGTGACATGATATGGCCATCATCTTGTGCTTTTGATCTCCATCTCCAAAGCACTGGCATGATCTCCATTGTCACCGGCGTGTCCCTACTATATGTATGAAAAGGGTGTGGTGTGATATTTAACTACCATTCACAACTTTGATGTGGCACGTGTGCCTCGCAAATTAACTGGACTTCCCCGACCCCATGGAGGTTCCAGGTAGTGCAAAGTAGCCCCCCCCCCCCACCCCCCCCCCACACACACACACGTCGGGGGGACGGCATCTCACCAAGACATACTATAACATGGACCAAGCAGAATTCAACTTGGTCGTACAACCTCTCCCGCTCATTGTTTGTCAAAGTGACGGACGTCCACATGCGCTATATATTATATAGCATATATACATAAACACTATTTTGATCACGGGATCAGAATAATATTCTGATCACAACCTGAACTACCTGAGTAACGCGCCTGAACTTCCCTCTGTATGAACCCGACCTTCGGGCTATCTTCGCAACTGTGGCTTCCCCCGCGAATTATTCTTGTTGGTTGTGTTCTATATGATGTTAGTGTAATCTGGAAATGTTTTTAGCAACTAAATACCGGTTTTAAATAGGAATCTCACTCGTTGGAGGATTTTGCTCTCGGGTCATGATGAAATTGCGTTTTTTGCAATTTTACTGCCTGAGTTGTTCGACCTGAACTTCTCCCAGTGCTAGGTTGAACTTCCCCCAACATTGCCTAAATGGGGCTTTCGATATACCATTGGAAAGCTATGGACACCAGTATCATGACCCAAGTTAAATCTTTGGCAAAATGTAAGCGGTTTAAGAGTAGTTTTGAAAACCATTTTTTCTTCATACAAAAAACGTGAATCGTATTTTCGATCGCATTTCTAAAACGTTTATCGGAATCAGGCAAATAATATGGCGTTGGAAAGCTGCTGCAAAACCGCTCCTTTCACACGTTGAAAGTTTTCTCTAATTCCCTACGGTTAAAGAGTAATTTGGAAAATCATAATCGTATTTTCGATCGCATTTCTAAAACGTTTATCGGAATCAGGCAAATAATATGGCGTTGGAAAGCTGCTGCAAAACCGCTCCTTTCACACGTTGAAAGTTTTCTCTAATTCCCTACGGTTAAAGAGTAATTTGGAAAATCATAAAATTTCGCAAACCGAACAGCCGAGTTCATTTTTTCGATGTCATTTCTAAATGGCTAACCCAATTGAGGCAAATGATATGGCATTGCAAATCTTATGAAAATGCGCTACTTTTTCATGTAGAACATTTTTTCTAATTTTAAACAGTTTAAGAGTAATTTAGAAAACGGTACAAGTTCCACCGAGTTCATATTTTCGATCTATTTTTTTAACCATATGTCCGAATGCATCAAATGATATGGCGTTAGAAAGCTTGAGGAAGTGCGAAACTTTTTGGTATATATTTTTTCTCCCAATTCCTTACTGTTTTAAATCAATTTTGAAAATGGCTAAAACATGTTTTTACCATAATTTCTACAAACTTTATCGGAATGGGGCAATTAATATACCGTTGAAAAGCTAAGGAAAATGCGGAACTTTTTCATGTTGATGGTTTTCTGTGATTCCTAGATATTTTCAAGTAATTTCGAAAATGGCGAGATCATTCGTTCTGCCTTTATCACGAAACAGATTCTTCGAAAATGCACGACGTGAAGAACCTGAACTTCTCGGCATGTCTACCTGAACTTCACTCTGTTTTTCACGTGCTTTTTTGCTCGTAGATCTCCATCCATTGCTCGTAACTCTCCATCCACTCATCAAAATTGAGCAAGTGATATACCGATGGAAAGCTGTTGTAAACACGCAACTTTCCCGTGTCGATCATTTTTTCATACTCGCGACAATTTTAAAAGTTTTTCATCTGATATTCATTAAGTGTAGTAGGTGAACTTCCTGTTGTTTTCACGTTGAACTTCTCTGACGTATTTTTCATTTGTAATTTTCTCATCCATTCGTCAAGTGTTACACAAATGGTATTTATTTTGTATAAACCTCTCTCACAATATTTTTTTAACTTTCTCCGACAGAGGACTTGAACTTATATCAACAAACTTTTAATCTTTGGTTTTTTATTCTTTTTAATACAGAATGCACACCATGTAGTACGCGAACTTCTGGCAGTTATCAAGCTGAACTTCTCTCGGTTACGTGAAAATATCTGAGTTTTTTATGAATATTAATCTAAATTTCTTAATCTTTTTTATGAAAGTTTGAAGCGCTCTATTTTTAAAAGTTGAACTTCTTGTTATTTACTTTTTGAACTTCTTGTTTCCATTCTTTAATAACGAGGAAAATCTTATTTTTCTATAATCATCGAACTTCTCCATCTTTTTAATTTGGATTTCCTAGTTTTATTTCTTAATCTTTTTAATGAAATTTTGAAGCGCTTTATTTTTAAAAGTTGACCTTCTTGTTATTTAATTTTTGAACTTCTTGTTTCCATTCTTTAATAACGAGGAAAATCTGAGTTTTCTATAATCATCGAACTTCTCCATCTTTTTAATTTGGACTTCCTGGTTTTATTTCTTAATCTTTTTTATGAAATTTTGAAGCGCTCTATTTTTAAAAGTTGAACTTCTTGTTTCCATTCTTTAATAATGAGGAAAATCTGTGTTTTCTATAATCATCGAACTTCTCCATCTTTTTAATTTGGACTTCCTGGTTTTATTTCTTAATCTTTTTTATGAAATTTTGAAGCGCTCTATTTTTAAAATTTGAACTTCTTGTTTCCATTCTTTAATAACGAGGAAAATCTGAGTTTTTTATAATCATCGATCGTCTCCATCTTTTTAATTTGGACTTCCTGGTTTTATTTCTAAATCTTTTTATGAAATTTTGAAGCGCTCTATTTTTAAAAGTTGAACTTCTTGTTATTTAATTTTTGAACTTCTTGTTTCCATTCTTTAATAACGAGGAAAATCTGAGTTTTCTATAATCATCGAACTTCTCCATCTTTTTTAATTTCGACTTCCTAGTTTTATTTCTTTTAGTAATGAAAAAAATCCAATTTTTGATAGACATCGAGCCGCTCCATTTTTAAATTTGAACTTCTAGGTATATTTTAACAAAGAAAATTATTTTTTATAAAATTGTTTGAGATGCTTTTTTAATTTAACCTTCTTTGGGTTTGTAATAAGCATTGAACTTCTTCATCTTTTTAATCTGAACCTATAGGCTTTTTTTAGAAACGGGGAAAGCTTTTTTATAATTTTTGAAATGATCATTTTTTAAATTTGAACTTCAATGTAATAGTATTACACAAAGGACAACTCAAAAAAGTTCCAACTTTTCCATGGCACTAGCACATGAGCAAACATTCCATACGTGGCAACAAAAAAAACACACGAGAACACTCTGGCTCTGGCTGCTGATGCATGTACTTATAAAACACTCAGAGATGTAAATGAAGTTCATCAGCAGCTTGTATAATTTAGAGGCCAAATCACACAAACAAAAGACCGGAGTGCATTTTCGATCCCTGCTTTGAGAAGTACAAACAAAAGAGTGAATTTTGATAAACACCAAACCACTAAATTATTTAAATGTAAACTTCGACATAAATGAAGAATGAATCTCTCTATTCATCACCACAAAATACGCAAGCAAATCTCTCGGGATTTCTAACACAAACACCCTACTCTGCACATGTTATGGGCATCCAGTGATAACTATGCATCAAATGCACATCAAAAGGAAGAAAGTGCATCAGGGTCAGATGCAACAACACAAAAAATTTGAACCTCCAGGAGCATCACAGTGAACTACATGCTGGAGCTACGAATAGTGTTGGAAATTTAATGGGCGGTGAAACGGCATCTACACGCGATGGGTTGGGGGCACTGCAAAGGGCGGGTGGGGTAGGATGTAGGAGGTGTGGACTGCAGCTCGCGATGGGCTTGACCTCCCTACAGCCGCGGGGCTGGACTGGGATAGCATCAACTTTTCCTCTTGCCTGAAAAAGAAATGATGTGCATGGCTGTGTGAGAGAACTAAATGAAACAACACTTAACTCTCTCAATGTATACAGAGAAATAGGTGAGTGAACTAAATGAAACAACACTTAACTTTCTCAATTATACATATAGGTCAAATTGAAAATATTAGGATTACGCCCTAAAAAAACTAGGATTACTGGAGCAAACTGAAAAACAAATGAACATTCTCAATGTATACTAAACGAAATACAGGCATATTCTCCATGATGAAAAAGCAGTGTCTTTTCAGCCGAAACAAAATGGGCATCTCTGAAGTTCGAGTATGCTAGTACATGCATTTTTGTCTGCAACAAAATATTTTTACTTTGATTGGATCAGAGAAGAGAAACATTGTGCAGAGTGTGGATTCACAAAAATCAAGGCAAAATGAAGAGGCATGCCGACATCATAATCAGTTTTCAAACAAAAACAACAAAAGTTCAATTCCAGGTGACTCATGTACTCCACGCCAGCGAGCTCGAACAGCCGTCAGAACTTGAAGGTGGCAAGGATTGGGGGACGAGGCTGTAGCAAGGATCCAGGGAGGAGCCGTCGAACAGCCGTCAGAACTTGAAGGTGGCATCGAGGTCAAGGAGCAAGCAAGGGTCTGGTTGGCGTGGCCATGGCCTGCGCTATGGATGACCAGATGAGGGCTCTCCGGTTGTGGCAGATCTGGCAGCCGCCATGGCCGGTGCCTGGCCTGCTGGATCTCCCTCTCCTCTACTAGTGAGGGGAAGGGAGAAGCAGCGGTGGGAGACGAGCTCTCCGGTGGTTGTGGCGGCGGCGAGCGGTGTTGATGGGGGCGGCGGCACGAGAGGTTGACGGGGCAGTGGCGGTCTAGGTTACAGGGGGCGACGTTGGGCGGGGTTGCAGGAGGATGGTGGCACGGGGGGGGGGGGGCAGAGGACAGCCATGGGGGCTCGCCGGTGGAGGAGAACAGGTGAAGGCCGGGGTGGCCGTGCGCCGGAGCCAAGGACGGCGTCGATTGCCCCGGGGTGGTGGGGGTGGGGGAGGCGCTGGATCTGGGAGGGGAAGTGGTGGGCGTGGGTCTTGTTTTTTTTTCATCTGCAAGTTTTGGGAAGTTCGGGAGTGAGTTGTCGGGCCCTTATAGGGCTGGCTGTAATCCAAATAACTATTCTAATCCCAGGATTAGAATAGTGTTGTCCTATTCTAATCACACACACACACACAGCCGGTCTATTCTGCTAATATTAGCAAAATAACTATTCTGATAACACTTCCGCATTGCACGTTCAACGCAAGTGCACGCCATTGTTTGAACCAAGTGTGCTGCAGTACTCAGGCGAGTGAACTTCATGTCGGAAAAACTTCACGCAGTGTTTTTCTGGTACTGTTTCCGCTCTAGTTTTTAAACCATTTATCGGAACGAGGCGTATAATATATCGTTGGAAAGCTATGGATTACGCGCAACTTCGCCATCTTGAACATTTTTTGAGAGTCCCCATGGTTTAAGAGCAGTTTTAAAAACGGTGCGGCGGACGACGGGTGGCGGCGAGCGTTTTTTCGCGTTTTTTTTCTAAACCACTAGTCGGAATGAAGAAAATGATACACCATTGGAAAAATATCATCGAGGCGCATCTTTGTCATATCTATTATTTTCTCTAACTCGTTACGGTTTAAGAGCAGTTTCAAAATTACTAAATCGCGGAATTCTGTTTTTAATTGTTTTTTTAAATTTTCGGTACTATTTTTGCTCCAGTTTTCCAACAGTTTGTCGAAATGAGGCGTATGATACGTCGCTGGAAAGCTATGGACGAAGCGCAACTTTCATATGTTGAAATGTTTTTGAGATTCCTTACGGTTTGTAGTTAATTTTGAAAATCGTGCGACTGGCGACGAGAGATAGCGGTCGTTTTTCGCGATACTTTTATAAATCGCTGGTCAAAATGATTCAAATTATACTCCGTTGGAAAGATATCGATGAGGCGCAACATTTCCATGTAGAACACTCTCTCCGATTCCTTACGGTTTAGGAGCAATTTTGATTTTAACGAAATACGAACACTTCGTTTTTTAGCGACCCCAAAATCGTCTTATGTACTGCTTCAAACAGAAAACTGCACTTCTTTAGACTAAAAACAGCACTTCATCGGACAAACAAATGCACTGCATGATTTCCTTTTTTGTGGGACGTAAATGTTCCTAAATGAGGTGGAGTGCACTTCATGTCGAGTGTTGGCGAACCGCAAGGCTATGAAAAGTGAACCTCGAGACTACCGTAAACGGACCGTATTGCATCATACAGAAACCACACTTATTTAGACTGAAAACTGCACATCATTGGATAGACAAGTGCACTATATAATTTCTTTTTTTGTGGGACGTAAATTTTCCCAAACGAGGTGGAGTGCACTTCATATCGAGTGTTGGTGAACCGCAAGACTATGAAAAGTGAACCTCGAGACTACCGTAAATAGGCTGTACTGCATCAGACAGAAAACCACACTTATTTAGACTAAAAACCTCACTTCATTGGACAGACAAGTGCACTGCATAATTTCTTTTTTGTGGGACGTAAATTTTCCCAAACGAGGTGGAGTGCACTTCATGTCGAGCGTTGGTGAACCGCAAGACTATGAAAAGTGAACCTCGAGACTACCGTAAACGGGCCACGACACTACCAAAAATGAAGTGCTTGAGTTTTTTCCAAACATAATATTTTATACGAGCGTAGACCAAACAAGTGGACCGTATGGATTGAAAGAGTGAACCACACTGCCTCAGGAAGTGAACCACATTAATTTTTTACAACAAACTAAAATACCGCTCGTGCGTGAGGGTATCGAGCTGAAGGGCCGTTGACCAGCACACTACAATGGGGAAATCATCATACACATAAAAACACCATTTCGCACTGCATGTCCACATGGTCTAAACTACATGCTAAAGTCTAAACAGCATCATGTTTCCCCCGGATGCAATCAAATGAGTCCCAAACACAAAATGAGTCCCTGTAATTTTAATACATAAATCCTCAAACAAAAAATGCACCATTTGCATTGCTTGATCACATGCTGAACTGCATCACCCGCAGGCCAAACCGCACATATGGCTTGACCGCACTGCACATCCATACACCGTCGACAAGGACCAAATCACGACAACGGAGACGACCAATGCCGGACTACACACAGATACGAGGTGCACTGTGCACAGCGACACGCTGCCGAGCTAAACGAAGGCAAGGGAGGAAAAATACGCCTGCATCAATGCGATGCCGCCTTATACGAAGTACATGTGCCAATCCATAAAATTGCAGCGGACTGCACACCATCTTCCGCCGGTAGCGCTGTTAGCTGCATCTACTGGCGTCGGTGAGCTACACACACCTGCACCAAAAAGCTATTGAACCATCTACATGAGTACGTGAGTCCAAAAACAAAAGAAAAAGGTAATGTCTGCATTTAGGAATAGAAACTGTATTGCAGTGCACTTCAGTTTTATTCTCTAGACAGCAAACTGAACTCTAGTTATTGGTCTCCTACCCGGCGTTGATGTTGTTGGACTTGTAGAGCTTGCGGCCGTCAGCTAGGCTGTGAGGTGGATTGCACGAGATCTTGTTGAACCTTCCCATTGCTTCTTTCAAAATCCTGCGATCTGCACAAGATGCAACAAATCTGAATGTCTTCATCACCGAGAAAAAGGAAAACTGCAGCCTTGGGAACTAGACGGACGAGGCGAACCACACGCCACATTTTTCAAAGCCCAGTAAAATGTCGTCGCCGCGACAGCTCCTGTGCTCCCGTTGTTACGCTGGGGGAGCTATGCGCGCGCGCCAAGTGGACTGCGACGGACCACCCAGAGGAAAGCACGACAGGAAGTGCAGTTGGAGAGGGGAGGGGCCATGGCCGTTTTTCTCACCTGACTCATCCTCCTGCTTGGAAAGGGAGGGGTGTACCGCAGGTTGCCACGGATGGGGAGGGGAGGGAGGGGCGTCCGATGGCGGCAACGGATCCGGGTGGGGAGAGCATGGATTCGACCACAGCGGTGCAGCAGAAGGTCGCCAGGTCAGAGCCACACCATGGCGCGTCGAGGAAGTCGTCGGGGTAGAGGGCGAGCCATGGCGTGGATCTGGTGTCTCTCGACCTCATCGAACGCCGATCTAGCACCAGACAACTTGGGGGTTGGTGATGCGGGGCAGCATTATGGAAGATGGAGGTTCCTGGATCCGGCGACCACCGGGGCGCGCCTGCGAGGGGAACCAGGAGGAGGGAGGCGGTGGGGCGGCGCGAGCCTGGGCCGGCGGAGGGTCAGGGCATTGGGAGGTTCCCTTGCTGGGAGCACTGGAGGTGGGGTGGTGGTCGGGGCTTAGTTGGTGGTTTGGGCCGCGAGCAGAGGAAGGTGAGGCGGTAGTCGGGGAGGCGCGGGGCATGGTGGGGTGGGGATCCAGTGGTGCGGGGTTGGGAGGGGCAGAAGGTCGGGGCGGTGGAGCCGTTGGGCGGCGGGGTTATACGTCTTCAACGTATTTATAATTTTTGGTTGTTTCATGCTATTATATTATCTGTTTTGGATGTTTATGGACTTTATTAGACACTGTAATATTATTTTTGAGACTAACCTATTAACCTAGGGCTCAGTGCCAGTTTCTGTTTTTTCCTTGTTTTAGAATATCGCAGAAAAGGAAAATCAAACGGAGTCCAATTGACCTGAAACTTCACGGAATTTATTTTTGGATCAGAAGAAGCCCAGAAGACTTGGAGTGCACGTCAGGGGATCAACGAGGAAGCCACGAGGCAGGGGGCGCGCGCCCACCCTCCCTGGGCGCGTCCTCCACCCTCGTGGGCTCCTCATGGCCCCCCTGACGCACTTCTTCCTCCTATATATCTCCATATACCCTAAAATGATGCGAGAGCACAATAGATCGGGAGTTCCGCCGCCAGAAGTCTCCGTAGCCACCGAAAGCCAATCTAGACCCGTTCCGGCACCCTCCCGGAGGGGGAATCCTTCTCTGGTGACCATCTTCATCATCTCGGTGCTCTCCATGACGAGGAGGGAGTAGTTCTCCCTCGGGGCTGGGTATGCACCAGTAGCTATGTGTTTGATCTCTCTCTCGCGCGTGTTCTTGAGGTGATACGATCTTAATGTATCGCGAGCTTTGCTATTATAGTTGGATCCTATGATGTTTTCTCCCCCCTCTACTCTCTTGTAATGAATTGAGTTTCCCCTTTGAAGTTATGTTATCGGATTAAGTCTTTAAAGATTTGAGAACACATGATGTATGGCTTGCCGTGCGTATCTGTAGTGACAATGGGATACCACGTGATTCACTTGATGTATGTTTTGGTGATCAACTTGCGGGTTCCGCCCATGAACCTATGCATAGGGGTTGGCACACGTTTTCGTCGTGATTCTCCGGTAGAAACTTTGGGGCACTCTTTGAGGTTCTATGTGTTGGTTGAATAGATGAATCTGAGATTGTGTGATGCATATCGTATAATCATACCCACGGATACTTGAGGTGACATTGGAGTATCTAGGTGACAATAGGGTTTTGGTTAATTTGTGTCTTAAGGTGTTATTCTAGTAAGAACTCTAGGGCTGTTTGTGACACCTATAGGAATACCCCAACGGATTGATTCGAAAGAATAACTTTGAGGTGGTTTTGTACCCTACCATAATCTCTTCATTCGTTCTCCACTATTAGTGACTTTGGAGTGACTCTTTGTTGCATGTTGAGGGATAGTTATGTGATCCAATTATGTTATTATTGTTGAGAGACTTGCACTAGTGAAAGTATGAACCCTAGGCCTTGTTTCCTAGCATTGCAATACCGTTTGTGCCCACTTTTATCATTTGTTACCTTGTTGTTTTTATATTTTTAGATTACAAAAACTATTATCTACCATCAATATACCACTTGTATCACCATCTCTTCGCCGAACTAGTGCACCTATACAATTTACTATTGTATTGGGTGTGTTGGGGACACAAGAGACTCTTTGTTATTTGGTTGCAGGGTTTTTTGAGAGAGACCATCTTCATCCTACGCCTCCTACGGATTGATAAACCTTAGATCATCCACTTGAGGGAAATTTGCTACTGTCCTACAAACCTCTGCACTTGGAGGCCCAACAACGTCTACAAGAAGAAGATTGTGTAGTAGACATCACGGGGCTCGCCGGGGTGGGCACAGTGGAGGAAGGTGGGGGCAAGGCGGAGAAAGGTGGGAGAAGGTGAGGTGGTGCTCCGGCGCCGGCAGCGCTGGTAGAAGGTGGAAGGATGTGGGGGTCGGATCGGGGGAAGAGGGAGGTGGGTGTCATGCGGGAGCTGTGGGTGGGCTTTGTTGCTGTTTGGTTAGTGGTAGTGGGGTGGTTCGGTTCATGGGGCGGTGCGGGGAGAGGTGTTAGCAGAATAAGCTAATGTTAGCAGAATAAGACTCTTAAGGGGTGTTATCATAATAGACCCACCATATATATATATATAGGGTCGCGCTATTCGTCACCCTGGATGAGGAATAGTTATTTTTCATCCCTCTCTAGTTTGACGTCAATGCACCATATTTTTAGGTTCCGTAAATTTTGTCTTATTTCATATGTAAAAAGAGAACGTAAGAAAATATACTCCCCGTAAAATATATTTTATGTTACTTAAAATTACGAACGTAAAAACATAGTGTAAAACATAGATATGCGATATTTCTGGTCTTATAAACTATTTTTTTGTTTTCTTATACCATATTTTACGTAGTGAATTAATATGAATGTAACTATTTGTATTTAAAACGTAATTTATTTATGAAGTGATCGTAAGATTACTTCAGGTGAAGAATAACTTATTCTGCATCCTAGGTGATGAATAGTAACACTATATATATATAGGACAGCACTATTCTAATTCCAGGATTAGAATAGTTAATTGGATCATGATCACCCCTATATAGGCCCGATTCATTGTTCCCGAACTCCCGAACCCGCTTGAACAAAGAAAAAAAACAACGATCCCCACCACCCCCACTTCCCTCGACCGCCACCTCCCGCACTCCCTCGATCCCCACCTCCCACCCACCGACCCGATGGCACCATCCCACGGAACCGCCGCCGCCGGCGCACGTAACCCCGTGCGCCACTCTGCCAGATCCCGCCGTCGCTCGACCTCCTAGCGCCGCCTCCCTCGCCTCCTCCTGGCGCCAGCACCGCCGACCTGCCTCCGCCCGGTGCATCGCCGCCCCCAAGCAGTGCGAGTCTGTTGGCGCCCCTGCCTGCTTCCGGCGGTGCGAGGCCGCCGCCGCCATGCATACTTCCGTTGTGAGGCCGCCTCCTCCTCCTAGCACGTCGGCGATCCAAACTATTTCCTGGTCGAGGCCACCGGCCCTACCTTCCTCCGCCATGAGGCCGCAGCTCGCCTTCTTCCCAGCGCACGGCCCTCCCTGTTCGGCGCGAGGAAGCCCCCGTCTTTCAGGGCCCAGTGGGTTTGGACTTCAACGATGGTGCCTTAACAAACAACTCGGGAGCACAGGAAGAGCTTAGAAAAACTCGCCAGCCCTCGCTCCGGCGAGCTCATTTGGTCACGTCGATCCCGCTGCACGTCACCGACCACGACGCCGTGATGAGGCTGAGATGCGCGTGCACTAAGAGAGAGCCCTTCTTTCCCAGGAATGGCACAACTTTGCCCCTAGGTCCAAAAAGTGACCTTCTCCCCTCGTGCATACTGACCTTCCTCTCGCAGATCACATAGGAAGCGGGATACAGAGCACTGATCTCTCTCTTGTGTATCTGGATGAGTAGCAAAAAACTTGGGCAGGATCCCTCATCCGACCAAAGTTCTTTCTTTTTCTTGTGTATCTGGAATTGATGTTTAGAAAGAACAGGCAATTTTTGCATAAAAATGACCAAATGTTGTTCATAAAGTGGTTGACTTCTTAATACAATGTATATGTAGCACCGACACGATGAACCTTTGTGTTCATACTCCGTTTCTCTTCTTGTTACTTTGTGCTGAGATTTTGATTTTGAAGAAAAAGATGCATGCTGACAATCTATACAAAGAAGTTCAAAAAATATATCTACGTACTTCTAGAAAACCAAGAGAAGGAAGGGGTTCATGCTACGACTACAAAACTAAAAACTAAGAAGTTCAACATGAAAAAAGGAAGGGGTTCGACTTTTATAAAAATATATATATATCAGATTTTTTACATACTTATAGAAAACCAAGAAATTCCACATTAAAAAGATGAAGAAGTTCACTACATATAATAAAACGTATTTTCCCCGTTTCCACAAAAAAACCTTGAAGTTCAAAATTAAAAAACGGGGTGGTTCGATGTCCGGTTTGAATTATTTTCCCTTATAAATAATGAATTAAAAAATATATTTTCTAAGAAACAAAAACAAAAGCAAAGAAGGTCAAACTAAAAAAATAGAGAAGTACAAGTTTAAAAAACTATTTTTTTTTGTTTCTAAAAAACCAAGTAGTTCAAAATAAAAAAAAATAAAATTTTAAAAATGGATATTTTCCCTTTTCAAATAAAAAACCAAGAAGTTCAAGTTAAAATACAGCGGTTCGATGTTTATAAAAATGAAAATCTTCTCATTTCTAAACAATAAATCCGATAATAAAAATTTATTAGTACTTTTTCGTTTCTACAAATGAAATCAAGAAGTTCAAATTAGAAAAACAGAGAGATTCAAGTATAATAACCAAATAAGTTCAAATAAAAAATACTTCAGAATATGGAAATAAAAAGCAAAGTTTCCCTATTTCTAGAAAAACCTATCAGTTCATTTTAAAATAATGAAGAGGTTCAAATATTTGTTACATAAAATCTTTCCGGTGGTATGTGATTTGCCAAAAGCGCCAACACACAGAGTTAAAGAAAAACAACTCTTGATTTAAAAAATGGTGAAGTTCGGTGTCTATAATGTTTTTGGATTTTTCACATTATTAAAAATAAAACCTAGAAGTTCAAAATTTTAAAACAAAAGAGGTTCAAAAAACTCAATTTTCCTTGTTACTGAAGAATAAAACTAAGAAGTTCAAATTAAAATAATAGAGAAGTTCAAATTTGATAAAAACCTCAGATTCTCGTTCTAAAGAATAACTAATAAGTTCAAATTAAAATAAGAAAACAACAAAAAAGTTTTTAACAGATTTTCCCCGTTTTTTTAAATTCATATTTTCGCCGATACTAAAGATTAAACCAAGAAGTTCAATTTTCAAAAACAGAGTAATTCAATGTACATTAAATACTCAGTTTTTTTCGTTACTGAAGAATAAAACCAAGAAGTTCAAATTAAAAACGTGGAGAAGTTTGATATTTAATTAAAAAAATCGATTTTTTCGGTTACTAAAGAATAAAACAAATAAGTTCAATTCAAAATAACGAAGAAGTTTCATATTTATAAAGAAACTTCAATTTTCATATTTCTAAAAATACATATAACAAATTCAAATAAAAAAGTTAGAGCGGTTCGATATAGAAGTTCGATGATTATAGAAAACTCAGATTTTCCTCATTAGTAAAGAATGAAAACTAGAAGTTCAAAAATTAAATAACATGAAGTTCAACTTTTAATAATAGAGGGCCTCAAAATTTCGTGAAAGAAGATTAAGAAATAAAACCAGGAAGTCCATATTAAAAAGATGGAGAAGTTTGCTGATTATAGAAAACTTAGATTTTTCTCGTTATTAAAGAATGGAAACAAGAAGTTCGGAAATTAAATAACAAGAAGTTCAACTTTTAATAATAGAGCGCTTCAAAATTTCATAAAAAAGGATTAAGAAAATCAGATTAAAAATCATAAAAAACTCAGATATATTCACGTAACCTAGAGAAGTTCAGATTGATAACTGCTAGAAGTTCACGTATTACATGGTGTGCATTTTGTATTAAAAAGGTATAAAAAACAAAGGCTAAAAGTTTTGTTGTTATAAGTTCAAGTCCTCGGTCGAAGAAAGTTAAAAAAATATTGTGAGAGAGGTTTGTACAAAAGGAATATCATTTGTGTAACACTAACGAAAATGGATGAGAAAATTACAAAGGAAAAATACATCATAGAAGTTCAACGTGAAAACAGCAGGAAGTTCAACTACTACACTGAATGAATTTCAGATGAAAAACTTTTAAACCCATCGCGAATATGAGAAAATAATCAACACGGGAAAGTTGCGTGTTTACAACAGCTTTCCATCGGTATATCACTCGTTGAATTCCGGGGAGTGGATGAAGAACTACGAGTAGTGGATGGAGATCTGCGAGCAAAAAAAGCACGTCGAAAACAGAGTGAAGTTCAGGTAGACATGCTGAGAAGTTCAGGTTCTTCACGCGGTGCATTTTCAAAGAATCTGTTTCGCGATAGAGGCAGAACGAATGATCCCGCCATTTTGAAATTACTTGAAAACGGCTAAGAATAAGAGAAAACCATCAACATGAAAAAGTTTCGCATTTTCCGTAGCTTTTCAACGGTATATTATTTGCCCAATTTCGATAAAGTTTGTAGAAATTAAGGCGAAAATACATTTTTTGCCATTTTCGAAACTGACTTAAAACCGTAAAGAATTGCGAGAAACAATACATAGCAAAACGTTTCGCCTTTGTTCAAGCTTTCCAACACCATATCATTTGCTGCATTCGGACGCACGGTTAAAAAATTAGCCCGAAAATACGAACTCGGTAGGACTTGGACCATTTTCTAAATTACTCTTAAACCATTCAAAATTAGAAAAAAAACTTCCAAGATGAAAAAGTAGCGCATTTTCATAAGCTTTCCAACGCCATATCATATGCCTCCATTGGATTAGCCGTTTAGAAATGACATCGAAAAAACGAACTCAGCTGTTCGGTTTACAAAATTTTACGTTTTTTTCAAATTACTCTTTAACCATAGGGAATTAGAGAAAACTTTCAACATGTGGAAGGAGAGGTTTTGCAGCAGCTTTCCAACGCCATATTATATGCCCCATTCCGATGAACGGTTTAGAAATGCGATCGAAAATATGATTCACGTTTTTTGTCCGAAGAAAAAACGGTTTTCAAAACTGCTCTTAAACCGCTTATATTTGGCCAAAAATTTAAGTTGGGTCATGATATTGGGGTCCATAGCTTTCCAACAGTATATCACAAGCCCCATTTGGGCAATGCTGGCGTAAGTTCAACCTAGTTCACAGGGAAGTTCAACGTACCACTAGCGGGGCAGGTCAGGTTGTGATCAGAATATTATTCTGATCCCGTGATCAGAATAGTGTTTATGTATATAATGTTACTATTCATCATCCAAGGTGCAGAATAAGTTATTCTTCACCCGAGGTAATCTTACGATCATTTTAGAATTAAATTACGTTTGGAATTCAAATAGTTACATTTCTATTGATTCACTATGTAAAATTTGACATAAGAAAATAAAAATATAGGTCATAAGACAAGAAAATTTGCAGTTTATGTGTATTTTAGACTATGTTTTCACGTTTGTAATTTTACACAACATAAAATATTTTTTATGGCGACTATATATTTTCTTACGGTCTCTTTTGCGTCGGAAATAAGACAAAACTTACGGAACGTAAAATTACGGTGCATTGATGGTAAAATAGAGGAGGGTGAAGAATAACTATTCCTCACCCAGGGTGACGAATAGCGTGACCCGGGACAGCACTATTCTAATCCCAGGATTAGAATAGTTATTTGGATCACAACAGGCCCTATATAGGGCCCGATGGACTCTCGTGAACTTCCCTGAACTGCCCGGCCCGACCCGAGATACCCCGACAGGATCCCACCCGATCCGAGATGCCTCGACATGATCCACCTGATCCCCTCGATCCCGAGCCGCCCCAGCCCCCCTCCTCGCCGCCGATCTTCGCCGGATCTGCCGCCTCCCCCCTCCATCTCCAGCTCCTGGCCGACCACCGGCGCGGGCGAGCGAGCGACGGCGGACGCCGGCGTGGGCGAGCGAGCGACGGCGAACGCCAGCACGAGGGAGCCCACATTGCTTGGACGCGGTGAAGCCGCCATGGACTTCAGGAAGCCGCATCCTCGTTCCATATTCACCACCCGATGCCTTGGCAGGCCAGATGACGGCCCCGACGCAAGCTACGGCGAACGGCGCGACCAACAGAGCAACTCCTCCGTGGAGGCGGCATCGGTTGCGCCCTCAAATTTAGCGGCAACAGCACATGAACTTCCTCCCAATTTTGCCTTCTTCTTAAATCTTGCCTTGTCTGACCTTCTTGCTTGGTGCAGATGAACTTCGCTCCCTCTGCAAGACATGGATTGCTGTGGAATTCCTCTCCTACTTCCATGACAAATTGTTCTCAAGGTGGCCTATCAGCTGCTAGAAAAAGGTTAGCCGAACTTCTAGCCAGGGTATGGTTGAACTTTTCCTTCTGTTTGTTATTTGCTTACAGCCATGTGAAGTTCAGGTAGTGTGTGAGCATCAGTCTAGGCTACAAAAGCTTTTTTAAAATCTGCCTCCTTACAGCCATGCGAACTTCGGGTAGTGTGTGAGCATCAGTCCAGGCTACAAACACTAGAAAATCTGCCTGCATTCACATGTGAAAAGCCATGTGAATTTCAACTAGTAAGTGTGCTAGAGTTCAGGTTGGTATGTATCTGGTTCTGTGCAAAAAAATAAAAGGAAAAAAGAACATGCATGTGATCTCATATGAAGGTCAGGTTGGTATGCACTAGTGGTTCAACCATTCAAACTCATGAAGGTTCAGGTTTTTTAACTGCAAACAGTATTTCCCCTTTGCAAAACAAGAAGTTCAGGTTGTGGAGAGTGCTCAGTTCAGGTACATATAAGTAATCAAATAGTGTAGAATTAACAGGATTAGAGGGTCATTTCAGTGAAAGGGTGCTCAGTTCAGGTACAAAAGTACTGGCAGATGCTCAGCTCAGTTCAGAGTGTGATGCCTGTCCAAGGGGAAAAATATGTACATGAACACCACTTTTATAATAGAAGTTTAGGCTGTGAATAATGCTCAGTTCAGTTACAAAGGTATAGGCAGATGTAACTTGTGTGCTAATAAACAATTTTCATTTATGTCAGCCAGACGAGAGACGCATGAAGAAGCTTAGAAGTTCCCAGCAGCAAGTACACAATCCTAAGCCTGTACGCGTTGCACCACCCCCTCAATGGGTCACACCTCAAACGCACCAACAGCATTACCAACCTGCTCCAGACCAAAAATGGATGACAGCCAAAACACACGGAGACTTCCAAGATGCTGGGTCACAGCCCTATCCGCACAACTTTGCGCCTCCACCTAATTGGGTGACGCCGGAAATCCCTCGCGTATTCTTTGTATCCACCAGCAGACTCCCAAGCACGCCGATGGAGGAGGGGGTTAGCTCAAGTCTTGCGTGTAACTCTGGAGGTTATCCTGGTGTGCCTCATAAATGCCAAAGCGAAGCAACTAAACCGGATCCTAGGACAAATCCAACAGGAACAAACACACGAAGGAGAGTGCTCTGCACACTACAACCGTTGGATCCTGCTGCTGCTGCTACAAGTCAGAATTGTACGGGACATAATGTACATGGATTGCTTCACAAAACAAAAGAGCAAACCAAGACTAGGATCGCAATACCTCCATATCCACCTCAAGCAAAAAGGACGCAAATAAGAGAGATGCCATCTTCAGCCCTCCTTCCTCCTCGTGATCCACTGCTGCATCCTACTATGATTACTCCGCCGTGCCCCATCCTAGAGGGACAGCAGTAGATTCCGGTGGAGTTGCGATCATACACGCACGCAAGTGAACCAAAAATATTTATATACGCATCTTGTATTATCTGCAAATTTTCTGCTCCCTCTAGGATAACAAGTTCATAGACTACATTTTAACATGTCGTTTGGATTATTTTCTCTTTTTCTGCAGATGCCGGATCTCCCGGATTATCTAATACCAAGACTAAAGATGTGATTCCAAGATGTAGAGAAAGCAAGGGAATTTTATAATAGATACGCCAGACACGCTGGTTTTGGAATCAAGAAGACGGGAGAATGACAACCACAAGTATTTTGTTTGCACATTGCAAGGGATACACACATCTTCTGTTTCATAGGCTAACAGGAAGCGAAACAAAACATCGCAGAGGATAGGCTGCAATGCAAGAATGAGGGTGAAGGTGCAGGAGGATAACACATGCGTCGTAGTGGACATTGAGTACAATCATAGTCACCAACTCATGCAAACTGATGACATCCTAGTATTCTTGCCCTCACACAAGAATTATGACCCCACTATTTTGGAGTATGTAAAGCTCCTGCAGTACCATGATGTCAAAACACAACAATCATGCCCATGCTATCTGAAAATGAAGATGGAAGCTACTTCCTAAGCATGACCGGACGAGACCTACTAAACCAGTAAGTATTCAAACATCGACATACTGCAATGCACATAGCATCCTAGGTCACAACCCTTTGCTAGCAAAAATAACAAATGCATGTTTGCATGTAATTTGCAGGAAAGCCATAAATGCAAGGAAAGATGATTTGGATGATGTATTGAAACTTGTTTCATTCTTCAAAGACATGAAGGCAATCAATGATGAGTTTTTCTATGACATACAAGTAGACAAGGACAAGTCAATTAAAAAGATTTTCTGGTCCAATGCAAGCTGCCGAGGAGCCTATCAAGACTTTGGCGATTGCGTAACATTTGACACAACATACAAGACCAACAGATTTCATATGCCTTTGGGAGTGTTTGTTGGAACAAACCATCACTTGCAGTCAACGATATTTGTTGTTGCCCTTATCAGAGATGAAGATGCAAACTCATTCAAGTGGTTGTTCGATCCATTTGTACGGTGCATGAACAACAAGCACCCGACTTGCATTCTAACAGGTGATTTAAAAAAACTCTTCAAGTTTCATCATCTTTTCAGTCTATGGGTCTGTATTGGGTACATTGGTTTTATCTAAAAAATTATGTAAAGCAAGCAGTTCAACCACTATTAGCACAGAAGTCCAACTAACAGTACAAGAAAGCAAAATTATCCGTCACATGTTTAGAAAAAAAATAGTTATGAATGTGAAGTTCAAATACAGGAATCACAGAAGTTCAAGGACAAAAGCTGTAAGAAAAATATATGTAACATGTTCAGAAAAATATAGTTATTTATGTTAAGTTCAAGCACTAGTACCACAGAAGTTCAACAACACTGCTTTAAGAAAAAATTTGAGTGTGACACTACTAGTTAGTCCTACCGCTACCTGTGAAGTTCAAGCACTGGTTGAGGGAGTCCTGGATTAGGGGGTCCTCGGACAACTGGACTATATACTTTGGCCGGACTGTTGGACTATGAAGATACAAGATTGAAGACTTCATCTCGTGTCCGGATGGGACTCTCCTTTGCGTGGAAGGCAAGCTTGGCATTTCGGATATGTAGATCTCCTCCCTTGTAACCGACTCTGTGTAACCCTAGCTCCCTCCGTTGTCTATATAAACCGGAGGGTTTAGTCCATAGGACAACAACAATCATACCATAGGCTAGCTTCTAGGGTTTAGCCTCCCCGATCTCGTGGTAGATCAACTCTTGTAATACTCATATCATCAAGATCAATCAAGCAGGAACTAGGGTATTACCTCCATCGAGAGGGCCCGAACCTGGGTAAACATTGTGTCCCCCGCTTCCTGTTACCATCCACCTTAGACGCACAGTTCAGGACCCCCTACGCAAGATCCGTCGGTTTTGACACTGACATTGGTGCTTTCATTGAGAGTTCCATTGTGTCGTCATCATAAGGCTTGATGGCTCCTTCGATCATCGGCAGCGATGCGATTCAGGGTGAGGTTTTCCTCCCCGGACAGATCTTCGTATTCGGCGGCTTCGTACTGCGGGACAACTCGCTCGGCCATCTGGAGCAGATCGAGAGCTACGCCCCTGGCCATCAGGTCAGGTTTGGAAGCTTGAACTATACCGCCGACATCCGCGGAGACTTGATCTTCGACGGATTCGAACCCATGTCAGGTACGCCGCACAATCATGATGAGCATGATTTAGCTTTGCCATCGGACAGTGTTAGGGAGATCACACCTGTAACTACTCCGGCCCTCAATTCGGAACAAATCGCGCCGTCCAAGGACGGGTGGATGGACCCTTCCACGGAGGCCGCACACTCAACGACGATAGAGCCTAATACTGACTTCACCTCCTACAAGACCTGTGTTGTCGGACACTCGGATTCGTCCCCGGCCACAGACTCCGAACCGCTCGCAACCGTGCCCATCCAATCTGATTGGGCACCGATCATGGAGTTCACCTCCACGGATATCTTTCAGCACTCGCCCCTAGGTGACGTGCTAAACTCATTACGATCTCTCTCAGGAGACCCTTGGCCGAACTATGTCTGGCTCGAGTGGGAAGCGGACGGCGAAGAAATTCATTCCCCACCCACCACCCACTTAGTAGCCACTATCGACGACCTAACTGACATGCTCGACTTCGACTCCGAAGACATCGACGGTATGGACGACGATGCGGGAGACGAACAGGAACCACCGCCCACAGGGCGCTGGACTGCCACCTCATCGTATGATATATACATGGTGGACACCCCCAAAGAAAGCGATGGCAATAAGGCAACGGAGGATAATCCCCCAAGAAGCAATCCATGAACCGGCGTCATCGGCGCCGCTCTAAGCCCCGCCATAGCAAAAACAGCGAAACCGGCACAGGAGACAATAACGCTGCAAATAGTGCCGAAGACAAAGACAATCCCCTCCAACCAGGCTTTGAGCAGGAGGATGGGCAAGCCAGCCCCAAGGAACAGGCAGCAGACGGAGAATCAGAGGATGACAATTACATGCCTCTCTCCGAAGACAAGGTGAGCCTCAGCGATGAAGAATTTATCGTGCCTGAGGATCCCGTCGAACAAGAGCGCTTCAAGCGCCGGCTCATTGCCACAGCAAAAAGCCTGAAGAAAAAGCAATAACACAGCAAGCAACCCTGGCACATCGGAGGTCAGAGACAGCAACGGCAAGCCATGTCGCAATAGATACAAGCACCGCAACAACGGCGATAACGCCAAAGACACGACAGTCAATGCCGGATTTAGTGGCTCTAAATCCGGTCAGTGGAAAAAGTCGTTCAAAAGAAACAATCCGGGCCTGTCCAGTTTGGACCGCATACTCGACTACTCATGTCAAATTCACGGCACCCCCGATAAGCCAGTCAACCACACCAACAGAGAATGCTGGGTGTTCAAACAGGCCGGCAAGTTGAATACCGAAAGTAAGGAAAAGGGGCTGCATAGAGACGACGAGGAGGAGCCCTGGCCGCCGAACATAGGAGGACAGAAGAAATTTCCTCCCCAAGTGAAAGCGGTGAACATGATATACGCAACCCATATCCCCAAGTGGGAACGGAAGCATGCACTCAGGGACGTCTACACGATGGAGCTAGTCGCCCCAAAGTTCAACCCATGGTGTTCTTTTCCGATCACTTTTGATCGCAGGGACCACCCCACTAGTATCCATCATGGCGGTTCTGCTGCATTGGTCCTTGATCCTATCATTGATGGATTCCACCTCACTCGAGTCCTTATGGACAGTGGCGGTAGCCTGAACCTGCTTTATCAGGATACGGTGCGCAAAATAGGTATAGACCCCTTGAGGATCAAACCCACAAAAACCACCTTCAAAGGTGTCATACCAGGTGTAGAGGCTTGTTGCACGGGCTCAATCACACTGGAAGTGGTCTTCGGATCTCTGGATAACTTGCGAAGCGAAGATTTAATCTTCGATATCGTCCCCTTCCGCAATGGCTAGCACGCACTACTCGGACGAACCGCATTCGCTAGATTCAATGCAGTACCGCATTATGCATACCTCAAGCTCAAAATGCCAGAACCTCAACAGAAACACAGAACGCTCGCTCCGCACGGAGGAGCACACTGCGGCCCTTGCAGCAGAAGTGCAAAGAAGCCTTTTGAGGCAAACCGCCAATTCGGCGACAAGGTCCACAGACACATTCAAGCGAGTCCGAAATAACCTGCAACAGAATCACCAGGTGCATTTAGAGCTCGCCTAGCAATTCGGCCTCCGTCCTAGTCCCAGTCAAGCAACGAAATTTGCGCCACACGTACATAACTACGCACTAAAGATACCATGGGTATAGGCGGAGGCACGGCTATGGCACGTCCCACAATGCGGTTCAACCGCCTCAGGACCACTATATCTTTATGATTTTCTTCCTTTGAGGACCCTATTCTCTGGAGGCCCTCTCCGATAGCTAGATTATCGGACCCATCACGGGAGGGAAGCACTAAGGGAGCAAGAAGCTTTGACGTACGAGGGAATACCCAGGTGGTCTCTCATACCGATCGTTATACATGTTTTACATACACGCACACAGCTCGCCCTTGGATCAGACATATCAGATAGTGCTATTTTTTCTTATTGTACTACTTATACACATACGCTTTGACGTATCCTATAAATAACAATGCACATCGTCAGCTTATTATTACATTTCTTCATCATCTTCTTTTTTCTTGTTTGTCTATTCATGACAAGTTGCCCCCGTACATTCTTGTACGTTTAGTATGCCAGGGGCTTCAGTGTACCCCATAACACGGCAAGAAAAGTCCGAACACTTTCGACAGTGCAGCACCCCGAACTTATAGAATTATATGCATCAGCTCCGAATCATGTCTTGGGTCAATAGTTGGGTTTGCCCGGCTCCCATGTTTTGGTGCCTTACATTCCGCTATATCGGCTATGGTAGCACTGGGAGAACTACTGCGATTGTGTCCCGATTCTTCCGGATGAGCACCTCAGTAGAGAAAGACGAAAACTGACTGTCATGATGCGGTGAGAGCTGGTCGCTGTTCGAGAGGTCCCAAATCCCTAAAGATTTTTTCCGCTTCAAGCGAGGAGTCCGCCTTGTCCGATTTAGGCGTTCATAGCACCCCAAGTTTGGCCTTCCGAATACTAGGGGCTTCACCAAAATTTAAAATTGTAGACTTCTATGGCTAAGTGAGAGTGATAAAGCTTTATAGTCTGATTGCCTGGTTCGTTGTGATGAACACCTCCTTCGAAGGACCCAAAACTGGGATAAAGAGTGATCAGATTTATCCCGAACACCTCAGTACTAGCTACGTGGGGGCAGAAGCCGACGACTAGCCAACTCTCAGATTTTATAAATGGCCGCACAGAAGGTAATATTTTAAATCAACAAGCGTTATACAACGCAGATGAACTCGTTTTCATATTACAAGATCACATGAGTACATTCATTCAAATATTATATCCTTAGAACATTCCTCCGCCACAAGGCGGGCACCCTTCAGGACACTGCCATAATACTTTTCGGGGCGGCGATGCTCCTTGCCCTCCGGCGGCCCCTCCTTCACCAGCTTCTCGGGGTCCATCTTCGCCCAGTGCACTTTCGCTCGGGCAAAAGCCCTGCACGCACCCTCAATGCAGACGGAGCACTTTATGACTTCAAGCGGTGGGCAGGCATTCACAAGCCACCTCACCAGGCCGAAGTAGCTGCCAGGCAGGGGCTCACCAGGCCACATCCGGACTATGAGGCCCTTCATGGCCTGTTCGGCCGCCTTGTGGAGCTCGACCAATTGCTTCAACTGGTCGCTCAAGGGCATCAAATGTTCGGTCCCAGTATGCTGAGTCCAGAACAACTTCTCCGTCGAGCTCCCTTCCTTGGCCCGGTAAAATTCCGCGGCATCGGACGCACTACGGGGAAGATCCGCGAACGCTCCTAGAGAGCTCCGATCTCGGTAAGTAAAAGGAAAGTTTCCTTCACATACTTGCTTTGCATAATGAATTCCTTACCCACCGCTATCTTTCGGACCGCCTGAAGCTCCTGGAGGGCCTTGTGGGCTTCGGCCTTGGCATTTTTTGCGTTCTCAAGGGCCTTCGCAAGCTCAGACCTGAAAGCACAAGTGCTCCCTAGGTGGTTTTGATAATTGATGACAACATATCTCTTGTTGGACTAACATTTCTATCTAGCATGTTTCAGATAAGTTCAACAATGGAGTGGCATGGACTAAAGGTTGTGGGAACTCCTTCAAGATGCTAAGGACAAAGGATTGGCTAAAGCTTCAAGCTCAAGACTCTTCATTTTACATTTTAGTGATCCAAGATCACATTGAGTCCATAGGAAAAGCCAATACTATCAAGGAGGGATGAGGTGTTTCTTAATGAGCCTCTTGCTTCATGTGCTTAATGATATGCTCCAAAATCCTCAGCTACTTTCCTACTTCCACATATGACCTAAACCCAAAGCCAAACTTGGACCTACCGATTATTCCTATCCGGCGCCACCAAGTTTCACTTGTCATAGCCACTGCCAGAAACCCTAATCAGTTCGGTCTCACCGATGGGATCTCGGTCTCACCGAGATGGGCTTGCAAACTCTCTGTTACCTATTGCAATATTTTCGGTCCCACCGAGATATGCAATCGGCCCCACTAAGTTTGCTTGGCCAACTCTCTGTTTCACTTATTACCCAAATCGGTCCCACCGAGTTTGAGTAATCGGTCAAACCGAGTTTTGGATTTACCCTAACCCTAGCACATCGGTCCCACCGAGTTGATCCAGTCGGTCCCACCAAAAATCTCTAACGGTCACTGGTTTCCTATTTCGGTCTGACCGAGTTTGTTGATTCGGTCTCATCGAGATTGGTAAATCGTGTGTAATGGTTGGATTTTGTGTGGAGGCTATATATACCCCTCCACCTCCTCTTCATTCATAGAGAGAGCCATCAGACTAAGCCTACACTTCCAGCATCCTATTTCTGAGAGGGAACTACCTACTCATGTGTTGAGGCCAAGATATTCCATTCCTACCATATGAATCTTGATCTCTAGCTTTCCCCAAGTTGCTTTCCACTCAAACCTTCTTTCCACCAGATCCAAATCCTATGAGAGAGAGTTGAGTGTTGGGGAGACTATCATTTGAAGCACAAGAGCAAGGAGTTCATTACCTACACACCATTTGTTACTTCTTGGAGAGTGGTGTCTCCTAGATTGGCTAGGTGTTACTTGGGAGCCTCCGACAAGATTGTGGAGTTGAACCAAGGAGTTTGTAAGGGCAAGGAGATCGCCTACTTCGTGAAGATCTACCGCTAGTGAGGCAAGTCCTTCGTGGGTGATGGCCATGGTGGGATAGACAAGGTTGCTTCTTCGTGGACCCTTCGTGGGTGGTTGCTTCTTCGTGGACCCTTCGTGGGTGGAGCCCTCCGTGGACTCGCGCAACCATTACCCTTCGTGGGTGGAGCCCTCCGTGGACTCGCGCGACCGTTACCCTTCGTGGGTTGAAGTCTCCATCAACGTGGATGTAGGATAGCACCACCTATCCGAACCCACGGGAAAAACATCCGTGTCTCCAATTGCGTTTGAATTCTTCAAACCCTTCCCTTACATTCTTGCAAGTTGCATGCTTTACATTCCGCTGCTCATATACTCTTTGCATGCTTGCTTGATATGTATTGTGGATGTTGAATTGTGCCTAAAACTCCACTAAACCAAAAAGGCCTAAAAATTGCAACTTTAGCACTAAGTGTCTAATCACCCCCCTCTAGACACATCTACTTCTAGATCCTACAAGTGGTATCAGAGCTTTGGTCTCCATTGCCTTGGTTTAATCACCATTGGAGGAAGATGGATATGTCTACCTTAGGGAGTCTTAGACATAGAGTGCCTATTCTTGATGGAGAGTATTTTCATGAGTGGAAAAATGAGATGCTTGTAATTTTCAATCAATATCATTTGAACAAGTATATTGCTAGCCCTTGTGCACCTCATATTGATCCTTTGCATCCTACCCTAGATGAAGATATTGACATGATTCGCAATCTTAGAACTATTGAGCTCATCATTAGAGGATTGCCCAAAAATTTGATTGCTAGTTTGCCTACTCTTAATTGTGCCTATACTATATGGAAATTTCTTGAGGAACGATTTCCCGATCATTCCTTGAAAACTTTGGATGAAATTCTCCATAAATCTATTGCCTTGAGTAAGATGAACTCTAGTGATCCTAGTTTTGGTAATTGTCTATTTGAACTTACCAATCTTAAGCATGCTAAAGGAGATGTTGGAATCATTAGTGATATCATATTCGAAGCTATAAGAATTCATAAAAGTGACCACTTTGATGATCATTTATCTAATGAATTACCCTCTCTAGGAAATGATGAGTCACAAGATCATGATGAACATGGATACTATGATGATGATGATAGTGACTTCGATCTTGATGATGCAATGAGACATTTTTGTCTTATGGCAAATCTTCGGGGATATGAATCAGGAGGAAAGGAATGGGTTCTTGATAGTGGATGTACTGATCATATGAACAGAGATGAAGAGATGTTTCGTGAGCTTGCTGAAAATGACGGCCCTCGAAAATATGTCACCTTTGGTGATAATTCAAAGGGTAAAGTGGTTGGCCTTGGTAAGGTGGCCATCTCACATGATAGTTCCATTCAAATGTCATGCTCGTTGAATCTCTCGGCTACAACTTACTTTCAGTATCTAGACTTGCTGATTTCGGTTTGAATGTCCTATTTACTGAGGTAGATTGCCAAGTATTTTGTCGAGACAATCATAAAATGGTCTTTACCGGTATGCGTAGAGGTGATCTTTACATTGTCGATTTCTCTAAAAAGGCACAACCTAAAACTTGCTTTGTTGCTAAATCCTCAAAAGGTTGGTTGTGGCATAGACGACTAGGTAACGTTGGCATGAGAAACCTTGACAAGCTTATTAAAGGAAATCATATCCTTGGAGTTAACGATGTCATATTTGATAAGGATAGAGTTTGCAGTGCTTGTCAAGCAGGTAAACAGGTTGGAGGAAGGCATCCCGTGAAGAACATCATGACCACAAGAAGGCCACTCGAGCTACTTCATATGGATCTTTTTGGTCCCAACGCCTACAAGAGTCTTGGTGGAAATTCTTTTGGTCTAGTTATAGTTGATGATTTTTCAAGATTTACGTGGGTGTTCTTTCTTAATGACAAGTCGCAGGTCCAGAAGATCTTCAGAAACTTCGCTAGGAAGGCCCAAAATCAGTTTGACGTGAAGATCAAGAAGGTTCGGAGTGACAACGGAACGGAGTTCAAGAACGCAAATGTGGACACCTTTCTTGACGAAGAGGGGATTTCACACGAGTTCTCGGCTACGTACACACCTCAACAAAATGGAGTTGTTGATAGGAAGAACCGGACGCTCATCGAAATGGCAAGAATGATGCTTGATGAATACAAGACGCCGAAGCACTTTTCGGCAGAAGCGGTTGAGACAGCTTGTCACGCAACAAATCGCTTATATCTTCACAAGCTACTCGGCAAGACGGCATACGAGCTTCTCACCGGTAACAAACCCCAAGTTGGATACTTTCGAGTATTCGGCTCAAAGTGCTACATTCTTGATAAGCATCGTCGTTCAAAGTTTGCTCCTAAATCTCATGAAGGTTTTCTACTTGGTTATGGCTCAAACTCTCACACTTACCGTGTCTACAACAATTTCACCCGAAAGGTTGAAGAGACGGTAGATGTGAAGTTTGATGAATCTAATGGCTCGCAAGTAGAGCAATTGCCAATTGATGTTGGAGACAAAGACCCTTCAGAAGCAATCCAAGACTTGTCCATTGGCAAAATTAGTCCAACGGAGGTGAAGGAGAGTACTTCATCCGTCCAAGTGGAAGCTTCTACTTCACGACAAGGTGAACCAAGAATCGACACGGAAGCATCCACAAGTGGGACACACCAAGATGAAGACAAGGAAATGCATCAAGACGAACATCAACAACCTCTTTCTCCACCACGACAAGAGAACGACGACGTCAACAATGAAGAAGGCCAAGAAGAAGAACAAGATGAAGAAGATGTTCAACGAAGACCCAAGCAAAAGCTCTCACGAGTTCGAGCAAGAATTGCCAAAGATCATCCCGTCGAGCAAATCCTCAATGATATACAAACCGGGAGAATCACTCGCTCAAAAACTCGTTTAGCTAACTTTTGTGAAAACTATTCATTCATCTCTAGCATTGAACCTATGAAGGTTGAAGAAGCATTGGAAGATCCGGATTGGATAAACGCTATGCATGAAGAGCTACACAATTTTGAGAGAAACCAAGTTTGGACATTGGTTGAGAAGCCCGACAACAACCACAACATCATTGGTACCAAATGGGTGTTTTGCAACAAGCAAGATGAAGATGGACAAGTGGTTCACAACAAAGCACATCTCGTCGCCCAAGGGTACACACAAGTCGAAGGTATGGACTATGGTGAGACATATGCTCCCGTTGCTAGACTTGAGTCCATTCGCATCTTACTTGCCTATGCTAATCACCATAATATCACCTTGTACCAAATGGACATTAAAAGTGCTTTTCTAAATGGTGAAATAGAGGAGGAAGTTTATGTCAAACAACCTCCCGGCTTTATCAATCCTAAGAAACCAAATCATGTTTACAAACTTCACAAAGCTCTTCATGGTCTTAAACAAGCTCCTAGAGCATGGTATAAATGCTTGACCAAGTTCCTTATTACAAGTGGTTTTGAAATTGGTAAAATTGATTCTACTCTTTTTACTAAAAGGGTTAATGGAGAACTATTTGTATGCCAAATTTATGTCGATGATATCGTATTTGGTTCAACTAACCCTCTCTTTAGTGAAAAGTTTGGAAAGCTAATGTCAGAGAAGTTTGAGATGTCTATGATGAGTGAACTCAAATTCTTTCTTGGTTTGCAAATCAAGCAAACTAAGGAAGGTACATTTGTCTCTCAAACAAAGTACACCAAGGACTTATTCAAGAAGTTCAATATGCAAGAATGCAAAGGTATGTCTACACCCATGCCTACTAGTGGACATAATGATTTGACCAAAGATGGTGAACCGGTTGATCAAAAGGTTTATCGCTCTATGATTGGTTCATTGTTATACCTATGTGCTTCACGTCCCGATATTATGCTAAGTGTGTGCATGTGTGCACGATATCAAGCTGCTCCTAAAGAATGTCATCTTAAGGCTGTGAAAAGGATAGTGAGATATTTAATCCATACACCAAATTTTGGCATTTGGTATCCTAAGAGGTCTTCTTTTGATCTTGTTGGCTATTCCTACTCGGATTATGCCGGAGATAAGGTTGATAGAAAGTCCACTTCAGGTACTTTTCAATTTCTTGGTAGATCTCTTGTGTCTTGGTCTTCCAAGAAACAAAACTCGGTATCCTTATCCACCGCCGAAGCGGAATACATTGCCGCTGGTTCATGTTGTGCTCAATTACTTTGGATGACCCAAACTCTTAAAGATTATGGGATTTATGTGAAACATGTTCCACTGCTTTGTGACAATGAAAGTGCTATCAAAATTGGTCATAATCCTGTACAACATTCTCGAACTAAGCATATTGAAGTTCGTCATCATTTCATTCGAGATCATGTTGCTAAGGGTGACATTAATCTTAAGCACGTTCGCACCGATAAGCAATTAGCGGATATATTTACTAAACCTCTTGATGAGAAAGTATTTTGCAGGTTGAGAGGTGAATTGAACATCATTGATGCTTCGAACTTGGAGTAGAAACTCCATTGGATACATGCAAGACATGAGCTTATGACTAATCCATGATATATCTCTTATGATGACTATCTTATGTCTTGGATATATTTGTACCTTGCATGTTGTCTAACCCATGTAGGTGCTTGGTTGAATCTAATTCCATGATATTGCGACTCACTCACATCTTGAGCAATCTCTACATCACCAAGTCTCTACACAATGGCGGTTGAAGACAAGGAAGCACAAAACCATTCAAACATATCCTTTGACAAATTCTATGTTGAGCTTCATGATTGTCATTTTTGGATACACAAGTTCTCTTCCTTGCAAGAACTAACCCATGTAGGTAGATGAACTCAAACTCCAAGTGGTACTCTCAACTCTTGATGAGCTACATCAACCTTGAGCACCCACACAAGTTCAACTACACGAGCAAGAACCACACCACCACCCAAGGTATGTTATTCCATCTTAGAGAAGCTTTACTCCAAGACATGAGTCAAAGCAACTCAACAAGATGTGAATACATCAAGATGCTTAAACGAAAAATGGTAACCCCATTTTGAGCTTAAACGATGAGTATGACCTATGATCAAGTGTTCTCACTTGACTCCTAAGTCAATATACTCTAACATAGGTGACTATGTCACCGCCCAACTCTAGATGAAGTTCTCTTGTGTTCTTTTTGTGTGTATCTCATGCATGTTTAGTTTCTTTCTCTTTTTCAAAAACAAAAAAAACTCCATCTAGATTTTTCAGTCTCTTCTCTTTTCTTTCTGTTTATGTTCTGCATTTTCTGCATTTAATTCCTTGCAAATCCTTCAGGTAATTCATTGCAAATCTTTGTGAGATCCTACATGTCTAGTGAGCTGAGGTGACAAGTGTTTTTCTCTGTGTGAACTCGGTTTCACCGACTTGTAATTTTCGGTCCAACCGAATCTTTTCGGTGCCACCGACTTCGCAACAGGAAAAACAATTTGCCACTTGTTCTATATTTCTTCTGATCCAGCTCTACTCAATGAATCTTGTCCTCTTCAAGCATCACAGTTTTATCCATTGCTTTGTGCTGAGTCTCAAGGACCAAACCTATACGACGGATTCCAGAAAGCCCTTCTTGGAAATTGATGTCAAAGGGGGGAGAGAGATCACATCAAAGCTTGTAGGAGAGAGAGATCACATCAAGGGAGAGAAAAAGTCTCAAGAACTAAAGAACTAAACCTACAAGAGAGAAAGTATTAAGGGGGAGAAAGAGATTTCCAGGGGGAGAGAATACTCAAGGATCCCAGATGCTTGATTTTCAAGAGGAGAGATGTCACATGCCTTTTTGGGGGAAAGACATGTATTTGCATTAAGTTCTATCCATTTGTATCTTTCAGCTCTGATTTTCTGTTCCCTATCTTCTCCCAATATCCCATGTAAGATTCAGGGGGAGCAAGACACCTAAGGGAAAGAAATTAGTCAAATTCATTGCATATCTTTACTCTTGGGGACATGTTGAATCCAATGTGGTACCTTGTACTCACTCTCTACATGTCATCCCAGTCTTGGCATTCTTGTGGTTTCTTTTGTGTGCTCTGGCTAGTGGATGTACCTGTGTTATCTAACTTTGTTTGTGCAGGTTCATTCCATCCTAAGCCAACTCAAGACCACAAGGTAAGTATATGCATCAAAATCATGAGTATGAGGAGTTCTTGCTTATGTACATACTGTTTGCAAGAAGGACTCATGAGCATGAAGGTATTTTCCTTGATAATCTTTTGCTCTGATGCATATGGCCAAGATACATGTAACACATTGCCTACTATGTCATGGTTATGCTCTCACATGCCTCTATATTTCATATTTACATGAGTGCATACATGTAGGGGGAGCCTATGCTTGTTACATGTCCTTCCAAAGCTTTACTTGTTGTTCTTTATATCTTTATCTAAAGCTTTGATGTATGTTGCCATCAATTACCAAAAAGGGGGAGATTGAAAGCACAAGTGCTCCCTAGGTGGTTTTGATAATTGATGACCACATATCTCTTGTTGGACTAACATTTCTATCTAGCATGTTTCAGATAAGTTCAATAATGGAGTGGCATGGACTAAAGGTTGTGGGAACTCCTTCAAGATGCTAAGGACAAAGGATTGGCTAAATCTTCAAGCTCAAGACTCTTCATTTTACATTTTAGTGATCCAAGATCACATTGAGTCCATAGGAAAAGCCAATACTATCAAGGAGGGATGAGGTGTTGCTTAATGAGCCTCTTGCTTCATGTGCTTAATGATATGCTCCAAAATCCTCAGCTACTTTCCTACTTCCACATATGACCTAAACCCAAAGCCAAACTCGGACATACCGATTATTCCTATCCGGCGCCACCGAGTTTCACCTGTCATAGCCACTGCCAGAAACCCTAATCAGTTCGATCTCACCGAGATGGGCTTGCAAACTCTCTGTTACCTATTGCAATATTTTTGGTCCCACCGAGATATGCAATCGGCCCCACCGAGTTTGCTTGGCCAACTCTCTGTTTCACTTATTACCCAAATCGGTCCCACCGAGTTTGAGTAATCGGTCAAACCGAGTTTTGGATTTACCCTAACCCTAGCACATCAGTCCCACCGAGTTGATCCAGTCGGTCCCACCGAAAATCTCTAACGGTCACTAGGTTTCCTATTTCGGTCTGACCGAGTTTGTTGATTCGGTCCCACCGAGATTGGTAAATCATGTGTAACGGTTGGATTTTGTGTGGAGGCTATATATACCCCTCCACCTCCTCTTCATTCGTAGGGAGAGCCATCAGACTAAGGCTACACTTCCAGCATCCTATTTCTGAGAGAGAACTACCTACTCATGTGTTGAGGCCAAGATATTCCATTCCTACCATATGAATCTTGATCTCTAGCTTTCCCCAAGTTGCTTTCCACTCAAACCTTCTTTCCACCAGATCCAAATCCTATGAGAGAGAGTTGAGTGTTGGGGAGACTATCACTTGAAGCACAAGAGCAAGGAGTTCATTACCTACACACCATTTGTTACTTCTTGGAGAGTGGTGTCTCCTAGATTGGCTAGGTGTTACTTGGGAGCCTCCGACAAGATTGTGGAGTTGAACCAAGGAGTTTGTAAGGGCAAGGAGATCGCCTACTTCGTGAAGATCTACCGCTAGTGAGGCAAGTCCTTCGTGGGCGATGGCCATGGTGGGATAGACAAGGTTGCTTCTTCGTGGACCCTTCGTGGGTGGTTGCTTCTTCGTGGACCCTTCGTGGGTGGAGCCCTCCGTGGACTCGCGCAACCATTACCCTTCGTGGGTGGAGCCCTCCGTGGACTCGCGCAACCGTTACCCTTCGTGGGTTGAAGTCTCCATCAACGTGGATGTAGGATAGCACCACCTATCCGAACCACGGGAAAACATCTGTGTCTCCAATTGCGTTTGAATTCTCCAAACCCTTCCCCTTACATTCTTGCAAGTTGCATGCTTTACATTCCGCTGCTCATATACTCTTTGCATGCTTGCTTGATATGTATTGTGTATGTTGAAATTTTGCCTAAAACTCTACTCAAACCAAAAAGGCCTAAAAATTGCAACTTTAGCACTAAGTGTCTAATCACCCCCCCTCTAGACACATCTACTTCTAGATCCTACAAGACCCTTGCGTCTTAGAGTCACGCTCCAAGGACTCGTATTTTTTGACGAAATCCTGGAGCTCTTGCTGCAACTCACCGACTCGAGCATCTTGCTTCTCGCGCTCGGTGCGCTCCTTGGCCGCTTTGTCTTCGGCCTCGGACAGCGCCTCCTTCAGGGCCGCCACTTCGGTCGTGGCCCCTAGCAAAATTCATGATGATCCTATGACTTAACAACCACATTCTTTTTTATTCCTTATCAATATACGGACGGGTATTACTTACCTTTGTTCTCTTCGAGCTGCCTCTTGGTAAGGCCGAGCTCTTTTTCGGGCCGCTTAAGGTCCCGCTTCAGTGCGGAGACCTCCGCAGTGCGAGCGCCAGCGGCCAGCAGTGAAGCCTGATTATTCACATAAGACACATTCTGATTAGACTCCTGTGATTATTATTTGATCCTTTGTTCGGCCCTTCTTTGCGAACGCCAAACAGAGCATTATGGGCTACTGTCTATGCTATAACATTTTCTTATAAATTGATTAATTACCTCAAAGCCTATTAGGAGGATGGCACAGGCTTCAGTCAGTCCGCTTTTAGCAGACTGAACCTTCTCTACCACCGCACTCATGAAGCGCTTCCAGCAAGTTGTCCGGTGCCTCTGGATGGACAGAGGCCATCGGGACAGATGGCTCGCCCCCCTTAGTGAGGGGTCGCCCGACAGAGTCCGGAACCACGGGAGGTTCCGGCGTAGTATTCGGCCCAGGGCCAGACTTCCTGCCCCCGTCATTAGGGCCCATGGGAGCCTTTCCTCCCATGTGCCCGGCGTATGGGAGGTCGCCTTGGGGCGCCCCCAGAACTACCTTCCCTTGGCTTGGTGCCCTTCGGGACAACACCTCGGCATTGTCCGTAGGGCGGGGGGAGGAGGCGGTCGGGAGCAAATCATTGTTCATCTCCGATAGGCCCAAAGACCCATCCAAAGAGGATACGTCGAGACGGTCCTTGGGTGGGCTGCATGATCATGTTCGGCATGATAAGAAACAATAAAACAAAATATACCAAAACTGTTATGGTATCCAGATACTTACGACTTCGCCAGGGGCTTGTCCCAGGGCAACCACTCCTCGTGGTTGAACGCGGCCGTGGTGGAGCGGTCCGGAAGGAGGGCTTTTCCCTTCTTGGACCCTTCGGCCTCCCCGGATGGGGTGGCCTTCCTTTTCTTATCTCCCCCGGCTGGATGGGGAGAATTTTCCTCTTCCTCCTCCTCGTCTTCGGGGGAGGAGGGCGTCTCGGTGTTATCAGACGACAATTCCGATACAACCTTGCGCCGAAGACCTTTCCTGGTCCCCGCGGCCTTCTTCTTAGCCTTCTTTTCCGGCGCCTCATAGGGTGCCAGAACCAGCATCTCCGTCAGGAGAGTACTTGCTGGATCTTCGGGCAGTGGGGCCGGACAATCAATCCGCTCCACTGTCATGACCCATTCCTGTCAAATAATGTGGAGGTTCAGATCCCTCACATAGTTATACTAGGGAAAGAAACGGCTTATGAGATATAAGGAGCTTACCGGATTAGTAGGGCGCTTTGTGTTGAGTCCACGGTCCTTAGTAAGAGAAGGAGGTACATCGGCAGACTTGAACAACACCCTCCAGATGTCCTGGTGCGTCGTGTCGAAGAGCTCTCGCAGCGTCTGGTGCCTTGCCGAGTCGAACTCCCACATATTGAATGCATGTCTTTGACACGGGAGGATCCAGCGGAAGAGCATGACCTGGACCACGTTGACAGGCTTGATTTTCTTGCTTATCATGTTTTTAACACAGTTCTGGAGTCCGATCAGCTACATCGATGAACCCCAAGATAAGCCCTTCTCTTTCCAGGAGGTGAGCCGCATGGGAATGCCGGATCGGAATTCTGGGACCGCCGCCCAGTTGTTGTCACGCGGCTCGGTGATGTAGAACCACCCCGATTGCCACCCCTTTATGGTCTCCACATAGGAGCCTTCGAGCTAGGTGACGTTGAGAATTTTGCCCACCATGGAGCCTCCGCACTCCACTTGCTGGCCGACCACCACTTTCGGTTTAACATTGAAGGTCTTCAGCCACAGGCCGAAGTGGGGCTTGATGCGGAGGAAGGCCTCGCACACAACGATAAACACCGAGATGTTGAGGATGAAATTGGGGGCCAGATCATGGAATTCCAGCCCGTAGTAGAACATGAGCCCGCGAACAAATGGGTGGAGGGGAAATCCCAGCCCGTGGACGGAATGGGTAAGGAATACATCCCTTTCGTGGGGCTCAGGGGTAGGAACGATCTGCCCCGCGCCTGGGAGCCGGTGCGCGATATCTGCGGCCAGGTATCCGGCTTCCCGGAGCTTCGTGATGTTCTCCTCCGTAGCGGAGGAGGCCATCCACTTGCCTCCCGCTCCGGACATGTTCGGAGTGTTTTTGCGGAGAAGATGCGAACTTGGGCACTGGAGCTCGAGTGCACGAGAATGTATGGGAAGGGAAGAAGAAGGCGTGGGTAAAAAAGGAGGAGTCCTTATCCCTTTATAAGCACGGTAGAAACTGCGTGCCTCCCCACTTGCCTGGTAAAACTCACTTATTCCCCAAGCGTCGTGATTGATGGTGCAGTTGGGTTACCCACACCCGTATTAATGAGGATCCCGAGATAAGGGGACACTATCTCTGCTTCGACAAGACGTGCCAAGAAAACCACCTCGCAATGTTTGTAGTAGCTGGTTGAGAAAAACGGTTCGAATAATAACTGGGGCCATGGCATGATGTCACATTATGAAAAATTGTTAGCAGATTAGATTTGTGGAAATATTATACTCTCTACGGTGGTATGTGGTATTTGTTTTGCAGGGCCGGACACTATCCTTGTGTTCAAAATCTTCTATGGAGTATTCGTAGGAGGAACCCGCCTTGCAATGCCGAAGACAACCTGCGCGCCGGACTCGTCATCATTCAAGCCTGGTTCAGGGGCTACTGAGGGAGTCCTGGATTAGGGGGTCCTCGGACAGCCAGACTATATACTTTGGCCGGACTGTTGGACTATGAAGATACAAGATTGAAGACTTCGTCTCGTTTCCGGATGGGACTCTCCTTTGCGTGGAAGGCAAGCTTGGCAATTCGGATATGTAGATCTCCTCCCTTGTAACCGACTCTATGTAACCCTAGCTCCCTCCGGTGTCTATATAAACCGAAGGGTTTAGTCCATAGGACAACAACAATCATACCATAGGCTAGCTTCTAGGGTTTAGCCTCTCCAATCTTGTGGTAGATCAACTCTTGTAATAGTCATATCATCAAGATCAATCAAGCAGGAAGTAGGGTATTACCTCCATCGAGAGGGCCCGAACCTGGGTAAACATTGTGTCCCCCGCTTCCTGTTACCATCCACCTTAGACGCACAGTTCGGGACCCCCTACCCGAGATCCGCCGATTTTGACATCGACACTGGTACCACAGAAGTTCAACAACACTGTTGTAAGAAAAAATACATGTGACATTCTTAGATAGCCATACTGCTAGATGTGAAGTTCAAGTACTTGTACAACATAAGTTCACCATCAGTGCAAAAAAGAAGAAAGTTTATTTTTTTAATTCATGCAGACCAGTGCCCATCGATGGCGAAAGCTATACCACAATCATTTCCAAACACCGTCCACAAGCTATGCCATTGGCACATCATGAAGAAGTACAGGGAATACCTCGCGTTGCTGTACAAAAAGTATAAAACATTCAAAGAGGAGTTCACAACTATATTAAACTGGCCGCTGATGCCAACGGAGTTTGAAGATGCCTGGGCTGAACTCGTACACAAGTAAACCTGGAGAACGACCAGATGATGATGCAGCTGTGGAGTGATAGGAATATGTGGATTTCAGCATATTACAAGAACATTTTGTGCTAGAATGACTTCCACACAACGAAGTGGGAGCATGAACCACGTGCTCAAGAAAGGGTTTGTCAAGGGGACCCAGAACCTACACAAGTTTCTTGGCGGGTAAATGCTTGCATACAAACTCGGATGCAGAAGGAGAACGAGTAAACAACGACCTGTATGCTATGATGACAAAAAAACACCCCCATCATGTTATGTTTTCCTTCAACATGTGCACTTTGAATTTATAAAAATGAAACCCATGACTCTGCTTCGACTAATATCTTACTTTTTGACATGTGCAGACCAATCCTGTGACAAAAACAACTAACGGCTACGAGGAAGACATGTCTATCAAGTACACGAGAGGCGTGTACACCGAGATGAGGAATAGGATGAGAAAAGCCATGCTATTTCGTGCAAAGCGTACAACAGAGCACACTAAGTACCTTTGTACTACCACAACAAGCCTGGCCATGATGATGAAGAAAGATTTTCCTGGTCAAAGCATGAATTCCAGGTTGTAGCTGACCTAGAGAATGAAATATACGAGTGTGAATGCAAGCTCTGGACACACACAGGTGAGCGGAAAAACAAACTCATTAAATAGCTAAACTAGTAGTATCATATCAAAATATATGAAACTCATTGCTGGCTCACAAACTATGTATTCTGCATTCAACACAAAATGTAGGTCTGTTTTGCCTTCACATCATGAACATACTGGACTACCTGAAGCCTGACAAATTTCCAAACAAGTATATCCTCAAACGGTACACAAAGACTGAAAAATCACAACCAACCTTTGATACAAGGGACTACAACACAACTGCATCGGATGGCAGCTCAAGACTATCGAAGCAAGACATCTTGCTGCAGCTAAATTTGATGGTTAACAAGAAAGCGATGAGATGTGACCAGCAATATGACAGAGCCTACTATGTTCTCAAGAGTCTCGTGGAAGAGCTTGATGCAATACATTCAGCAAATCTAGCGGATGCGGACGAAAGGATGGCTGAAGAGGACGCTGAAATTGAAGATGACCTTCATTATTATGCAGCTAAAATGCTCAATGCCGCTGCTGAAGCCAACCAATGCAAGCAGGGTGTTGGCCAATCAATGGAGCAGCGACAGCAAGAGACAATGAAACTGCCGATGTATTCTGAAACAAAGGGTAGGAAGAAAATTTCTGCAGCAAAGAAAAGTGACAAGAGAGCTCAAATAAAGGCACCACCTGCAGGAAGAGTCGTCGTGCTCGATGAGAACGGAGTGCCACTTGGACACATGAAATGTAGTGTGTGCAACCAGGTTGTGGGACACAAGAAGATGACCTATCCAACACTCTTGGAAAGAAACAATGCCAAGGAGGTCAAGCAACCCAAAGTTCAAAAACAGCAGCCCAAAGTTATAGAACCAAAGAAGGGACCACAGCCACAAAAATCAAGCACCAGACTTTGTAGCATATGCAAGGAGTATGAACCACATAATGCAAGAACATGCCCGAAGCACGTACATGCTGAAAATACAAACAAAAAGACAGAGAAGAAATAGAAAGCAAAACCTAGAGCCAGCAACAAGATAGTGGTGGAAGATGAAGAGGAAGACGAAGATGAAGACACCATCAAAGAAGAGGAAGACGAAGAGGAAGAGGAAGAGGACAATGAAGAGGAAGAGGACAATGAATAGGAAGAGAAAGAGGACGATGAAGAGCAAGAGGTACATGTTAAGCAAAAACCACTACCACCAAAGCCTAGGAGGAGTGCAAGGCTCATGAACAGTTAGACTAGGTCAATTAAACAAAGCAAACTTATGTCATGTCAATGTGCATAATGTTATTCCACTTTTGAAATAGTATCTTAGGAGAAGCTTACTTGAACTTCTATTGTTGAAGTTTCACAGAAATTATGCACTAGAAGTTCAAGTAAGCTTACTGCAGAAGTCCTGGTATAGTATGAGAGGAGGTGCTTGTGATGTATTGCATGAAAGAGCAAGCAGTAATAAAATTAAATATATACATTGTGAAGTTCAAGTAATATTACTGCAGAAGTCCTGGTATATTATGAGAGGAAGTGTTGTGCTAGTGATGTATTCCATGCAAAGTGCAAGCAAGAACACAAATGAAAAATATAGACTATAAAGTTCAAGTAAGATTAAAGTGGAAGTTCTGGTATATTATGGCAGGAGGTGCTGGTGTTGTATTCCATAAAAGAGCAACCAACAAATAGTCATACAGTTTTGAAGTTTAGGTGAGCTTATAGAAGAAGTTCTGGTATATAAAATCAATGTAGGAAAAAATATGCTTAAAAATAAAGTTTTGCCGTATGAACTAAGGTTAGCAAGCCTAAGACAACGCGTTCAAATGTGAAGTTCTGTTTGGATACATGCAGAAGTTCATGTACAATGCCGACAAAAGATAAAGAAATGTCAAGGAGTGTATGAGAATGTTTTTGCACAAAGTTACAGCTGAAATCCATTCGCACTTGAAAAAACACAAAAAACAAATATAGATTATATGCAAAAGGCTACATACTGGTTGTGTTAAAAAAATACCAGTACAATACACAACACAGAATATCCTCTCTATCTGAAACCAACAGCCCAGCCACATCTCAAAGCATAATTTCAAGTCTACGATCATATGTTGGGGCCCAAAATTAAACAACACAAAAAAAAGCAGTTCAACCATAGCCGAGGGAGAAGTTCAGGTACATCTATTGGGGCAAAAACATGCAACACATGGATACTGAAAACGATGCATTACATTGAAATTCACAAGCCAAATCATTCTTCACACCAAATACAATTGTCCATAATATCATAAGTATAGTGCTGCAGCTATAGATACACAAATCACTAAAACATTCTTACAACCAAATCTTTACGGAATCGTTCCAATCATTATCAAACCTAAAAATCTCTACGAAATCAAATCTACAATGAAACTAATGCTTCGAATTCACGGGCCAATGGACTGGATCTCTTTAAGGAGCTCTGCACGCATGACTTCATTCTTCTCGCTAAACATTAGAGTGTGCATGAACTCAGCCTTCCAGTCATCTGCAGCAGCCTGCAAATAAAGAAAATGAAGCGATGGTTTAGTAATGGATAACTAAAACCACAGCCGGAGCATCTCAGCAAAAACACACAAGAAAAATGAAAGGATGATGAGACAAGAACAAGGACAAAACATACTTCCACATCACCAAAATCTTCAACAAGCTCATCGCCATCATATGAAGAGCAGAACTTCACGGCAAAGAAACCACAATCATTATTCTTCTGCTTTGGAACATCGATAAAAGTCGGCCTCTTTGCAATAGTCACCCAGTTAGGCTGCTTGCTTGCTTTGTATGCAGCCTTGCCGTACACCTCCTCGAGCAACCCAACAAATCTCTTGATCTGCCAGAAATAACAAAATAAAATGAAGTCAAAAACATTTTAACCAAAGTAGTTAAGTTCAGGTACATAAAAAGCAACACTCGCATAAGATCCAGCTAAATAAATAGCAGAAGTTCAACTGTCAAATGATAGTCAGTTCAAGCAGTATTACCACAATAGAGGCAGAAACATATTTTGTCAACAGAAGGCATAATAAACTTTGTGTCAAACAAGAGAATATGAAACGAGGTTGAGGCTAAGAAACACTCACAATATTTTGGCAGTCTCCGTGGAAACTTGTTCATGACGTTTCCATATTAGCGTAAGGAAGTGAATCAAGGATGTCAATGCTCCCACGATATCTATTCACCACATACACACTGTAGTGCGCCATTGTGCCAATTGGCTTGAATAGTATGAAAAAACTTGCCAAGAATGAAAGAAACGGTGAACACAAACTATAAAGCATATGTATTGAAGAAACGGGATGAACAAAAACTTCTTGACAAACTCAGCAAAAGGATGTACATAAAATTGAAAAAAAGCAAGAGTTATGAAAACCTAACTAGCTTTGCGTTAAGAAGGTCTTCTTCCTTGCGAACAAACATTGGGAGGAGACCAGCAAATTTTTTTACATCGAACTTTGGAACTGTTGCACCAAAAAAAATCATACTCCAGGCAGTACTATGCATTCACAAAAACACAATTAAAACACCTCCCAAACTCCACTGCACCAAAACTAGAGCAAAAAATGGAGATATGGGTGCAAAAGAACTAAAACCTATATGAAGTAGGGACTAAGTACAACCCTTTCAGCAGAAGAGAATATCTCAGAGGTCCCTGGCTTATCCTTCCACAAATTTATGAGATAATCCATTACGTCTCCTTCCATCTGCTGCCCTTAACTGAAAAGGGTATAAAGGACTTGTCCTGTGAGGTTAATCACATTCCCAGGGATGGTAAACATGTAGTAGCTTGTGCTGCAGATTTAAAAGGATGGGAAAAAATATTAGAAGTTCAGATACCAGAACAAACAAAAGTTCAGACACTATAACTCAAAGGCAAGGAGGGATGAACAGAAGTTCAGATACTATAACGACAGTAGTTCAGACAATATAACAATAGAAGTTCAGACAATATAACTCCAAGGCAAGGGAGAAATGAACAGAAGTCCATACTACAACAATAGAAGTTCAGACACAAACTAGCATCTCTGGCAGCAACAAAGCTAAGAAGAAGAAAACTCACTCTGAATACTTCTCCGGACCGTCTTCACTAAGCACATACTGTTTCAACTTCCGGGCCTCGGATAGATGAGGGTAACTGTATTTTTTTAGGGGAGCGACAACAGAACGCCACTTCAAAGGCAAGCTTGATGCTCTCTTGGAGGAAGTTATGTTGCCAGGCTCAACTATCGGTTTCCTCCTGGTGATGGCAGCATTCTTCCCACCTCTCCCAACAACAGTACGAGCAGCAGCTTTACCGTTCTTCAGGGTAATCAATCTTCTCAAAATCATCATCGGACGAAATCACTTCTACTTTGGCTACTTCGACTGCACCAACCTTCCTGGAGCAAGGGGTTTTTGGAGTACCACGAATACCACCAGCCTGCTTCCCCAACTTGGAAGGAATAAGGGTACGAGGTCTATCATCATCTATCGGAGCTGTACTCATAGATTCCTCCCTAGGCTAGTATTCTTGTGACCTGAGGAATGAGTAGTGGTAATCGGTCAAGTCCAATGGCTCCACTGCAAAGAAAAGCAAGAGAAAAAAAGACGATTAAATATAAATAAAGTTCAGGTACAGCACAATGTGCAGCCAAACTAATATAGATGACATGGTTACTACTCAAGCTGATCTAAAAAATTTAGTTGCATTTAAATACTAAACGAAGTTCAGGCACAACCAAAAGGCACAGTTCAAGATAAAACTGATGAACTGGAAAACATTCAACTACAGCTAACAAAAGCATAGAAAGGCATCATCTGTGAAGTTCTAGTTCTAGTAGAAGAAATGCTTGTGTCAAAGTAAGCAATGAAAGGAAAAAATTACTGAAACAAAACACATAAGAAAAATTAGAAAAGATAAAAAATGAATTTCATGTACAAGAAATGCTCCTCTCCATCTGAAACCAGCAGCCTAGCCAGATCTCAAAGAAGAAGTTCAAGTTCAAGAAAGAATGAAGTTCATGTAGAATAAAAGATGCAGTACAAGTAAGTAGCCCAAGTTCCAAGACTTACATGTGTAGTAGCCAAACAAAGCTTGGAAGTCTGTCTCAAACAGGTTGGAAGAAGCGATTGAGTACAACCACATCTTCTTGATATCCGTGATATTTTCATGGTAATAATTTGCAAGAACCCCATCATGATACGAATTAACATTCGTAAGCATGAAGAATCCACAGTCGATACTGCCATCCAACAAGAAAAAGAATAGTGTTAGAACAAAAAAGAAAGCCAACGAATAAAAGATGTTGCAGCTTAAGTACAACTATAGTTAAACAGAAGTGATAAAGAGAAAAGTGGAACTCATACTTGTTAGTCTGTTGGGGCACATCAATCCAATACAAAGGGAAATGGTCGATAGAAAGAGGACTGAAGGGTGTCTCCCTGTCGTTGCTGGCATCTTTCCAAAGCTTCTTGATGCTATCAGTCATCCGCCGGAACAGGCGTACCGCACAGTCATCGTCTGGTCCATAGTAGGAGTCGAGAAGCTGGAACCTTGAATTCTTCAGGTCAAGAAATATCGAAACCCAATGACCAACTCCAGCCATGGAAGCAGGAATTTCAGGCTGGTCAAAAGTGGGGAAAACAACCTGAAGCAACATAAACACACGAATCATTAAAAACTAAGAATTAATATCAAACGGTACAAAGAAAAATAAAACAATATTAACACAGTGGATCGCGGTGCAAAACTAATACAGAGGCAAAGAACAAAGATATTGCCTACACAATCATGTGCATCCATGCTATCTGGACTAGTCGCCAAGAAGTACTTCCTCACACGGGAATCCAATTGACCTCTGAAAATCTTGTCCTATAATAATGCAGGCAAAACCAACATATGAAAATAGAAAAATGAGGCAAACAAGTTTTAACTAAAATGATAAGGAACAATACAGAAAAGAAAGAACTATATGGTTGACTTACACAAACCCAATACGGCAGGATGAGTTTATCCGACCCCTGGTACTTCGCACGTAGACAGTAGAGTGCTACCTCAACCACATTAGATCGAAGCATTCTGCGAGCAGCAAAAGATATTGCGACATCCTCAACAGAAGCTTCACACTCATTATTTTGGAACATAATCGTTGATCTAAAACAAAAGCAATAGAAAGTAAAAGAAGTGCAACATCAGGAACTCAGGAAGTTCAGCTACATCACAACGGGAGGTTCAAAAGGACAGAAGTTCAGCACCAAAGAAGTAAAAATTAGAAGTTCAACAACACAGAGTAAAGAAGTTCAGGTATGAAACCACAGGTAGTTCACAAGGGGTAGATGGATGTAAAATATTGACCACCTGCACTCACCTCTTGGAACGATCATTCTTAAGTCTAGTTACACTGAAATAAAAGCCATCAACCTTCTTTAGGACGACATCAAGGTCATTATATGCTCAGCAAAAGAAATAGAAATTAAGAGCAACATTCAAGCACATAGATTCATGACAGTTTCAATCAATAGGAACATTCAAACACAAAGCACATCTCAGCTGCTGCACCAGAAGACATCACAACACATGCATTACAATCCTTCCCCCCACATAAAAAACATGTTCACTTAACTTTATTTACAACCCACACGACAAAGCATTGAACCAGAAATTCAACTTGCACCACACAGGCAGTTCACAGGGATATCATGGACAAAAACAAACAACAAAAGGGACGGGGATGGGGAAAGAAGAGAGAAGCATGCTCCTCACTTTATGGATTCTTACCTAGACCAGTGGCAGCACTAGAATGATCAACCTCCTCTCCATAGCTATTGCTTTCAGTCTCTTCATCGTCATCTCCAGTAGACATTGCAGCATCGTCAGGAAGGTCACCGGCAGCAGCTGTAGCAGCTAAAGAATCTGAAACAACAAAAATTGTTGGTTGTGTTTGAACAGCATCAACATCAACTGATGGCTCTGCTGCAAGAGACTTCTCCGGGCTTGCAGCAGCACTACCACCAGTCTCAACAGCAGCCCCGACGGGATCTTTCTCCAAAATGATATCTCCAACTATCTTGCCCTGCTCAACATCACTAACCTCAGCTGTCTTGCCCTGCTCAGCACCAGAAACCTCAGCGCCAATGGACGACTGAGGTTCAGTCGGGTCCACACCGTCGGAGCAGCCGGTACTTGACACGGACTTGTCTGCAACATTCTCTGGAGGAACACTAGCATCATCATTCTGCGGCAAGAACAGAAAGTCATTACAAAGGGCCACATAGTGATAAAATGCACAAACAAGTAAAATAAAAAATGATACAAATGGACAAGAAAAATGGTACCTTATTTTCACTGCCATGAACCTCATCAACTAATACATCACTAGCAGGAGCAGGTTCATGCACAGGGGCAGCTTCATGCACAGGTAAAACATCCTCCTCAACCCTAGCACCATCATCAACAGCCTACAAAAAAATCATGTAGAAAACAAATACCTAATCAGCAGAAGTTCACATTACATAATCAGAGAAGGTCAGCTATGACAACTGACACATAATGGAAGTCCAAGTACAGTAAACATAGCAGGTCAGATATCAAACTACTCTAAATAGAAAAGGGAACAAAAAGGGCCAGTCATCAAAGTCATAGAAGTTCAGGTGATGTAGCCCATGAAGTTAGGGTGCTGTAGCCCATGAAGTTCAGGTGCTATAAACAGAGAAGGTCAACTAGGAAACACTAGTACTAAAAACTAAAAGTTTACGACACATGAAATCAATAAGGGTCACCTATGACTAAAAACAGTAATAATTGAAAGCTAACAATGAACAGAATCAGTTTACCTCTTTGGTATGCTCCACATGGCCTCCTTCACGACCCAAATGAATAGAATCCTACCTCTGAATCTGTCTCACAACAACACTTGCCTCATCTTCAAAAGGCTTGCAACGAGCATCATGCATTTCCTTGAACATCCCAAAGCTAGTCCGCGGGTGGGAAGTGCTCTGACGAAGCTCTTCAAGAAATTTAGCTTCAATTGACAAGACCTCCTTCGAAGACTCAGCATCAAATCCATGTCCGGGAGGAAGAATCCCATCAACGCGACTAAGACGCTCAAGAGTTGAAGGAACACGGGCCAACTCCCCACAAACGGTTTCAAGAAGACCGTCAATCCTAACCAGGGAAACATTGGCAGCTTCAAACAAATTCTCGGAAGACACGCCATCTGCAGCACTCACACGGGCAGAAGAACCTCCTGGATCTACAGGGGGCACTAGTATTAACATCCCGGGAGAATTCAAATCTTGGGGAAGTTCCACTACCTAGGCCGGCGACACGAGGCATAGTTAGAACAGGACGTTTGATAACCCTAAAGAACACAACCTCAGCCTGTGTCTTCCACTGCATACAAAAACAAAAGTCAACGCGTCAGAAAACAAACGAAGGAAATGGGAACAAAAATATAGAAGACAGTACCATAAGTTCAAGTTAAACTACACAGGAAAGAATGATGCGTATAAGCACTCACACGCAGTCTCCCAAACACCCAGTTGGCTGGGTCATCATCACCCTTCTTGACCAAGTCAGCCGCAGCAAGCTCAAGAAGCTTGACCTGATCCATGGAATTGATGTGAGGGGTCCTCAAGTCAATATTAGGCGTCTTGCCAATGATAAGGCAGTCCAGATACTTAAGAAGCGGCACGATGGCACAGCCTGTGACAACTTTTCCTCTGCTAGTACCTTGCTGATACCTAACAATAGCACTCCGAATATCGTCAACAACCCACTGGCAGTAGTCCATATCTGCCATATCCTCAAACACAAGATTCTCAGCCATTGCTGCCTCCCAAGACACACGTGTAGACGTTCCAGGGATAACCACCTTCATGAAAACAATTAGGTAAAACACCTACAGAGCAAGATCATCCTTCGTCTCACCCTTCACAAGTTCCGCGAGGATATTCCGCAGATCCTTTGTCTTGATGTCGTCACTCCTAGCGTACCCAAGCTTGCCCTTCAGCCTCATAACAACATCATCAAACCCATCATTCGAGGGCCGAGGAGGGGTATGACTACCTTGAGGGAATCCAAACAGATGGTGAATAGCATCACTTGTAATACGTAGAACCTTGTTCGCCTCACCCATGTCCAGAATCATGGTTGTAGGGTCGATCCTTGTGTAGATGTTGCCCATCAAAGGACGAGAAATGTTGGAATCAACCTTCAAGTCAAACACACAACCAAAACCAACCTTGATAACCCTCGTCTTGTGCCTAGATTGTAGCATTTTCGCACACGTCTTGACCTCTCCTAGTGAGCAGCGAACCGTCTTGATAAAACGCTTCGCCTCACCTCCTCCTTGGCCACCTTATTCGGGCGCTTTGCCTCCTCTCTTCCTCCTCTCAGGCCGCTCCACAAGCTGATACTGAAAAATGCAATGACAAGGAAGAAAGGCAGAACAATGAGATACACAAGCTTCACCAAAATTCCACTAGTGCCTACATATGCAGTACATTTCAGAAGTCCAACTATGTCTACATAGGCAGTACAACCATGTATGACCAGAAGTAAAGATGCTTTCAAACTGTTGGAAATTTACAAAAGCAGAAGTTCTACCATGTACACCAAGGCAGTAATCAAACATGTATTTCAGAAGTCCAACTATGTCTACATAGCAGTACAACCATGTATGACCACAAGTTAACATGCTTTCAAAAATGTTGGAAATTTAAAAAGCAGAAGTTCAACCATGTACACCAAGGCAGTAATCAAGCATGTATACCAACAAGTTAAGCTTATTTCTTCACGTATATATCCAGAAGTCCAACTATGTACACAAAGGCAGTAATACCATAAAAGAAAAAGCAGATCGGCTAATTTATTCGTCTATATGGAGCAGAAGGTCAGCTATGTACGCCAAGGCAGTGCTAAAAACACAAAAACTATAACAATAGCGACAAATGCTCTAAAAAACGGTAAACATGAGACATTCATACCTGATTAGCAGCAGCATCATCATCGTCCTCGTCCTCATCATCGGCATTGAAATCAGCATCATCCTTGTCCTCTAGATTAACACGAGAACACTTCTTCTCACCCTTGTTGACCTTTGCAGGTGCAACCTTGCGCTTGACGCCGCATTTCTTCCCCTTACCAGATGCACCAGCAGCAAGCGGAGAAGGTGTAGGCACGGCAGTGGCAAGCACAAGAGGACTACGGTGTGGCGTACCACCGAGGCCTAGCCCTTCATCTTCAGCAAGTTCTGCAAGCCTTGAAACACGTGGGCTCCTCCGAGGAGTAACTCCACCAAGTACATGCTTCCTCGCAGCGGTCTTCTTGATTTTCTTCTTAACAGGGACAACCGTGCCATCACTGCCACACAGCACGTCTTCCCCAACCGTGAGCTCAGCCGCATGAATAGATCTAGGAACATCAGAACCTTTCTCAAGGGGGCCGCCCTCTTCTTGTCAAAATCTTCTTGCTTCTTCCTCTTACGTTGGTCCTCCATAAGAAGCTGAAGAGGCACATCCTCAGGTTGCGTGACAGGTTCAGTGCCATCAACAGACTGCGACTGCGTCTCTGTCATCTGAAGAGAGCACAAAGGATCCAAAACAGAATCACAACCTTTGACTGACGGAGCCCCCTGCTCAGCAGCAGCGGGGTTTTCTGACAAATCCAACTCAGATAGAACATCATTGATGGTGTTCACAGCTTCCTCCTATGTGGACACATCTGCAAAGAACACAAAAAAACAAAGGAAAAAATAAAATAAAAGTCAGGAACAAAAACAAAAAACAACCGACTGGAACAAGTTAAAAAACATGGCTCAAGAATTTAAAATGAAAAGAAAATGGGTTTCACATACTAGGTGAAGCAAGAGCTGCAGAAGCAAGATCCTCGAGGCTTGAAAAATTCTCAAGGCTTGAATCAACCTCAGCAATCACAGTCAAAGGGATTATGGGTGATTTAGCCGCATCGGATATTGGAGCATCAGTATTAACTTCTAAAGCTCCATCTTGATCGCATGCATTTTTTTCCAGAAATATTCAACTCATCACCAACTACAAAAAATGCAAGTAAAAAGGCAGCTGAGTTCTAATCCACAATCCTACACCAAAGGGACTTCTACTTTTACAACAATGTCCAATACCCAGAAGTTCAACAATACCTAACAAAGCAGTAAACACAACAAACAAACTAAAATTTACATACTAAATACAAAAACAATCTACACCAAAGGGGCTACTACATATAACATGAATGTCCAGAAGTTCAACAATATATAACAAAGCAGTAAAACAAAATGCGCATAACAGAAGTTCAACCAAATTTCATTATAAACAAACAATAATTAAAACCAGAAGTTCAACTATGTGACCCAAGCAAGTAGCACATAAAAAATATGTAGCATGACCAAACATAGTATTTCACAGGCAAACTAAATATCAATACCATGAAAATGATAACAAAAAAACAAAGATATACACTATAAATATGAAACATTTGGGAAGTCCAACAACACTTGGTGACATAGTTCACCAGCAATTCATCAAATAAAAATTAAGCAACACTCCACTAACTAAAACTAAGGGTAAAATGCATACACATGACCATTGTTAGAAGTTCACACTTTTAAGAAATGGTAGTCCAACAAGACAACTAGGTGAAGATATGGGCAGCCATATATAAGAAAACTGCTATTTAAAATACAAGATCCAACCACAATAAAATACCTGGAGAAGGTTTTGAAGCCATGACAACACAACCCCTTGATGAATGGATCTCCAAACCCTAGAACAACCTACTAAAAACAGGGGATAGATTGCATATAGTTAGCAAGTAGAAAATCATACAATAAATACAAAAAGCAACTAAATCAAACCCTAGGATGAAACAAATAGAACATATCATATGAAAAGATGAACAGTAGAACATCTAAGCAAGTACAACAAAAAAAGTATCCATAAACTAACTAGCATGTGATAGACACAATCTAGAGTTCGAAATCAACAACACTAAGACAATTAGATGCATCAGATCCAGTATCAACCGCAGCACCACACCCTCTCTTACATGCATCTGACTGCTGAAATCACCAAAGGGGAAATGAAATCCACACAGGTATGAAGGGAGAAATAGCACACACAAGCATCTCATAGACAAATCTGACCATGGGGGAATGGAATCCACCCACCACACACACAAGAACCCTACATAATCTCCCACCCAACCATCAGAAGAAGGGGTAGGAGGCGGACACAAGAGCACATAGAAGAAACAGACATGCCTCGACAGATCTGGCGAAACTCAGAGCAAGCATTAGGGGGAGGCATCATTTGTACCTCTCCAAATGACCCCCGCATGCACGAATACGTGGCGGTTCTTCCACTCCCCACGACGCCACGCACACCTTGCAACCGCGCGGGCAATTGCCGCCCTCGCTTCAGAGCAGAAGAGAGCGGGTTGGGCGAGGGAGAGCGGGGCGTGGGGGAGAAATAGGAGCGGGGGCGTGCGCCGGTTGCTCCACTCGCGAGGGCAGGGGACAGGGGCGGAGAAATCGGGGGGAGTTGCAGGCGACGAAGGCAGCGGAGTGACGGAGAGGGGGGGGGAGAGCAAGCGTCAGCGGGAGAGGCGTTTTCTGACAGGTGGTGGCGAGGGAGATGGTCACTTAATGCCTCTCTGTCGTGGGACTTGCAGCGCCGGTGAAATTACAGTTTTACCGCCCAATAGCTAAAAGAGTAAATACATCTATAGATAAATGAATGCACCATTTGAATGCATCTATTATAATGAGATAAGATAACACAACAGCACTGCTGATATCCTTAAAACCAAAAATAGATGGCAAATACGCTACCAAGGGAAAAAATACATACAAAAATATGCACCTAAAAAACAAGAGAAAGAAGTTCAAAAAATAAAGAACAGAAGTTCAAGTACTCTAATAAAAGAAGTAAAGGCGTATGAATAAATAAACCCTAAGAAACAAAAATAAGAATTTCAAGTACAAAAACAGATGAAGTTCATATCTAACTAAAATACACAACATAAAAACAAGATAGATAGTGGATATCTAACCCCTCGCCCCCTGCTCGGCCTCGCACTACCGCATTGCTGTGCGCTAGGTTCTGACAGGACACAATGCAGTTATTCTGTTTCCACCCCCACCGCACGCACCCTAAACCCTAAACCCCTAAGATAGATAGTGGGGTCATGGATGTGACGAACTCGCCTCCACATGCGACGACGCGGTACGCCGCGTCGTCACCTGTTCCAGCTCATTCCTGTCTCGGCATCACAGGGGGGAGGGGAGGGGGGGTCCCGACCCCCTCCCCCCTGCTCGGCCTCGTGCTACCGCATTGTTGCGCGCTAGGTTCTGACAAGACGAAATGCGGTTATTCTGTTTCCACCCCCACCGCACGCACCCCAAAGCCACACCCCTAAGATAGAAAGTGGGGTCACGGATGTGACGAACTCACCTCCGCATGCGACGACGCGGCACACCGCGTTGTCGCCTGCTCCGTCTCATTCCTATCTCGGCCTCGCAGGGGGGAGGGGAGGGCGGTTCCGACGCCCTCCCCCCCTACTCGGCCTTGCGCTACCGCATTGCTGCACGCTAAGTTCTGACAGGACGAAATGCGATTGTCAATGATCTAAAAAAATTAAATCCAAAAAAATGTATCAACAATTACTGAAGAAGTTCAAGTTGTAAAAGGGACATAGGAATGAAAAGAAGTTCAAGTTACCGGAGAAGTTCAAGTTGTAAAAACACAGAAGTTCGGTGTTTTGAAAAAACATCAAATGAACATGTAGAAAAATAAAGTACACGGAAGCAAAAATCTTGTAAGTTTAGGTTAAACACATACTGAAGTTCTACCACTGTTCGAAGTATGCAAACATGTTACAAAAAAATAAAGTAAGGTATGCATGCATATTTCGGAATAATCCCATAGTTGCCCACGGAACAAACTCAAACCCAAAAATTGAAAATTACAAAAAAGAAAAAAAAGATAAAAAAATATAGAGCGCGATGCTGCACCGCCTTGCAATGTGGAAACCAGGAAGTTCAATCACTGGTACCATAGAAGTCCAACTACTACCATAAAACGTGGATGACCCAAAAATAATCCCGAAGACAGAATAAATATAAAAAAGATGATCCATGTGTCTATGGATCATCTCCACATTTACATATATGAGTACTCTGAAAAACAAAAAAACATACACAAATTTTTTATAACAACACCAACCGAACAGATCGTATTGCAACATCACCTAAAAAACATGCGTAAACATGATGGAAGTTCTAGCACAATAGGTGCAGAAGTCCAATTCATATGACAGATAGTAGAATCGTTGGAAAAAACATGCTATCGAATTTGTTTTTTAGATTCAATCACTTGGGTGACTACACCTTCTCAGTCCGCGACCTGGAACGATATCCTACTACGACCTAACATCAAAACGTTAAAGCCGCCAAGCTGTCTCATCAAAGAACCGGAACCAACATGGGAGGACACGAGATCCAATCGCCCGATTTCAGGGCTGTATTCGCGTGCCCAATCAAATTAACAACGCATGGACGATCCAATCTCACTACTGCAATCAAATCCTCCCTCTATGTTCACAGAAAAACAACAAATCCATAGAAGCCGGGGAAACCACTCCCGTGGACGAAGAACATGGAACCCGAAATCAAATCTTGAAATTAACGACAAATTATCCACGAAACTCGTACCTACACCAAATTCCCATCATATTAGAGGTTCTAGAACATCCAGTGAATGCATTAAACCTGTAAAGACACACAAGTTCATTCGCCCCGGGAGTGAATCCGCCAAAATGCAAAATTACGAATCAAAACGAGCATTTAGATGCAGGTATGGGTATCTGGATTACAGTCACATCCCAGACAACACTATTGACCGGAATAATTCATGGGGGAAGCCACGATTGCGAAGATAGCCAACATTTTGGTTCATACACAGGGAAGTTCAGGCGCGTTACTCGGGAAGTTCAAGTTGTGATCATAATATTATTCTGATCCCGTGATCAGAATAGTGTTTATGTATACACACACACACACAGCCAGTATATTCTGCTAATATTAGTAGAATAACTATTCTGATAACACTTCCACACTGCACGCTCAACGCAAGTGCATGTCATTTTTTGAACCAAGTGTGCTGCAGTACTCACGCGAGTGAACTTCCCATCGCAAAAAACTGCACGTTGTGTTTTTCGGTACCTTTTTTGCTCTAGTTTTTTAACAGTTTGTCAGAACGAGGCGTGTAATATACCATTGAAAAGCGATGGATTACGCGCTACTTCGCCATGTTGAACACTTTTCGAAATACTTCATGGTTTAAGAGAAGTTTTGAAAATGGTGCGGCGTACGACAAGTGGCAACGATCGTTTTTCGCTTTTTTTTCTAAACTGTCAGTCGAAATGAACCAAATGAAACACCATTGGAAGATATCGTCGAGGCACATCTTTTTCATATCTATTATTTTCTCTAATTCTTTATGGTTTAATAGCAGTTTTGAATTTAGTAAATCATGGAATTGTGTATTTTTGAATTTTTTGCAATTTTTGGTATTGTTTTCGCTCGAGTTCTTTAACCGTTTGTCAAAACAAGGCGTGTCATACGCCATTGGAAAGCTATGGATGAGGCGTAACTTTCATATGTTGAAATGTTACTGATATTCCTTACAGTTTAAGTTAATTTTGAAAATGGTGTGGTTGACGGCGAGAGGCGGCGACCGTTTTTCATGAAATTTTCACAAACCACTGATCGGAATGATTCAAATTATACGCCGTTGGAAAGATGTCGATGAGGCGCAACTTTTTCATGTAGAACACTCTATCTAATTCCTCACGTTTTAAGAGTAATTTTGATTTTAATGAAATGCAGACACTCTGTTTTTTCACGACACCAAAATCGTCGTATGTACTGCATCAGACAGATAACCGCACTGTTTTAGACTGAAAACCGCAATGCATCATACGGTCAAGTGAACTTCATGATTTCTTTTTGTCGAACATAAAACTTTCTCAGACAAGTTTTTGTTGTCTTTTTTTCCATTTTTTTATGAACGAGAGTGGACCACAGAGAGGAGGCAACTAAACAACGACATATATAAAAGTGAACCTCATTACTCTCTTTGTTGTTGCGCTAATTTTTTTGCACTCTTTCATTTTTGGGCACAAGTGAACAACATCACTCGAGACATTTTTGTCGTTTACTCAACTTTTTTCCACAAACACGTCTAAACTGAATGGTTGAGGCCAGTGAACCTTATATTTTTTTATAAAAGTGTCTCGAATGCATAGTCAATGCTAATGGACTGCATTAATTTTTCATCCCTTTCTAATACATTTTTAATCATTGAATATGCACTGAGGAGACGAGATGAGTGGATTGCATTTATTTTCTGCACCGATTTTAACAAACTTCTATAATGGCAAATTGAACTGCATCTCTTTTTTACTTTGTCATCCTTTTGGGTGCAATTTTTTCCTTCACGCAAAATAAACACAGTAAACTACGGGACAAGGAGATTACACAAGCATTCGTCCACATCCATCTTTACTCTCTCTCTCTGCATTATCAAAACAACAAAACGAACTTCAAATGAACAACGGTATTCTCTTTTCTTTTCCCACCGAGCGCACTATAAATGATTCCTAGAAAAAATAGTGAGATTCAAAACGACACATATCAACGATGGTGGACTGCGGTATGGTCACCGAAGAACAGACACAAAATCAAGCTAACCGCCCTGCACAATGCAAGGAAAAAATGTCAAGAACATAAAAAATTCCAACAACACGTCTGAGGGATCCACAAGCGAACCGCACAGAGGCCGTTTTGAGCCGCATTGTGTGCCCAAGCGCACCACAACACCATGTTTTCATTTTTTAGCCATCACTTTTTTAATTATCTATATTTTTCTGAATATCAGCCTAAACAAGATGCTTCCCAGTAAAAAAATCCATGCTCCCATATGAATGTGGGAGCGGCCATAGCAGACGGCGTCGACGAATGATGAAGTGCACTCTTCTCAAGCAAACCGCATGTCGTGTGCCACTGAACCTCAGCTCACTTCATCATCAGTTCTTCTTTTTGTCTTTTTTCGCTGTCCCCTATAGAAAAATCCCAGCAAAGTGAACTCCAAGAATAACTAATATAGTGTAATGAAGATTTTTCCATCACGGAATACAAGCGAACGACAGCATAAATATAAAAAGGACCTGCATCCCACGGCCTCAACCACCTCTAAACACAAAACACAAAAAGCGCTAGTGAACTACACGCTCGCGTTGGGGCAACTGCGAGCCGCTGGTCGGTGAGCTCCAAGTCCTCACCGAAGAAGATTTTTAATGCCGCCCAAAATGCAAGGCAGCGCGCCGCCGAACTGCAGTGGTCTCTCTTGGTGGCTCACTCATCGTCCTTCTGGTGGCACCAAATCATGAAACTCACACCCCGGCTGAACTTCGAGTAGACATACTGTCGAACGGCTCGTCGTTGGTGTACTTCAAACCTGGATTTTATCTCAATCATTCCCGCAACACATTAGTGAACCACACGACTCCATAGGTAAGGTACTAAAGAGAGGTTGGGGGCGCACGTGTGAGTGGACTGCTGTGCAGGAGTTTGTGCACTGCACGCGGGGTTTGGATGCTGCTGTACTGGAGCAGGATCAGCCACGGATTGATGGGATCCGTCGCACCGGGGAGGCTTGGATATGAACCGCTGGGTCGAGGAGCTCGTCCGAGTGGAGCCGCCCAAATCGAGGAATGATACGTCTCCAACATATCTATATTTTTTTATTGTTCCATGCTATTATATTATCCACCTTGGATGTTTTATATGCATTTATATGATTTTTGGGACTAACCTATTAACCTAGAGCCCAGTGTCAGTTTCTGTTTTTTCCTTGTTCTTGAGTATCGCAGAAAAGGAAAACCAAACAGAGTCCAATTGACCTGAAATTTCACGGAGATCATTTCTGGACCAGAAGAAGCCCACAGAGTACCAGAGATGGGCCAGATGAGTCCCGAGGAAACCACAAGGGTGGGGGTGTGCCCTACCCCCTGGGCGCGCCCCCCTACCTCGTGGCCGTCTCGGGACCCCCCTGACTTGTTCCTGGCTCCAACACCTCTTATATAACCCCAAACTTGCAGAAAGAAACCTAGATCAGGAGTTCCGCCACCGCAAGCCTCTGTAGCCACCGAAAACCAATCTAGACTCGTTTCGGCACCCTACCGGAGGGGGGGAATCCCTCTCCGGTGGCCATCTTCAGCATCCTGACGCTCTCCATGACGAGGAGGGAGTAGTCATCCTCGGGGCTGAGGGTATGTACCAGTATCTGTGTGTTTGATCTCTCTCTCTCTCGTGTTCTTGATTCGGCATGATCTTGATGTATCGCGAGCTTTGCTATTATAGTTGGATCTTATGATATTTCTCCCCCTCTACTCTCTTGTGATGAATTGAGTTTTCCCTTTGAAGTTATCTTATCGGATTGAGTCTTTAAGGATTTGAGAACACTTGATGTATGTCTTGCATGTACTTATCTGTGGTGACAATGGGATATCGCGTGATCCACTTGATGTACGTTTCGGTGATCAACTTGCGAGTTCCATGACGTCGTGAACTTATGCATAGGGGTTGGCACACGTTTTCATCTTGACTCTCCGATAGAAACTTTGGGGCACTCTTTGAAGTTCTTTGTGTTGGTTGAATAGATGAATCTGAGATTGTGTGATGCATCTCGTATAATCATACCCACGGATACTTGAGGTGACATTGGAGTATCTAGGTGACATTAGGATTTTGGTTGATTTGTGTCTTAAGGTGTTATTCTAGTAAGAACTCTAGGATAGACTGAATGGAAAGAATAGCTTCTTGTTATTTTACTACGGACTCTTGAATAGATCGATCAGAAAGGATAATTTTGAGGTGGTTTCGTACCCTACAATAATCTCTTCGTTTGTTCTCCGCTATTAGTGACTTTGGAGTGACTCTTTGTTGCATGTTGAGGGATAGTTATATGATCCAATTATGTTATTATTGTTGAGAGAACTTGCACTAGGCCTTGTTTCGTAGCATTGCAATACCATTTGAGCTCACTTTACCACTTGCTACCTTGCTGTTTTTATATTTTCAGATTACAAAAACCTATATCTACCATCCATATTGCACTTGTATCACCATCTCTTCGCTGAACTAGTGCACCTATACAATTTACCATTGTATTGGGCGTGTTGGGGACAAAAGAGACTCTTTGTTATTTTGTTGCAGGGTTGTTTGAGAGAGACCATCTTCATCCTACGCCTCCCACGGATTGATAAACCTTAGGTCATCCACTTGAGGGAAATTTGCTACTGTCCTACAAACGTCTGCACTTGGAGGCCCAACAACGTCCACAAGAAGAAGGTTGTGTATTAGACATCAAGGAGTGCCCGCCGTGGCTTGGATCCCTGCAGCCATGGCCTGGATTTCATGGTCGGGCAGGGAGGAAGAGGCTTGATCCGAAGGGCGGCGTCGGAGCTACAGCTGGAGGCGGTTGATCCCGGGATGGTTGGATCCAAGCCTAGGATGGCCGGGTCGGGAGGTGGGAAGGGGAGAGCTCGGGGTGGCACATTGGGCAGGGTGGCTGGCGGCGAGGTGGCTATGGCGCACGGAAGAAGGTGGTAGGAGAGGGGGGTTATGGCGATGCGAAGAGGGGCTGGGGCGGCATGGAGCTCGCTGGCTCTCCCAACCGGCCACCACGCGCGGGAGGTGGTGGGTTCCGACTGGATCCGTTGGCTTGTGGCTGCACCGGTGATCGTGGTCAAGGTCTTGCTGGTTTCTAGTGACGGTCGGATCCCACCATCGCTGCTGGGGCACCCATGGTTGGAAGGGCTTGGGGCGCGACGGGCATGGGAAGTAGGTAGGTGCGCGACGGCCGTGGGAGGGGGTTAACAGTGCGGGAGGGGATTGGGGGCACTACAAAAAAATACACTTCCGTGATGATACGTGTTTGTCACAGTAGGTCATTTTTTTTCTTGCATGTACATCCATGACAAATTTATGACAGAATCAAGATAGTCATACCTGTGCTGTCGTAGAAGTGTTCCATGACATTACCAAAATTATCATCACGGAAGTGTCCACTTCCATGACGATAAATCGCGCGTCACAGAAGTGCTTTCGTCAAGGGTGACCAACACATGGCATCCAACGCCGTTAAGCTATCGGGTCGGGTTTTGGATCCGATAACCCGTTAACAGCCCCGACGAATGGGAAATTTCCATGTGTAAAATTCTTATTGGCCGGACGAAACATGTGTCAGCTCATCAGTGGGTCAGATAGGCACCTATGATACGTCGACACGTGGCACGGACCAACAAAGGCCCATTCCTGTGAAAAGGCCGGCCCGTTTGACTTGGTCAAAAGCTGGCGGGCCGGCCCATGGAAAGCATGTTAACGGCCTGTTTGCATATAGCCCATTTATAGCTCGCTAACCCAAGGCCCGTTACGCCCTATCCGAATTAGGCCCGGTAGCGTCATCTAGGCCATCCAATATGATTCCATCCCGTTTTCACTTCTGGCCCATGTATGGCCCATGACGTCTTTCGGCCCATATGAGGCCCTATGTAACTCTTGGCCTATTAACGGCCCGTGGTGAAACTGGCCTGTAATGAACAGTGTATCACTTTACACCCATTAACGGCCCATGGTGAAACTGGCCCGTAATGAATAGTGTATCACTTTATACCCATTAATGGCCCGTTATTCCGTTGGGCCATTTCCAGCCCATGTTATCTTTCGGCCTTCTCAGAGCCCATTTATTCTTGGGCTCATTTCCAGCATTTGTTTACTTACGGCCCATTACTGTCATTTTCTACTTGTGGGCCAAATTCAGCCCGTGGTTACAGTCGGCCCGTTTGTGGTCCGTTAATACGTTGGGCCGTTTCCATAGCGTCATCAAATACGGCCTATTAATGATGGCCCGTTACGGTCAGCCCATGAACGAACGATTCCAACTCTAGACTGTTTACGGCCATAATGCGGCTTGTTATTGGCCCATGTTTGGCCAATCGATCATACGGCCCATATAAGGCCCATTGATGATACGGCCCGTAGAAGGCCTACTGTTTCTATGGCCCATAAAAGGCCCACTGTTTCTACGGCCCGTAGGAGGCCCAGTGTCACTACAGTAAATATTAGCCCATGGTTATTGTGGCCTAGTTTTAAAAATAGGTTATTGCAGCCACTAGTTAACCGTGGAAAAAGAACTGCAATGACTACAAGCAAACAAATAAACAAGACAACAAGGAAATAAATAAGCAAGCAACTAACGCTAGGCTATCATGGCTATTACACATATTACATCCACTGGGCATCAAAGTTCGCCACTAGTGCAAATATAGGGAATAAAGCAACATATCATATACATTGGCCGTCAAAATTGGCCACCAGTGCAAATAAACACGGTAGCAAAACAAGAGCATAACTGAAACAACTTCAGAAGAGCTCAAGAAACGTTATCCTGGGTATCCACCCTGCTGGCAATAAGCTTAGCAAGCTGATTAGCTTTGTCCTGTTTGGCGCTAAAATCCTCCAACACTTGGTGTTGCACCAGAAAGTATGCATCTGAATGCTCCAGGGACTTCCGCAGTCCTTCCGCTTCTTGTCGCAGCACAGCTGATCGATGTCTTTCAGCTTGTAGTTGAGACTCAAGAAACCGAATTGATTCAGACAGTGTGTTTGAATAGCTTGTGCAAGCGGTAGTGGCCAGTAACTCCAACAATAAACCAAGACAGGATGTGTCACTATCCTGAACCTTATCTGCATTACTTCCTTTACCGTTTCTTAATAAGGCACTCTTCCCCAATATTCTGTCAGCATTCTAAAAGAAGAAACAAGCAGACACATAACAAGTTTAGCATGTACTACTATATGAAACTTATTTCGGTGAACCAGTTCATTAGTAAGGTGGACAGGATTAAACTACCAAGTCTTCTATTGCCAAGTACTAGTACATAATAAAAGCATCAAACAAACATATATCTATGTCTAGCAATGGAATCTTAAATTAGAACAGTTGTTCTTCAGGTTTAGGCACTTGTTCTACATGAATAGAGTACAGTAAAACGTAAGAATATAATACTTAAAAATAGAAAACGAGCTCATAGACCTTACCACATTCTTGGTTCGGGACCAGTACAGAACAAGGCGTTCCTAGTCATCGTCCAATAAATGTGTCTCAGGAGAACGTAAGGGAATTTGATGAGTTTCTTTGCCGGTGAAGTACGTTTTCTTCAGGTAATTCCGATACTGCCACCAAGCATTCTTGAAGATAGTAGAGGTATTAGCACAGGTTACCTCATCCTGAGTTTCCAAATCGGTCCTTCTCTATAGAGAAAAATGGGAAAATTTGCTATATTATAACCATCATGGAGGTAGGATGTATGGGACGAAGCAAAGTAATTGCCATGAATAACATTACTTACACATAACTCCTGGACAAATAGCTGCAACTGGCATTTTCCTTCATCTTCAGTATTTCCAAGATGGGAAGATACGCACATACGGTTTAACAACATCAAATGCGATAGATGCTAAACTACGACTAGCTGGTTGTGCTTCCTCCACAGGAATAGGCGTACTAACTGGTGGAGTTGGGGTTCGCCGTGATAGTACTGGCCCTTTGGGCACTGGAGCTGCCTTACTAACTGCTCTTGTTTAGGAGCTCTGTGGTGGAGATGGTGCTGTGTCAACAGGAACGGGGTTACTATCGGCTGGGGTTGGGATTAGATTGGGTTAAGCTGGTTCTCTGTCCATCGTAGTCGGGGTACAATCCGCGAGAGTTTGGGTTATGTGTGGTAGGGCTGGTTCTTGTGCATGTACAACCGGGGTGCTATCTCCACCAAGAGGTAGCACTGTTTTATTTGAAGACCGTGTTTTTAGTCCGCTAGATACTGGCATCACCCGCTCCAATTCACATGGCTGATAAACAGGAAACATAGTTGAATGTACAGACATTGTATGAGAGACAGATGCAATAGATGGTGTGGAAAAAAGAGCGCATGAAATAGTTGACATGTATATTGTTTAACTAAAACAGATAGCATGACATAATTTCACATATATGATGTCTATCTAAACTGGATAGCATAGCGTAACATAATTCAAAGATATGATGAATAACTAAACAGGATCGCACGACATAATTCACCTACATGTTATCTAAGTAACCAGGATCGCATCACTTAATTCACATATGTGATTTATATGCTAAACAGAGGGCATTCGATGTGATGTCTGAACTAAGAACATGGTGTTGAATATTGTGTATATGATGTCTAAACTAAGCAATGCAAGACACTGTATGCATGATATGAACAGTATAACCATGCCAAGTTAGAGCATACACCTCAGTGGGGGAATCGGACTGGTCATCTGTCTCTGAGTCCATCTCTGAGGAGCTATCGGGACCCAACAAGAGATCTTCTTCGACGGGTAGCACTGTCTGCTCCGAAGGCCTTGTTTTCACTCCAGATTTTTCCATCTCCCACCCAAATGGCTGATTCACAGGAAGAGTAGTTTAATGTACAAACATCATCGACAAATGGAAATGTAATGAAGAAAAGGAAGGGCAAGATATCATTCAAATATATGATGCCTGGTTAAACAGGATGGCATTGCACATTTCACATATATTATGGCTGGCTAAAAGACATGAGACTGCATAATTCCCATATATGATATAGAAACTAAATAGGTGGCATTACAGAACATGTCTAAACTAAGCAGATGACATATATGATGTCAAAAGTAGGCACTGCAAGGCAACATATGCATGATATGACTAACATCATCATGCCAAGGTAGAGAAAACACCTTGGGGGTAAATAGGAGTGGTCAGCGGCGTCCGAATCTGCCTCAGAACAGATATCTTCCTCTGGATTACAATCTGGAGAGGGGTGGGGAGGGTTTGCCATTGAACCCACCATGGAGCAATGTCTGCATGACATTGTATTGCCGCGCAAAACTCTTCTCTTTTTCTCTACATGTTCAGCATGACTGTGTACAATATCTGACATGCATACGAAAAAAATATGGTGGGATTATGTAAGGAGAGCATGCAGAAATTTAGAGTGATGGTAACAACCAGTGGATTGATGTTTTTCTATTGAACCAAAATAGCCCTAATGGATCGACGTGAATGTATAGTAATAAGTGATGCAACAAGTGTACAACCTCTTTGCCGTAGCCATGTCGACCTCAGCATCATTGGGTTGGTCGCTGAAGCAGTTGAGGCAGAGGTGGCTGTCGGAGGTGTGGAGGAAGATCTGAGGAATCTGTAGATGGCGTCCAGGGCACTGCTCTATTGTGATGGATCGTTCTGTCATTGGAGCAGCTCCGATGAGCCGTAAGACGTCAAGGCTGAAGTAGCACAAGACAGACATCGTCAATCTCAAGTGGGATTCTAATAGCATTTCCAATAGATGATGTAAAATGGATGTAAAATTAACATCACCAAAAACCACCTGACTACAACAGATGAGGTAGAAACTATTGACTCTGAACTTAACTGTCGAAACTGAAATTTACTATGGAATCTGAATGCTACTGTCGAAACTGAACGCAATGGTAGCAGAGAGGCACTTGACATGTAGTTTAGGGAGGGCCTGCAGTTCATCTTCAACCTGCACCCCCCTGAGCCGCCAGCCACCACCGGCCGAACCGCCAGCCCCAGCGCCGCCTCGCCGCCCCGAAACAACTCGCCACCGCCGCCCCGGACAGCCCTCTAGGCCCCCGCCCCCACCCTGAACCCTAAGATAGATAGTGGGGTGCCTCTCCGGCGAGCCCCCGTCCCCGCTGCGGGTGGTTCTTCCTTAACTCCGGCGAGCCCCCCAACCCCTGAAAATCGACTGACCCAAAAGTCGATTCAGTCGACTGAAGTGTGGCTTAATCGGAGTAGAGCAGCAGCACGAGCGAGGGGGAGAGCAGCAGCAGCAGCTAGGCGAGCGAGCGATCGAGCGAGAGCCAGAGCAGCAGCAGCAGATCCAGCTGGTATGGACGCCGCCGCCGAAGGGGCCTCACACTGGGGAGAGCCGTCGTGGAGATGTCGCCCGCAGCGCCGGCTTCAAGGTAGCCGCTCCATGGGGGTGCGGGATGGAGCACCATCGGTGCCGGGAGGTCGAGTTAAGGAGAAGGTGCGATGCGATGAGTGTACAACCTCTTTAGTGGCGCCGAGTAGGCCTCGGCTTCGTCCGAGGAGTCGGTGAGGATGCTGCGGTTCCGGTGGAGCGGGTTAAGGCGGCGCTGTGGGCATGGAGCAGCCGCGATAGACGAGGCGATCGTCGGAGCAGCTCCTTGGAGGTGGCGGATGGGGCGGCTGAACCGGCGGGACGACGAGATGGACGACGGATCCTCATCCGGGGAGGTGGACGAGGGACGTCGAGCTGTTGCGGTGGACGACGTCGTCGGGGAAGAGGCTCCGGCTGGGCAGCGGTGATGTGGCAGATGGAGGAGGGTGGGGTTTCGCGGCTGGAGCGGAGAGGTTATGGCGGCCTGGGATTTCGAATGGCGAAAAGGGGGTGATGGGAGGGGGTGAAGCATGACTTAGGAACGCGCTTGTCCAAAATGTAGGGTGTGTTACAAAAGTACCCCCCACCGATTTGAACTAGTGGCGCTTTCGGCTCAGGGTTAGAAGGGGGATTTCGCGTGTCAGGATTTGGCAGCTGGAGGGAGTTTTCGCGCGCGTTGTAATTTCGGGATAGCAAGGCGCGGGTTGTGAGGGCGCCAGTTTTGGGAGCACGATATCTGAATTTTCAGGATATAACAAGACGCGGGTTGAATTTCAGGGACAAGCCTAACGTGTCGTAATATTGTACTTGTACATACCAAATCAATTCGCACTTCCCTCAACCAAAAAGAAAACGAAAAAAATAAAACTAATCACACCACACAAAGAGAGAGTCTTGCCCCGTTTTACTATACAAATGCTATTCAAAGCTACTCCCCCTTCCATCTATATAGGGCCTAATGCGTTTTTCGATGCTAACTTTGACCAAATATTAGAGCAATGATATATGACATGCAACTTACACAAAGCACACCGTTAAATTCGTCTGTGAAAGGTTCTTTCAATGATATAATTTTCACATTGTGCATGTCATGTACTATTAATATTGTCAATAGTCAAAGGCGGTCTTAAAAATCTCATTACGTCCTATGTAGATGGAAGGAGGGAGTACGAATCCATGTTATGTCCGATTAAATTTTTTCGCTTGCTGTATAATGCATGTAACCTACTCGTACCAACATTTTAGTGCATTCCAAATGTCTATACTACCGTTGCAATTCGAACTAAATTTGAATTCGTTACTCTATTTCAATAAGAATCTACAATCATGATTGTTGCCAACTTCAACCATCAAAGTTTCCTTGCTATCCGCCAGATATAAATCAGACGGCCTATAATGCAGGATGGCAGGCACACCATCATCAACAACTCCGTTTTTTATAAGAGTAGAGATAAAATATATTAAATGTAGTATACCATGTTCATAACCACACCATGTTTATCACCGTTATATATATTCACACATCCGTCGGTTTTAAACACTATGATAAATTCTTCAAATATCTGAATTCGCTTTTTATAATGAATTATATATGATCTCTATTAGTCTTTTACACCCACACAACCCTCTTATCTTTATAGCTAGCGCTAACTTTCTCTTGTGCATGCACCCTCCCTCAGCATTCTCTAGCTCCATCACGCAAATTCGCGTTTTCACTTTAGGTCGTTCACCCACGGTGTGTGTAGGCCCCCCAGCTCCTTCTTTATGGCACACATCGATCGATATGCCCCTCTAGCCAGGTGTGCCTAGCACAAACACAAGCTTCCCCTCTTCTCTTGTCACCGTCCATGCCTCACTCCCAACACTCTTTTCATCGTTCTCGTACTCGCACACTCCTCCCCCTCGATATATTATGCCTCTCGTACCACCTCCTACATGCATCCCTCTCTATCTATCCTTCTCCTCGTGCCTCATTTGCTTCTAACACACACATGCATGTATACCGATCGATCTCCCAACATATACCTAGATCGACTTTAACTACCCCCCATCGATCGACGTACCTCACAAGTTATGTCTCTCCTTTCTCTTACAAAGGGCGATTGATCTTCCTATGTAGTTACCGCTGCTTACCACAGCCACATCGTCCCCCCTCATCATTCGTGCATGCCTCCTGACCCGTCTCTCACACGCACGTGCACAGACAACAAGCAGCCATCTCCTCTCTTATTGATATTGTGGGCGTGCCCTTCGTTTGTCTAGCAAGCCTATCCTACCATTTGTTAGAAGCAACTCCACTACCACCCCCTCCAACACTCTAGCTCTGTCTCTCTCCCAACCTTATTCATCTCCTGCACATATGCATGGATGCCGATCGATCTCCCTTAATACATGAGGCAGACCGATCTCCTTAATACATGAGGTAGGCCTCTCTCCTCCTCCACACATATACCAGCCATTGTACCTCTATAGTTAATTGGGCCTCCCTCTTCCCCCACCACACACCGATAGTCGAGCACTGCAGGTAGGTATCCATGCCATAGAGACAAACTGCACATGTCCCATCTCACATTCCAGTAGGCCAGCCACTCTATATCTTTGACGTGGGCACACACAAATTCGATGGCACTCTTTATCGATCGCGTGCGCGCGCACACACACACACATCATCCCTCTCTTCGATTCTATAGAAACCTCAAGCCGATGATACCTCCACTCTCTTCTCATGGATCGCCCCCTCTATATATATGTTATATCCAGGACTCTATTTCACACACATTGCATATGTTAAATTTTTTGATTGCCCCCCAAAAAAAACTCTCAAGAACCCACACACTATATCTCTCTAGGTTTGTATCTCTCTCACACAACCCCACGTAGGTGGTGTACGTATACAAGAAGAGAATAGGTGCACCGTGCATGTACTCACGCTTCGTGCCCAGCCACACCCGCGCGGGTACATGGTGGAGCTCATTTCTTTACGAAATGGCAGCCCGCGTGCTAATTTGAACGCTTGTAGCGGTTGTTTACCTAGGGAGGTCGTGTACCACGCGTGCACGAAACAAAGTTCGACTTGACGCGTTGTCGCGTTATTTTTAAATAAAGTTATAGCGCTCAATGGCACATACACAGAATATAAAACGATTTTTATGGAGGAAAAGGTAGTCCGCTCTCCAGAGTATCTCACACAAGGCTCCGGTGGCCTCTCACTCTCTCTCTCTCACCGTTGGTCACTAATCCGGCCGCATCCCGTCCGCCGGGGGAAAGGGAGTGCGGTGGCTTCTCTCTCTCATCGTTGGTCACTGATCCGGCTGCATCCCATCCGCCGGGGGAAAGGGAGTGCGGTGGCCTCTCTCTCTCACCGTTGGTCACTGATTCGGCCGCATCCCGTCCGCCGGGGGAAAGGAAGGAAGTGCATAGTTTCTCCACTCGGCGGCGCCGAGGCAGCACGTCCCGATCTACGGTACACGCCGTTCTCTCTGACCAAGCTCCGGCGCGGCAGGGCCTACGCCACCTGCTCGCAGATTCCGCCCGCCGCCGCTCACCTAGTTACATCCCGACGACCTCCAGGTATCCCCTCCGGCCTTGCTTCACTGCCCGTTTTCCCACGTCGCTGCATGTGGATCTTCCATAGTTCTTTGCCCAAAACGTAGCTCGTCCGGCGTACTTTCCATATTGCATTCTCGTCCTCACACCGTTTTAGACAAACACAACTGTGTTGTTATCTTCCCTTAGGACAAGGAATATGCTTCTTTTTTGTCATCGCATGTGTCATCAACTGTTATTGGCCAGTAATTGTTTCCTTTCTACCTCTTTTTTGCAAACATGGCTATCCATTTCACCTTGTTGCTATCGCGACCTTTTGGTGAACTGCACAAATCACTTTTTTCTTAAGAGTGTTTTGTGCAGTTGTACTAAAATGTCACACGGGCAACATCTCTACATTTCAGTGCGACTTCACAAAGGGAGATTGGTTTTGCTCTATCCTCCTCATCCAACTCCAAGCCTAATCTTCTCCAACTAGTTAGTCTTAAGAGAGACCGCAAAGGTGACCGGCTTCTATTTGTGTGTTTATTGTTTCATCAGTAGTCCTCTATTATCGTAATCACACTTGATATCTTTGGAACAGGGACGCTCAGTTCTATTTTAGTGGAACTGCACAAAATGATCGGAATGTTGCATGCTCCAGACAGCTACTTTTTTTCCCAACATGCCTTCTTGATTTAGACAGAGCTGGGGGGACGTTGCTGCCAATGAAAGCATGGATCAATTTTAATTTAACACCTTCTCACAACTTTGTCTTCAGTTGTGATGTAATTATTAGCTCTGATCTGCTAATAATTGACATGCATTAGCAAGGAAGTTAGTTTTTTATTGTTTCCGAAAGAGCATCGATGGCAAGACACGCGAAACAAAAGCTGAAAGCTCACACCATTGTACAATTTCATGTCGTTGGAAAATTATTTGTATAGTACGTCAATTATGTAAACAAATGATGGAAGCTTGATAGCATTGCCAGAAGCCTCTTCATCATCCGGGTCCATGTGCCATGCACGAAATTATATTCCTTCGTTCCTAAATATTTGTCTTTTTACAAATTTCAAACGAGCATATTTTAGAGTGTAGATTCACTCATTTTGCTTCATATGTGTACTCCCTCCATTCCTAAATATTCTATTCGTCTTAACAGAGATTTCAACATATTTTAGAAAGACAAATACTCCGGAGTATATTTAAGAACCGAGGGGGTAGTGCACAACCGCATGGGAGACTCAGCCCGGTCGTTGCGCCGCATTAATAGTGAGTAATGAGAAGTCAAATCATAAGCCCCACCTTTCCCACTGTAAGTTGCTCTGAAGAAGCAACCATCAATACGCTCTTCTTTAAATCCGCTCATACTACTCCATCTGTCACTGTTTATACAGCGTGCTTCAGAAAAAAGAAAAAAAAATCTGTGGGACCAAGGCGACTAGCGATCGGCCTGAAAAATAGCATTGGTAGTTATAGCACGACGTCTATTACTAGAGGGAATAATGCGTACACACATGCATGCAGTGCTTCCACCCCGGGTACACACATGCATGCACTCCGTAGTAGTACAGTACATGGAGAGAAAATTGTGGACTTGATTGTGGTTACCATGCCCTAATTAATTGAGCATTAAACCAAACGCGTCTAAAGTCTCTCTGGTGGTGGAAATGCATTGAGAGATTTGCATCATAATGAAGCGTGCCCTGTAAACTATGACGGAGGGTGGAGTAGTATGAAGGTGCAAAACCAAGTACGCGTACTAGTACTGCGCTTGGCTCTTCGCCCCTTCGTGAAGTCGAACAATGATGGTACTCCGCATGTTGGGTACTACAGTGTATGCCTCTGACAATGTGACACCGAATGGACTGATGCATGTCCACCGAGGGTAGGTTGCATTAGTCAAAAGGCGTAAGCGAGCTTCACCTTGTCCTGCAAGCTTCTCCTCGTTCTGCGAGTTGACGGGACACACCAAAAAGTAGTGCTAGTCCGTACTCCCTCCTTTCCGGTTAATATGGCTTAATCTTTTTTGTGGGTAAATGAGAGAGCTTTATTCATATATAAGCATTCTTAGGACGATCAGCCAAGACACTGGTCACTAGGAAGCCAAAAAAAGAAGTAGGAAGCGAGGTGTTTCATCAAGCCAGCTCTCGGCCACATTCAAAGTGCAGCAAGCACAGTTCGCATGAAGATGCGCCGCAAGGTTTGCTGACCTGTTTACATGCTAAATAACAAAAAAGAGGAAATATTACTGAGCGCTACTATTTGTAACAGGATATGAGCCAGAATTAAGCGAGAATTGTGGCGAGTGTTCCATGCAATCAACTTCCATTATCACATGCGAGAACCCTCGAAGAGAACCAAATGTGTTGAAGATTTCTTTATCACATTTTAAAATTATAATAAGAGTGCAGACGCTCCTCCGTCCGGTTCCTAGTAGTATAGTGTAGTATGCTTCTGGCAATCTGACACCAAATTAACTGTTGCACGTCCATCGCCTGAGCGAGGGAGAGCTTGCATTAGTCAAAAGTTTCTCCTTGTCCTGCGAGACACCGCGCACAAGCTTCTCCCGTCCTGCAACCTTCTCCTCGTTCGGCAAGTTGACGGGACACAACAAAGTAATGCTAGTCCATGCTGCCTCCTCTCCGGTTAACATGGCTTAATTTCAAACGATATAAATACACTGTCTGTCACTGTATATTTGTAAAAATACGGTCAGTGGACTTCATAATACGCTCATTGCGCTCAATATATATATTTTCCTGTGTTCATACGGTCACTAGCTCACCCTGACTGAGTATGTGTGTGCATGCACGTGTAGGTTGAGCACTTGAGCATCACCGTGTGTGTTCCGTCGTGTGCTCGGACATGCATGCATTAGGGCGTCGCGCGCGTTTTTGCGTCCATGTGTACGTGTGACTGTTGCATACACGTAGGGGGAGTACGTGTAGGGGCCACTAAGGAGCAGTCAAATCACACAGTATTTAGTCGGAATAAGCAACCATCATTTCACTCTTGAATGACACGTACGCAATATAAAATGGTTGATATGGAGAGAAAAAGAAAACCACTATATATACACTAGCAGGAGCCTAAGATACAAGCCTGCTTGCTTAGGTTGCTCTCTTCACAAGCATAGAACGACGTGCCTGATCCCGCGGCTGGGGGAAGGGAACAATGTTCTGCGTAGACGCGGTCGACATCGGCGAGGGAGAAAACCCACAGTCGGTGCGTCCAAATCGGGGGTCACCGCGGTATGGGCCGATGCCGCGTCCCAACCGCCCTTCTAGCTACAGCCTGACATCCCAGGTAGTCCATCTTCCTTTTGGAGCCGGCTTGCTCCACTGCCGTAGCTCCATCTCCATGTCGATCTTTCTCTACTTCTACCGGCTTCTACCTATGATGAGTTTATGTCTCATGAACTAGTGCCAGTACTATTATTCTAATCACCTTCAATATCTTTGCCATCAGGGATGCTCGGGTCGATTTTAGTGGAACTGCACAAAAGCATCGTATGATCCGAGGGTGCCAGCCGTCTTTCCTTCGACAGGTTCTACTTGGCCAGGAAATTAAATCATGTTTAGGGTTTAGGGTTTAAGTCGTAGTGACCCCATCAGTAGTTTTTCTTTCATACACGCTCTTACAACTTTTTTCTTTAGTTGTGAAGTAAATATTGGCTATGATCTGTGAATCATTGAGATGCATCAGGATGCGTGTTAGTTTTCCTTTGTATTTGATGGAATGTTGTAACGGGGCAACCTTGGAATCAGAATGAAAATGGAGTGGAAAAGTTTCTGTTTTTCCAGAGAAAAAATGTAAACGAAGAGAAACCAACGTTCCATTTTGTTGGATCGCGCCATCGAGCAAAACCAACGTTTAAATCACGTCTGTCGTGTTCGTGTCTCACACGGTCGCTCGACATGCCACTCACCGCAAACCGAGTAGTATACCATAACTTTCCCGCCTGCTTGTCGGTGGATCGCGCCATGGAGTACTAGCACTACTGGAAGAGATTGACAAGTTGGGGGAGGACAGCTAGCTGTAGCACGGACTCCCAAGAACTTTTTACATGCATGTTGTAGCCGGCTATTGCGACCTTTGAACGCGGAGCAGCCGCGTGCACCCGAAAGCAGCGCGGGCGACGCTCTCTCGACCGGCGCGTCGCTTCCATGCCGGCGCCAGTGAGAGGTCGCGTCCGCTCTGTCCGGGCATGAATGCGGCACTAACCGTTTCAGGCGGGAAGCACACGCGGGTGATGAAGAGGGTTCGGGTTGGTCAGGACCGGCCGTGGCAGCGGTCCAGACGTGCGTAAGCAAGAGATGTTGTACGTTAATATTGCTGCATATATAATTAACAACGTAAATAATGTGCCAGTTGGACAAATATGATTGGAGATGGAGATATATAAGCGGGAGCCTCAACGCTTGTTTGCTAGGGTTTGCACTCTCCACACGCTCGCCGCACTACATCTATGTTACACGCTGGAGGCTCAGCGTTCATTTGCTAGGGTTTGCTATATTCACAGTCTCTCACCCTCTCTTCACCAGATCTAAACAAGACTGCGTTGGCCTCTTGTCTCTCTCCCCCCCTCACAGCTGGTGAAGGAGGCGTCCGTATCCCGTCGCACCGGGAAGGGGAGGAGGTGCAGCGTTCACTCTATCGCCTTCAGCGAGGGAGGCAATCCACTGCCGGCTGCGTTATTCTCTTTCACCCAGCGCCTGTGCAGGAGGGCCACCGACCCCTTCTTCCTCGCTATGGTACGTAGTGTGGGCAGATCCGGCCTCCCTCCGGACGCCTTGCCACATCCCGACGACCCTAAGGTATAAGTTTCTTTGAAACCGTCATTGCTCTAGCTGCATGTGGATCTTTTTCGATTTGCAGTCGAATCTAGGTCTTGGTTCAAAGAGGAAAGAAGGGTGCGGTGGGCTGGAGCAACAATCTAGGACGTGGTTCAATGAGGAAAGGAGGGGCGGAAAGTAGTATAGACTGGCTAGCCAACTGCTTTTTAGGTCGAAAAGGGAAAAGGGGGGTAACCCAGTACACACATCTGTAAGGAACCGATCTCTTTGTTGAAAAGGGAAAGAAACTGGGGGTCGGGTAGTTTGTGCATGACTAGATTTGCTGCCCTCACATAGGAAGAAGGTTCAAAGAGAACAAATATGGGACCAGCGCATATATGCTGCTTGGCTACATACTCTGCATCACCCATTTATACGTGTGGACGCACATGGTGCTGGCATGTCCCATGCAGCTATTTTGCTATTGTTAATCTAAGAATGCCGCTGGAAAATTGAAGCAATGCCATTGTTAAAAGTAAATTACATTTTTTTAATGAATGTTGTTTCAAGAGAATGTCTCTGTTAATATGAATCAACGCAACCGTTTTAAATAAATGATGAATTGAAGCTATTGTATTGCTGTCTTTTCCCATTAAGTAGTGAACAAAAATGGGACCAACCCATACATGATGCTTGTTGCTTTGTTATAACAAATTCAGCATCACCCCCTTTATAAGCCAGTAATTGATGCCACTCTCAGAATTAACTACTGATCTGTTTTAAGAGAATTTCTCTGTTAATATGAATCAATGCAACCGTTTTAGAAATGCTACTGTCCTATACTTTTTTTTCCATCAAGATAAGGTAGATGCTTCTTTTTGTGGCCGCATGTTTCATCCTCCTTTATTGGCCAGTAATTGTTTTCTTTTTGCCTCTTAAAACAGGGATATCTATTCAACTTGTTGCTATATAAAACTTAAATGTCACACTGGCAACTTTGCTTGATTTCAGTGCAACTGCACAAAACTTGATTGGATTTCCTATTCATGTTGGTAGATTTGTATTTTATCTTGGTTGTCTCATGGAAGGTCAGTACAGGCCTTCATCCACATGATTGTGCAGTGTGCTTTGAGATGCTGTGCTACTTGTATTGGTACTGTTTTAAATAAATGATGAATTGAAGCTATTGTATTGCTGTCTTTTCCCATTAAGTAGTGAACAAAAATGGGACCAACCCAGACATGATGCTTGTTGCTTTGTTACAACAAATTCAGCATCACCCCCTTTATAAGCAAGTAATTGATGCCACTCTCAGAATTAAATACTGAATCTTATTTCAAAACTGCAACACTTGTTAGGGATTGGCGGGATTACCATTTTTGTGGCCGCATGTTTCATCCTCCTTTATTAGCCAGTAATTGATTCCTTTTTTGCCTCTATTTAAACAGGGATATCTATTCAACTTGTTGCTATTGCGACATTTTGCTTCGCTACGTGAAACACTTTGCTTGATTTCAGTGCAACTGCACAAAACGAGATTGGATTTCCTATTCGTGTTGGCAGATTCATATTTTATTGTTGTTGGTCTCATGAAAGGTCAGTACAGGCCTTCATCCACATGATTGTGCAGTGTGCTTTGAGATGTTGTGCTACTTGTATTGGTACTGTTTTAAATAAATGTTGAATTGAAGCTATTGTATTGCTGTCTTTTCCCATTAAGTAGTGAACAAAAATGGGACCAACCCAGACATGATGCTTGTTGCTTTGTTACAACAAATTCAGCATCACCCCCTTTATAAGCCAGTAATTGATGCCACTCTCGGAATTAACTACTGAATCTTATTTCAAAACTGCAACACTTGTTAGGGATTGGTTGGATTACCATTTTTGTGGCCGCATGTTTCATCCTCCTTTATTGGCCAGTAATTGATTCCCTTTTTGTCTCTGTTAAAACAGGGATATCTTTTCAAC